>NC_143013.1:25300448-25630448 GCF_055824585.1 Amblyomma mixtum | reverse complement strand
TGCAAGACTGGACCGCACGAGATCTTCCATACGGGTGTGAAGCAGGACGTTGCATATCACCTCTTGGTGAGGTGTCTTGTCTTGGAAAGGAGTACTGCGTTTGTTATACGGCATGATCATCACCTCTGCAGGACACAGATGGGCATGATCTCAATATGGTTCATTATGCACTATGTTCATTGCGTTCCTCACGGGTGCATTATGGTTCGTAAAACACGCCTCCAGGCATCGGTTTCCTCAGCTATACGTACCCCACCAATCAGAACAAAAAAAAAAAAGGGAGGGGGGGGGGGGATTTCTCACGTTCACACACGGACGAGGACATTTATGTTCATTTACTTTTTTAATTCCACGATAGTACAACCCATGGTGACAATGTGCATGGTATGTATAAATAAAAAAGGTACAAGAAACAGCGCGCTTTGGTGTAGAAAATTCTAAACGGAAGATACAACACCAATAGGTCCATTTCCAAGCGCGACCGCGCCGTTGTGTGGACCCCTCCTAAGGCACCGCTAAGCTCCAGCACGTGTCCGAACTTCGAAGGTTCCCGCCTGCCAGCGAATGGTTAACGGCGGCCGCTCGTCGTCTTTTGTTGTTGACCCAGTATAATACGCGCGCAGCCCAAGCAAGACCATTTAGGCTAACCGCGTTTCCTTACCACGCGAAAGAGACATGCTCTGCCTTCGAAGTGGTGGTTACCTGCACAACAGCCGACTCTTCACGCCCGCAAACCATTAGTACGATCGTGTGCGCACGAAAGGAAAAGCGAGAAGCGAAAACGCTGTCCCGAAGTGCGAACTACGAGAGCATTTATTACAAAACCAGGCCACGGGGAGTAATTAGAGAATGGGGGGCGATTTGAAGGAAACGGTGTCGTTTCTTGAGCGTTGTTAATGTGCCTGCTGAAAGAGCTCGGGCTGGTCCAACGCGAGCACTTTCTCTCCCTCTTCCTCTCTCTTTCTTTCTTTCTTTCTTTTTTTTTTTCCGAGCGAGCGCGCGTCACGAGTCGATATTGTCGTAAGAAACTTGCTCGCTCTTGCATATAGCAACCGCGCTGGAGCGCACTTCAAATGAAATCGAATCAAATCGAACCTTGTTAGAACAATTTATACAGGCGTGACTGTGTACACACGAGGGCCCCAAAGTCGCAGACTGCACAAGGAACGTCGGTTAAACATTATATCTGAGGAATACAAACTAACAACAGGCAGAATGCAGCGAGTAATTACAAAGAGATGTGTACAGACTAGGGTCCCAAAGTCACAGACTGCCCGAGGACCCTCGGTTAAACATTATATGTAAGGAATAGAAACTAACCGCAGGCAGAATGCAGCGAGAAATAACGCAGAAGCAAACAACGCAATTATGAGGTATCAGAATAACATAAACTACAAAGAGAGATAGCATATGCACAAACAAATTAAAAAATATCAATCTACATAAAATCTCGATCAAGTAACGAATACTTTAGTGCTTTTTTTATAACTATGCAGGGGTGTCGAATACGGTTCTCATTTTAAAGAGGAAAGGAATTCCAAAACAAAAATGGCTGCAAATTATGATGTCACTTTACCGTAATTAGTGTGAACTTTCGGGAGTAGAAAATTGTTCTGGCTAGCAAACCGAGGGCAGTTATTGCTAATTAAATTGCTGGAGTAAATGAACTGATAATAAATGCTGTCATTAGGCAAGCCAGTCAAGCCTGAATCCTGTAGATAGTTGAGACACTAAATCGTCCAGAAAGGCACCAGCAAACATTCCTTGCCCACTGCTACTGACACAAAGGTTCGCGAGTTTACACATAACTGAGGTAGAGAAAAGCAATAACTGCCGCATGATCAGATTCCAGACCCCGTGCGGGGCTCAAGAGGAAAAAGGTCCTGGTCCCGCAGCAAGTTGGACACGGCCGTGCCGCATACAAACTTTAATAACCTATACGAACACTTACAACCTCAAAAGTGTGTCGCGCATGACAACGTATTGATGCTAAGTGCTGAGAAATCGCGATTTAAACACAACCCCCACCTTCTGTTCGTGACGTCAAGGGAACGACCATGGAAGGAAACGGCAACGGGGGTTGAGTACAGACGTAAAAAAGAAGTGTTCCCCAAGCTTATACCTCTCCAAAGAAAATCGCACGGGTTCCGTGGGCGAATCGAAAACCGGGGGCTGCTGCGTGGCCGCGGTCTGAATTGCGAGGATAAAAGCCGTGTAAGTTTCCAGAGAACACCCGCGTGGGCGCAAGCGGCGTGTACGGCAATTACGGCAAGAGAAAGTTTCAGCGTGCGCACAACCCGCTGAAGCCACTATATCCGAATGCAACTCAAGAAAGAAGCAGCATTTCCTCGTCGAAGCACCACCTTCCAGCCAATGGCGTCGGCCGACTCTCATGACACTGCTAGCGAGACAATGCAGTCAGGGAGGAGACTTTGCCGTTTCATCTACCACACTCTAAGAAAAAAGGGTGTAAGAAGGGTGCATCTTCACGACTTATGCTATCTGAAGGCGCATGGACTAAAGAAGCACTTTGCAGAGTGCATCGTTACACCCGTGTGGAGGTGGTGGAGGCCGTTAGTCTCTTTCAGAAAACTTACCCCCTTTTTTACTCTTCAAACCAGCTGTGTTCCCTCTGCGCGAAGACGCTGTACAGCAAAGTATGCAGCCCTCACCGCCTCCCCTCCCTCTCGAAGATGGCCCTCTCCCGAAAGCGGGGTGGCGGGGTTATTTTGAGGACAATAGTTAAAAGCTACGCTGGCTCACGCTCCCCCACTGCATTGATCCTCTCACCCACGCTGGCGACACTGACCGCGCCTCCTCGCTTCTTCAAGGGACCAGAAGCTATTTTGTTCGAAGAACACGTACAGCGATCTTCTGCCCATCTCCGCCTGACATGGTCGGCAATAATGGCGGACGAAGCGGCTTGGCGGATGCACAGAACGTTACTGAAAAAAGGTGCATTGGCCGCGATCGGCCACGACAACCATCACGCATGCAAACATGCTCTTGGTTGCTAACGACCAAAATAATCACTAATATTCGGTGCATGTGCTTTCATACTCATGATTGGATATCATTTTAAACAAGAAGTAAGTCAGCTAAGACAGACGGCATGATCGGTGCTGTGTTACTCCTCTGACCAATCGCAGCTCTGAACGAAATCAACAGTTTAGCGCTTCAACACACCAGAGGCATGAAAATTATTGCGCTTATAATATCGGCTTGTGGTTAAGCTTTTATTAAAGAGGTAATAAAAGCTTTAAAAGGAACAGTTTTGCTTCACAGCCAGCGTAAGCTCTATTAGTCAGCGCTGTTCTTCATTTTCTAATAGCGTACGATAAGTACCAGGGCGGTTAATTCCCTCCGTACAATTTCGAATAACGTGCACTGCTTTTCGAATAACCCCTCGTTGTGGCACATGTTCCTAAGCAAATAACAGACGAATAACAGAAAGGGTTCAGGTTAACATGCATACAAGTTAATAAATCAAAATCAGACGAACGAGCGAGATTGTTGACGCTGTAATTTTATGTTAGCTGAAGATGCAATGTAACGCAAATCCCGAATAAATTGCACTCTCATATTTCTGCTCCATTTCAACAACAAAAAAGAGCCCTACTCGCTGATAAACGCGTGATCTTCACCACTAATACTGACAACGCTGAAAAACAAAAATGCAAGAAACTAGGGAAGGAATAATTCTGCATCTGAACTGAGTTGTGAACGTGGCCTGACCATTCCATATATATAGGTACATTTTTGTTTAGAGCACTTTTACCAAGACACGAGCCAGGCCTCAGAGTCGCACTTTTGCTGGTCTACTATGAGATCACCAGCATTTGTACATCTGCTCGGAAACTCCTCAACGCAGCGTAAAAGACATTTCTACGTTTCCTTTCCAACAAGTGTACGGATCCTTTCTCTCGGCACAAGATAGCGAAGCCCATAGTAATCAGTTTTCGAGATAACTGCATTTCCTGATCATGTTTTGGCGCGTACAAGTGTTTCACATAGAAGCAATTCAATTTCAGCTTATTTTAAATTGATAAACAGGGAGCGAGGTGACCAACGCGATTTAAGTCTATTCGAACTTCTCTTGCGTATGAAATTGTGCTGCACGCCTACAAGAGCAGAAATTAGCTTAAACTCAGTGTACGTGTACGTAACTTTTAGCTTTTAGGTTGTTCCGCGCAGCTTTAATGCACTCAAGTATAGTATTGATATTCAGAAATGAAGTTGACTGCCTCCAATTTTTTTTTTCGAACTGTAGCGCTATGGAAGCATCGAATTCCGCAACAAACCGGGTGCCAGAGGAAACAGTAATCAAGGCGCTTATATTGCGGCAGTGCATTGTGAATTCTTATGGAATGGTTCATGCGTCAGGAAATAACTCTTTCTTTTAGAGGCTAATGAGAAGCACTAAACAGTACATTGCACTAGATAGACGCAGCCCGAAGACCCAAGCTCGAAAATAAATGAAACTACGGCGTATAAACCGGCAGGTTTTCCTTCATCATCGTAAGTTGCTTCGGATGACTGAGACTTTTGTCTTGTATGCACAAATAAAACTGAGCTAAAGGACACATTGTATCGCACTGACGAACCAATCTTTAACAAAAGCATAAATTCAGCTGTGGCAACTGCCTATATTGAATAAAATGAAAGCGCGTATAATAGACGGAATCGCCCGAATAACCAGTCGGTTGAAGCGTCTTAACGGATGCTTGCTGGCATAGCGCTGGCAGTGCTCCATTTCTGCTCTGCTGACCCATTTTGAAAATATTTTGAGAACTTCGCGAACACTGGAACGATGAGAGGTGAGAACTGCTGCATCAGCAGTTGTCGACTGTCGTTTGAAGCCCTCTTCTGCGCGATCTTCCTCAAATGTTCAAATGTTGTGAATCCCCTTTGTTTGCCTGACGCTTCTGATCACTCGATGCGGCTTTATTAAATCAATATTTCTACAGCTGTGTATATTTCGATTGAGTTAAACTATTTTTGAACAGAGCGGTTTTTTTCTTCGGATTCTCCTCACACGTGCGGCCCCATAAGCACAAAAGAAAGTTGAAATTTCTCGCAGCAATATCACGCGGAAATATCAGTATTTAAAACTGTTACTGTGCCTGACATTGAATCAATAATGCTCCAGCATTCACATCGCTTTCTTAGCCGGTTCTATGACTGATTTAGAAGTACAGGAAGGGCAGTTTATTGATATATATTCCGCAGTGCCTTCTGTACGCGGTAGTAAATGAGAGCTGACGAGAACTTCCGAATGATGCTCGTAAGCTGCAGCTGCTCTGAAAACTATTCTGTTGCATACGCCACACATTTACGGCAGCATCTGCGTAATTCATACTGCGTAATAGCTGGCTGCATTAAAAGCTTCAAAGGGATACTGCAAGGACTGATAAGACGAGTCTCGCCGCGTTCGTTGTCTCCGATAACGGAAGAGTTGTGCGCACGCCGAAAGCGCGGAAAAATACGTGCCACAAGGGCAGAGAGGCGCATGCAAAAATAATAAGCTACCAGCACATTGCAAGGACCAAAGGTTGTCGCCCGCACGCGGGCGGCTTGACCTTGGGACACTACTGGGAACGCAGACGTTCTTTCAGTCAGCGGAGAAAAGGAAAAGAGGGGAAGCGCGGGGTCCGGCGGAACGAAAGAAAGGCACGAAGCATGGAGGAAGGAAAACCTCCTCTGTAATTCCTCTATGGCGCGAAGCAAGCTTTGGAAGCGATGGCTGGCGATGGACCGGTTGTAGTTTCTCCTGGTTTCTTCCTTCTCTCTCTTCAGATCACGTGCCTGTCTATTTGGATTGGCCGCTCGCGTAGAGTCGAAGACGAAGCCGCTGTTTACCGCGCCTGGTTGCCGTGCGTGCAAGTCGCGACGCGCATTCCTCATTTCATCTTGCAGTACGGGCCTGTGTGCGTTTAGGTTCTGTTCAGCGATTACTTCATCGTGCAAGCTTCATCGATGTGTGACGCTGCAGTGGGCGACATCTTCGCGAAAGAGTCAACGTCTGAAAGAAACAGCGCACGCCAGATCGTCGCGGCGCCTGCATCGTACGGATTCTTTGCGCCCAATTTCAACCGTACAAGTAAGTGACATTTTCGTTTGGTCATACGGGTTGTTTCCTGCCATCAAGTTATGGTGTGTTCAGTACAGATTTTTTATCATGGATTGTGTGCGCGAGCCGCTGCTTGTTGCTATTTCTTGTTTTGAGCCGGTCGCGTGCGGCCGGAGGGAGCCTATCGTGTACAACACACGATCGCAGCAGCGCAATCTGCCGGCGTCTTTCTCATGCTATCTTTCGCTGCAGGCTCTGATCCTTCGTCTGCCGTGCGAAAGAACATTGCCGGTCGTCTCTTCAACGCCAAGTATTTGTCCCTGCTCACGACCATTCAGTAAGGTAAGTCCAAACCGCAGTCTCCGTTCAGAAAGGGGCGAGTAAATTAGTGTGCGCGCTTCTGTGGCACGTACTGCGCGCAGTGCTCACATCTACTGCAGCACTGTATGTGATTCTTATTGGACCATAATCCCTTTATAATTTTAGCGCTGCAAGGCAACTCCTTCTGCCAGGCCGCTTTTTTTTTTTTTTTGCGAATGGACGGCGTCAATTTTTTTTCTTTACCACGGAGTAGCAAGCAAACGATAAAACAGTAAACGTGAAATTTATTTATTCATAGGCACGAAATTAGCAGCTCATTTGTGCTCTGCGCTTCCTGGCATGCGGCCGTTTTCGCTTACACCTTGCAATATTTTTGCTAACCCAGAATGTGACTTATCATGCCAGCAGTTTTACTGCATTCGAATGGCAAGATGCGCTTGCTAATGGTGTTAAGTTGATATGTAACTGGCTCTTCACTCAGGCTGAGAACTAATAGAGAAAAGTGAACTTGTTTAGTTCTTTTTACTAGTGAAAGGGTCGGGGCTAGTTGGTGGCCAAACATTAGCTCACAAAAGCGTACAGTCTATGTCACCTCTTTTTGTGCTCTTGTGTTCTCTTGTGAAAGAGTGAGACTTTAGGTTTGATGTCGCTCTAAGAGGTTGAATAGAAGAATACGCTAGTATCTAAGCTTTTCTGTTTAGAACAATAAGGATTTTGGTTGCACTGCGGTAATCTGTCAACGAAAAAAAAATTCTGTAATGAATACTGTCAATCTCGTAAGCAGTAACAGTATAGTTCTTTCTTTTTTCTGCAGTGGCTGTTAGAAAATGTGTTAATTATGTTAGGCACTTAGTGACAATTCACTGGTAATAGGTCATTGTGCTGTAGAAGTTTGTCTAGGCTTATTGTGCCAGTGCACTGCGTCAATTATGCCTGTTATAAATATGTGGCAAGTGCTGTAATGGATAAAAATTTGGAATCAAAAGTTGTTTCTCGTTTTCAAACTATTCCTGTCGTTTTTTGAGCATGTGTGCTGCCATTACGTGGTTTAATGAACATATAAGTTATCACTAATCATTACACTAATGCTATAAATGACGCCTCTATTGCAGTGCACCTGGGAGAAGGAGGGATGCAAAGGTGCACAACCATTGTCACTCCTAGCACCGAAGTTCAGCCTGGATTCCGTACAAGTGGCCGGGACTAGATGTGTGTGGTATGTATGTTTTTATGTAATTGGGACATTGTTGCAAGTTCATCATCACTTGATGTCCATCCGTGAACATAGTATGCTATGTTGCACAGCTGCAGCCATTCTATTACAGAGATTTTAGAGCTTTTCAATGTTTTCGAGGACTTAGTTATGAAAGAATTTCTGAATAATGGTTTGATTAATTGTGACCACTTTTTATGACATGAAGTATAAATGCAGTTTTTTTTCTGCAAAAGTAGGCTGGACTTCAGCAAAGATTTCATACTGAATTAGTTTGAGAGGCGCTGCCTACAATCCATGTTGCTGACGTCAGAAAAAAATGACACAGTTATGGTAATGCTTGGCAGGGTGGCATGCTACCAAGCTAATATGACTAGCACCGTTTATGCATGTGAAGCTTAATGTGATATGCAGCTACGTGAGGCTGTTAATCTTCTTTGCACTGTTCACACTTTCTTTTTGAGTAGGAAGGTGCTGTTCACTGATGTGAATAATTTCCAATAACTCACATGAATCCATATTAGTTTCATTTCACATCGGAGTGAACTTAAAATTTAATTAAGGTCACGTGCACTGCATGTGACAGCAGATATGGAAGGCAACTGTTTTAATAGCCATTCTTGAATGCTGTCAGTCAGTGTTTACAATTTCATTATGCTAAGCATCTGAAAAGATGTGTAAAGGTAACATTCTATTGTGCCAGCAAAATGTAATTCATGAGAATTACTGCTGCTGCATATGCTGCAAGCATTGGAAGAAGCAGCACTGTCTAAATAAGAAGACGAGATTTGTAATTTCCTCAAGCAAAAATAGTGCTTTAGAAGGAGACTGTTCTGTGCTGCTTGTGTAGTTAATTTAGAAGAACTTCTTGTTGGGCAAGTTGGTGCATTGCTTGAAGGAACCTAGTTGCGCTATAAAAAAGACAAACACAGGAAAAAGCCAAGAGACAGACAGAGCGCAATCTGTCTGTCTCTTGGCTTTTTCCTGTGTTTGTCTTTTTTATAGCGCAACTAGGTTCCTTCAAGCAATGTGTAGTTAATGTAGTCTGTCAGTGAAGGCCAGTCCATAACCAAAGCTTTTTGCACAGGCATAATGTAGAGGTGTAGTATGAAACAGGCTATGAACGTGAATAAAAAGTATCTGTATTATAATGTGGTCCAAATAATTTTTTGGGTATGACGTTACCTCATGCATGGAGACAATTCTTTAGATGTGTAAGTTGCCCTTGCTATTATTTCACATTTAGCCGAAAGCTTTTCTTTGTTTTCCAGGAGTGGTACACTAAGATTTATAGTGCATAGCCTTTGTGCATAGGCCTTTCACCAGGTATTTAAACTGTATCGAAAGGCTGTGACAATGGAATACACCCAAAAATGCCATCACAGGGACAAGCTTCCTGCTGTTTGCTAATTGGAAATGAATTCACAGGTAATATATGCAGGGAAAATTACAGTTGGAAGTATCACTGATTGATGCTCAGATAATCACCTACACTTCCCTTTTAGGAAGAAAATTCTCTGTATGGGCAACAAATCATATAATGGCATCAGAGACCAGAGACATATTGTTAGCAAGGGCTGCATGAAACCTTAACCACTCTAGATACGGAGAAATAAAAACACGAGAATGGAGGGAAGGGTTTGTTAAACGGCATTTCATTTTATCACCTTTTAGTAGCTTCCATTTCATGCACATGTTTTTCTGTTTCTTGATATGACCCTCTTCTTAGTCTGGCATCCGGGATGCCTACAGCCTGACCGTGCAGCTGGGCACAATATTCTGGATTTTTCCTAAGAAGCCACTGTGCTTGTGATAATGTCAGCATATGTGAGTGATTAAGTAGCTGCCATTTAGGACATGTTTTGTTTTTCCTGCATATCTTTTCTGATTTTGGTTCTCAATAATAAACAGAAGCCTGCACTTGTGGCATTGTTTTCATGCATTTCCATTTATCCCTGCCTTTTGTGTGGTTTACACTTTTAGACCTGAATTAACTAAGCCCATGGTCACGTCGTCTGAGCTTTGTGGTTGCAAAATTCATTATATGTTTTCTTCTCTGTGCAGGTCAAATACATGTTACATACTGCCTCCACCTGTATGAAGAAGACTGCCAGGGTCATTGCTGTAATATGGTGTAGCATGTGACAAAATAAATATGACGGTATGTTTCTTTCTCCGATTCGTTTATGAATTCTTTGTGTACATTCTGCAGTAGTACCTGCACCTGAACACACAATGACACAGACCATCTCACATGAAAGATTCGTCGCAACATTTTGACACTGCCTGCACTTCCAGAAAGACTCGGGCTTCTACCATATGGGTCAACTTTAGTTCTGCATTCAGTGGGCAGGTTTACGCTACAGAAGGGTAATAATGCTCTCGTGTGGACAGTATAAATACACCACCGAGTAGTGTATAGATACCCCTTGCAGTAGGGCATTACTTTGTACTACTAGAAGGGTAACTTTATCCATCATGTAAGGGTATAAACTTGCACCACAGGGGTGCAAACTTTGCTCTGTTTATGACGGTATAAGTTTAGTCTTTGACAAAGTAACTTTGCACTTCTATACATAGCATAAATTTACCTGCTAAAGGTGCAAACTTGCACCTTGCATGCTAGGATATGTTTATGCTTTCCTCAGGCTAACATTTACCCCTTTTAGAAAGGCGTAATGTTATACCTAACTGGTTTAAAGTTACTCTTCTTATGTCAGTGCAAGTCTAGGCTATTAGAGCGTAACATTACTCTATGTGCGAGAGCATAAATACTTAGTCTCCAAGAAACAGCGTAACCTTACCCCCAAAAAGGTGTCAGCTCAGCGACAAGTGTTTTACCCCCCAAAAAGACTAAGATCACACCTTTTTTTCTTAGAGTGCACTCCCTGCATTGTCGCGCTAGCTGGTAGATGAGAATCGGCCGACGCCATTGGCTGGAAAGGGGGTCCCTTAACGGTGAAAAGCCGCTTAGTTCTTGAGTTGTATCCAGTTCCATCGATCCCGACCTCCTCCAACTAAAGCCCCTTGCCTCCAGCAGCGCAGATCAATTCTTGAAAATAAGTCTCGTACCGCCCACGCAATGACTCACGGGAGGGGGAGGAAGAGAAGGAAAGGCAGGGAGGTGCAAAGTTAACTCGGGGGCTGGGATTTTCTGTACCATCTACGAGTACGTACACACGCCGCCAGCTTTTCTCGTAATGGGAGTAGTAATGCCGAACGCATTAAAATGGCAATCTCGCTGCACTTGCCGCATGCCACCCCACGAGTGATGCTTCTATCCGAGCAAAGGTAGCCGAGGCTAGCCATTAGGAACAAAGCGAGGAGCCCTAAGTGCGAAATCCGAAATGGCGTATGGGGGTCGGCTGGAGCAATAGTTAGTGTGTGGCTGGCCAGAACAGAGCCGACAGGAGGAAAGAAAAAGAAAGGAGAAAGGCCATGCGTGTACTCTCAGACTTTTAGTGGAAGGGGAAAATGCTGCGAAGAACGCTGTTTCTGCGGACGCGTTAGGCTGTTTTGGAACATCGGCGGCACCGATCGGGGCGTCCGTGTCCTGACATCACGCGGGCCCCTGTTGCGCTCCTTCTCTGCTCAGTCATGTCTTCCCCATCCCCTCCTCATCCTCCGCTGAATGAGAATGGGAGCGGCGAGAAAACGTTCGCGAAGTACACGTATGTGCGCGCACTGCAGCGCCACACAGCAGACAGGAGGCGGAGCTGACGAAGAAAGACAGAAAGAAAGACAGTTTTCAGATTGGATGGATGGACGGCTGGATGCGTGGCGCCGGTCATCCATCAAGAACGAAAATGGAAAGCGGAACAATGGTCGCAGGGAGAAAACACGGCCCCAAGAGCTCTCTGCGAAAAGACAGATAGACAAAAAGAGAACGGAGAGCCGGCGCTGAACGAACGAAAGAATGTTCCAAGGAAGGATGGAAGGGAGGGAGAAGCGGAGGACACGTCGAACACACGAAGGACATGCTCTTCGCAACAATGCGAGGAAGAGGGGGGGGGGGGGGGGGGGGAGGTGTTGGCGAGACTGGGCCCGTTTTCACGGCTTATTCCGGCGTTGCCCTTCGCGTCGTCGTCGTCAAGTCGTCCGCGGCGCAGGCGCAGTGCATCGATTTCGAACGCCGTCGTCGCCGAATAGACGGGAAGCAGAACGAAATTCGAGGGTCTTGCACACATACACAGTGCCAGAGGAGGTTTCGCCAAGAGCCAGCTACGTGCAAAGCGGTAGCAAAAACAAAAAAAAGCGGGGACGAACGCGCGCGCGCTCTTGTGGCCTTTGTGCGGCCGTCCCCGTTCACACCTGCGTCTCCGTGTTCGCGCAGCGACAAACTAGACAGGTGCTGCAAGGGAGCAAAGCCTCTCACGCTGCACGAAGCACTGAAGAGGAGGAGCCGGTACCAAGGCTTCCGCTTTCTTTCGTATAACGGGCTCTCCGAGAAGAAAGGGCAGGCAAGCTGGGCCGCACACACAAAGGAGCAGTGCGCGCTGCGGCTTCTGTCGATCCTTGCGAGCTGTACGCACGACACGAGGAGAGAGAAAGTTTGCCACCGTGAGCGGATGTTCCGGCCTTGTTCTGTCTGGAGGAGAAGAGGGCGCACCGGAGTGCCTGCCTCGCAGTTTATTCATTACGTAAGAACTGTGAACGAGTCGATTAGCGACAAAAATCTTGTCTCAGCATCAGCGAGGACTCGCCGAAAAACGATCAGAAACTTAGAAAGAGCCAAGGACAGTGGCAGCTGCGACGCACTGCGGCAATCTATGTTACCACGTTTTACATCTACTCTCCAAACGAAAAGGAGTAAGGGAGTGAACTGTCCCCTAGCGCACACCCTTTTAACACACAGCTTATTCCCTTTTCACTCCCATAAGGGTGTATTCGAGTTTAGAGTGTATGATGACGGCACGTTCCCAAATACACTGCTTCCCGCAAATTCCTAGCCATATATACTGCACGCCATACACGCCAGCCAGTGCACGCCATACATACTGGAAAAGCGACAGAAACAAAGTACAAACACAAAAAACAAGAGCAAGTACACGTAGCCATAGCTGGATACAACTCAAGAACGAAGCGGCGAGTGCCCGTCAGATGAGGCCGTCTAGCCAATGGCGTCGATCGGCTGTGATGACGCCGTTCTTAATCCCCCTACATACGCTGTAGAGTGACGACGCGGGTGCTTTCAGGAACAAGAGGATAACCACGCTTTAATTAGATTAACAACGACGTCACGCCAACCAGTCGACGCCATTGGATGGAGGGCCTGCTAAGAGCATCATTCGCCGCTTCACCCTTAAGCTGTATTCGACAACAGCAATGCGTGAATAAATTCATTCATGGACGAATTAGGGATTGGCAAAATCCTAATAAGTAAAAAAACAACCATTTTAGTGCACGCAGGCATCTAGAGAGCAACGCTACGCGCTTTAGAAGGGCTCCACAGGTCATACAAGAGAAGGGACAATGAAAAGAAATCTCCAACAGTCGCGCCCCTGCGCCACTACACCGTCCCAGCAAGGGGGAAAGGAAACCTGTTCGGGCGCGGCCCTCGGCGGAGTCAGACGCGGCGAAGAAAAAACGCTGAGCACCGGCTGCCATTGCTTCTACAGGGCTCCTCGGAGTAATTGTACCACACCGGAAATGCGCCGCTGTGACTCACACAGCTCCGAACATGCAGCGACACACGTCCAACCACTGCCTTTCTCGCCACTTCGAGCACTGCAATCAGGACCAACTTCAGTCCTGCATTCATTCTGGTTACTTATCGAATTGTTGCGTTATTCTGAAGTTTAACGTGTATACACACTTCGGTATGCCACTTCACGAACTAATTACACACGCCTCGTATTTCTCCTTTGAACAGACGATAAAAAAAAGGGCTGGGAAAAGCAGCGTTCAGTGTTGCATAAGAGTCGACCGGTTGCCGTTCCCTGTCACAGGATTCACACGTTTCTCAGCGGGTCGAACGAGACTCCGAGAAGGCACTCAGTGAGCGAAGTGTCTCATGGGACGAAACTGGAGACGTTTAGCATAGCGTTGCCGGGAATGGCCCGTCAGGGCCATGCGCGCATGCGCTGTCGGCGACTGGCGGATACCACCAAGCTCTGCGCCGTTAGGGAACGATATGGACAGATTTCCCTGCAAAAGAACGCCTTTAAGGTAATGAAAATGAATTGAAACGAACGCTAGATGATCAAATCAGCAGGCCTGTATCCCAGCGTAATCGGCTCCTGAACGCATCCTTTAGAACCACTTTCGTAAGCCGACATAGCGCCTCGAAAGAAGCATATAACTGCTGCAGCAGCCACGAAAGTCGCTGGCTGAGCCGAAGACAAGACCCCCCCAGACGTCTGCGCGCGTCCATGCACTCAGCTCTCCGATTGTTTCCCGCAATATTCTCCCCGCCTACGTCCTTCGACGGGGCTGCGTTTAAACGACGCGTTGTGAGGCGCGCAACTGCCAACGCCACGCCCCGGGAAACTCTTCCGACAAAGCAGCGCCACTACCGACAACAGAAGAGAAAGATGCAAAGAAACAGAAAAAAAAAGGAAAAACGTTAATCGTAAATAACAAAAAGAAAGAAAGCGAGCTTAACCCAGTCCCTCGCCGCGACAGAACGAACGAAGAGAAGAAGAAAAAAAATCTCGCGCAGCGAGTATGCGCGCGTCACGCAGAGAGCGTCATGGGCGCACCTCGCGCACTCGTCGCCGTCACGCCCCGACCGGTACGACTGAGTGCGCGCGCGATCAGCGCTAGCGAGAGGAGAGAAAGCGCGCTCGAGAGCGCGGCTGCGCTCTTCGCAACGTCCAAGTCGCTGCGGCGCGCCGTCGTGTATACGCGGCGTGGGTATAGGCGTGCATGTATGCTCGAGCGTGAGGCTAAAGCCCAGCCCAGCTGTCAGCCGCGTTCTGCAAGACGCGGGGGCACGGTCCCTGCGTGCTCTAACTAGGTCAAAGAGAGACGTCGTCGCAAGATTCACGCAGAAACACGTGGAAAACGGAAAAGGTTGCTATAGTTTGAAAGAATACGACGTACAAGAAAAATAGCTGGTATACCGACGCCGCCCCACCAAATGATTGGTTGGTTGATGGGGTTTAACGTCCCAAAGCGGCTCCGGAAATTACGTCCACTTGGGGTTCTTTAACGTGCACTGACATCGCACAGTACACCGGCCTCTAGAATTTCTCCTCCAAAGAAATTCAACCGCCGCGGCCGGGATCGAACCCGTGTCTTTCGGGTCAGCAGCCGAGCACCATAACCACTGGGCCACCTCGGCGGCCCCACCAAATGAGTGCGCCCACGCCGATGCCCACACAGGTCACGTGACCCCATACGGCATATGAAGTCTGGATTTTTATTTGCGACATTATACGCCGCCAACACACTATGACGAAGAGCGGCTACAAACGGACGCCATAAAGCCCGCAAAAAAAGTGCCCCAGCAGCTTTCACTCTTTATATACTATATATGTATATAGCTGATCAATGCGACTGATGCAACAGAGTAAGAGTTAACATGAGTGCTTCCCCGGATGCCGCAGCCGCTGTAACGGTCGCGTTCAGACCGTGGGAGCGGGTAGCGTGATCCAGCAGTCCGTCAATCACCCCGTGATACGACGAGCCCGAGCTCCCCCTCCCCTTTCACTCTCCTGATCGAATCCAGCAATCATAGTGGCACATGCCGTACTCCCTCTCCACCATCCCACACTCGCCACCCCCTCTCTTCGTTTTGCCATATTTCACACTGGCTCACCTTCCCCTGAAAGTGGAGAAAGGACTTTCCTTCTCTCCCCTTTTACGCCTGCCAACCAAGGCTTCGTACGTACGGACGGACAGATTTTTCTAACATGGGGGTTCTAATGCTTACGCATTAAAAACGAGAAAAATGAAAACAAGCTCATTGCCCTTTCCATTCTGTGTTTTCACGCTTTCGCAGGTGCGCCCGATGAAGGGTTACACAAAGCCACCCCCGACTTAGACTGGAAGTCACTTGTTTCTTAAAGCCGTTCCTAAAGAACCTCAGACCACGCAGCGACAGTGGGCGAGGAGTTCAAATCCAGACTGCACGCAGCCGCGGGACTCCTTAAATATAAGAGCAACGGAGCGGAGGAAGATCGCGCACGCTTTGTACAGCGGCGCACAGCGACGCGCTTGGCAAGAGCTCTTCTTTTTTTATCAGATGTGCGCTCACCCGCGTCGGCGGGCCACACGCCACTGTATTCCGATCTGTGACCGGCGTAGCGTGGCTCGAAACAGTTAAAACGTACTACGCGGCGGCGAACAAGGCGCTCCTTGTTTTCACAACACCCGGTCCAATGCGCTTCTCGTTTCATCGCGTGATATCTCGGAGTGCGTGACTGCAATGCTTGCAGAGTATTGCTTGTTCTACCTTCCTTCCCCCACTCCCTACTCCTCCTCCTCCGTTGATAATGAGTACGAGCTCAGTTGCCTGCTCGCTCTTCGAAGCACCTCCTGCGGGAAAGCAGCTCAAATCTAGTGGACCGCGCCTCGTTTGTTTTGGAGTTCCTTTTTTATTTTACTCCAACCTCACGCTTGGATTCTTCGGCGATTGGTTGGAAGAAGAAGCTGTAGACGGACCGTTTATCCCATCAGGAAAGCGCAACCAGTCAGTAACAATGCACCGCAGTTACGGATTAGCTCCAGACGGCGTTTCATTGGAAAGGCACGCAGTTGCGACGTTTGCTTCCCAGCAACTCATTTACAAAAATTCTGGACATCCGGTATAGCTTCGAGGCGGGCAGGCAGCAGCACCGCAAACCGCAGCAAAAATTGATTTGGATTCGCCCGAGCGCGCCTTAGACAGTGCGTGGCATGCTCTTGGACTTTCTCCACCCTTCTGTTCGGTTCCTTTTACTCCTTCCCTTCAGGAGCGGCTCTGCTGCAAACTAAATGTGAGGTGTAGTCGGATACAACTCAAGAACGAAGCGGCTTTTTCCCGTCAGAGGGGACCCCACATTCCAGCCAATGGCGCCGGCCGATTCCCTTGTGCCTGCTAGTGTGACAATGAACGGAGCGGCGTGACAATGCAGGGAGAAGCCTATCCACAACCATGGAGGGAGGGGACTATCCCCTCTTATCTGCCGCTCCCTGCATTGCCACTATAGCAGGTTCATGATAAACGGCCGACGCCATTGTCTGGAAGGGGGTTCTTTTGACGGGGTAAAGTCGCTTCGTTCTTGAGTTGTGTTCAACCATGGTTACTGCGCCCTTCCTTTCTTTATATACAAAGCCTCCTCCTCATCCTCATCACGTGGTTACGTTCCTTTCAACACTGTAAACATTAAGAGAAGGGGAGGAGCAGAAGGAAAAACATTTATTGAGAGCTTAAGAGTTGGTCTCAGTCCGTGACCCCAATGGCCTGAAGCGCTGCTCTCGCCCTTTCCGACAGGTTTTCCTGGTCATCGGGGTCCTCGCTGCGCAGGGTGGCCTCCTAACGCTCATCATCATCATCATCAGCCTGACTACACCCACTGCAGGGCAAAGGCCTCTCCCATGTCTCTCCAATTAACCCTGTCCTTTGTCAGTTGCGGCCACTGTATCCCAGCAAACTTCTTAATCTCATCCGCCCACCTAACTTTCTGCCCATTAAACTACGAACAAACCTTACGCTCATAGGTTGTGTCAAATATTTCTTTGTCAAAGCCATGTCTTTGAAACACTGTGCCTGGTTCCCCGCATAATGGGCAGACCGGATCATTATGTCGGGCTACCATATGTTCAAAGTAATTGGTCCATTAGTTTATGTGGAAAATTTACAAACAAATACGATGTCAGTGCACGTTAAAGAACCCCAGGAGGTCGAAATTTTCCGCAGCCCTCCACTACGGCGTCCCTCATATAGCCTGAGTCGCTTTGGGACGTTAAACCCCATAAAACGAAACGAAGCATCGTCTGGCATTTTCCACAGAACAACAAGCACATTTGTCACTGACCACCCCAGCAATGAAAGGAAAGTATCTGCGCACGCAGTTGACGTGTTCGGAGGCTGAGGGTCACTCCGCGTCCCGGCGACATCCTTGAAACGGCAGCGCTATATTCACAGCCATGATGCTGCCCGATAAAGAATGATTAGAACAAAGAGCGCAAAAAAAAAAAAGGAGAGAGATATAACAAGCAAACCAAAGCACAGCCCGAGCAGGGCCCTTCAGCGTTATGGATATATATACTCCCGCGTCTTGTAGCCGTTTCTCTTCATGTATATCGATACGGCCGCTGGAGAGAAATGCAGACTCGGGTCCGACGCGCGAAACGGGCGTCGAAGACGGCGCCGAGACACTCCGGGGAGTTCAGTCGCCGGCGTACACACACGGCGCTGTTTCGAGCGCATCGTTCGTAATTCTGCGTTCGGTAAGGAACTGTCGAAAAGAGAAAGCGCATATAAGGCGAACGATAAAAAGCGAGACCCATCAAAAGTGCAAGCGGCCGCGACGGTTTCATCATCTCTTCCTCTCTCCCCTTTTCTCTCTAGGACAGAATGGTCCGTCGACGGCGCAGAAAAATTTATGGAAGGCCGACATTCGTTCCTTGCCGCCTCTGTCATTTCTGCGCATTGCCGTTTTTTATTCTGCGAGCCTCTAACTCCGAAATAACGGAGAGAAAATAAACAAAACACGCCACACAATGACAGCCGGGAGATCGGTTTCGGACGAGACGACACCGAAACGAATTTTCGCCGTACTGGGAAAGCTGCAGGCAGACCCTCGTTTCGCGCCAAGAGAAAAAAGAAAGGGAAAAACCCGAATAAATATTAGAAGTAACGGGACTGCGTCCGGGGAGCTTAATGGGCAACATTATTTTTTATTTTATTAATTTAAGTAAGCCTGTCCGAGATCGTCTTGATTAAACAAACACGCGGCCCGCTGCGCTCTGGTTGCAACGAAGTGGTTCGGGCTCGGGGCTCCGCCGCCTGCGGGAACAATTCGTATTTATTTTCCGAGAAAAAAAAAAAATGGGTTTCGTGCAAGAAACCAGAAATAGCCTTCCTGCGCGGCTCCTGCTTCTCGAAGCCAATGAATCTCCCGCGGAGGAAGCATTGCCCAGTGGTGCGCCGCGAAATTGGGGGCCGCCGCCGTCGTTCCTTAGAACTCGCATATCCTTATCTTCTCGCACCGGTGCCGCAGGCGATAACCGCTCAACTTGAGGTCCGCGGTTGAAGACGGAGGCTATTAACTCGGACGGGATTAGCGAAACAAGAGAGCTACTCAAGAATCCACACTGCACGGAACAATTCTACACCCTAAACACAAAGGAGTAAAAAGAGAGTGAGCTGCCCCCAACAGCGCCCTCTTTTATAAAAGGGAGGGCACTATAGGAGAGCTTGCTCCACTTTTACTAGCATATAAACGTATTCGTGCTTAGCGTGTATTCAGTGGTGGATATGGCGCATATGAGACTCTAAACATACGTAAAAAATTGGCAGTGGTTTAGCTCTCGTTAAACCTGGAGGATTGCGAAAGCAGCGAGGAGAGAGAGAGAGGCGATGGAGAGCGCGCGGCAGCGGCGGCGGCCCCGGCACGCTAGCTATGCGCCGCTACTGCGCATGCGCAACTGGCGAGCGCGGCGGCGGAACCCCTGAGTCACCCGCGCAGCGACGGCGGCGGTGCGCCATCTGTCCACCGTGCGACGTCACTGCTCCTCGCGCATGCGCAGTACTGCCTTTCGTCAGCTTCGCGAAATGGCTCGGCGACTCGCGTAGTGTGTAATCAGCCGTTCACTGCTCACACGTTCAGACAACTTGTTCGAGGCGAGGACATATTTCTGCGTTTGCCAAGGTAAACACTCAAATAACGAAGAAAAATCACCAGCCGCAGCGTTCGCACAACCGATCAGAGCGACCGATACGGCACTGCCGTTTTCTTTGTCTCTGGCCGCGCGCACTGCGACCAAGGCCGGAAGGACAGACCCGACAGCGCAAACTATCAATTTAGACCGCTCACCGTGGATATCTATACGATACACGCTGCTTTTTGTTCCGACGGCGTCTCCACGTGTTACAACCTTCACGAACCCGGCCAACTATGCGTCTTGGAAACGCAGCCCTTATGTGCAATATCGAGTGACAAGCTCCCCATACCTCTTCCGCAGTTCAACTCTTTCAGTAAAGCTCCGCGCAGATACGGAACGCGCGAGGGGTAGAGAGAATATAAACAAAAAAAAGTCACCTGAAACTAACAAATTTCCCTCGGCCGGTTCCGCCAGGCTTGTCACACTTCGGTTAACACAGGTAAACATTGTGCTAGTAGTCACAGTAACCATGCCGGTTAACGCAAGCAGTCAAAGCAGCGCCAACAGCGGCAATCTTGACCATTGTGCGTGGTTTGGAATGACGCGACAATCTTACGTGGGCAATGAATCCATCCGGAACGAAGTCAGCGCGCCAGTGCGGAACTCTGAAGGTCATGAACTAACACGCACGCACGCATAGAAAACAGTATCTGAAATCAAGGTCTCGAAATACTGCTTCCGTCTCCGGTGTTTACGAGCAATCGCTCATTAGAATCCACAAAGGCTCCATCATGCGGCTACAAACGCCTTTATCACAATCTTTCCAGCTGAAGAAAACTTCGTCCTGGTCTGGGGCTCGAACCCGCAACCCACAACCCGGCACAGCTGTCATATACTTTCCGCTAGAGGCGGAAGGGCGAGGCCGAATCAGTCAACAACACGAAGCGGATTCCGAACTCCCGAGGGGGAGTAGATTCTATTTTAGGGAGTAATTACTCGTTACTATTTATTTATTTAATTTTCATCATATAATTAATACCGTAAATACCATGAGGGTTAGTGACAGAGTAACAAAAAGTCTCAAAGACATACAAATGCAAACATACAAGCAAGTTATATATAAAATAAACGTCAAAGAGAGACTGAAGACAACTCCATCCAATAAGTCCATGCATCCAATCCATTAAGCAAAAGACGCCTACTTTGCCGTGAAGATTCGGACTAAGGAATCTTCCTGGCAGTCTCTTCAAACTCGTGGCGTCCTTCCCGCCAGTCTAAGCGAACTCCTGACGACCTTCCAGCCTATTCAAATCCCTGACGTCCTTCCAGTCTATTCAAACTCCTGACTTCGTTCCCGCCAGTCTATTCAAGCTTATGACGTCCTTGATGAAAAGGACGGGTTACCACAGTCTTGCAGTGAACGATGCTGTAGCGTGGCCTCAGGGATCAGTGCACAAGGGGGGTCAACGCAAGTATCTTGCTCGTTAAATCGGCCGATGATAGCGACACCGGTACCTCGTTTTATTTTTTGGTCTTTTCAAGCTTATAATACACTGGTTTTTGAGGAAAGCAAATGGAGCAGTATCTGTCTCACATATCTTGGCGGACACCTGAACAGCGCCGTTAGGGAAGGGAGGAAAGTGGGAGTGAAAGAAGAAAGCGAGAAAGGGGTGCCCTAGTGGAGGTCTCCGGAATAATTTCGTCCACCTGGGGATCTTTAACGTGCACTCACATCGTACAGCACACGGGCGCCTCTTGCGTTCCGCCTCCATCGAGACGCGGCCGCCGCGGTCGGGTTCGAACCCGGGTACTCCGGCTCAGTAGACGAGCGCCTTACCACTGAGCCACCGCGGCGCGTTTCAAGCTTATGAAAGCGCCGTTTTCAGTTCATGTGGTCATGTCGTGATTACAACTATGCGGCACCCTACAGATACAGACCGACTTCTATTTGTCCTTATCGTCCCTTTAAGCATTAAAGAAGGAACATGTCACAAAAACCAGGATCCAATTAGACTCAACCTGAGTAGTCTAGCCAGTAATCACTGCCTAAAATTTGGTTTGGTTTGGTTTCTGGGGTTTAACGTCCCAAAGCGACTAAGGCTATGAGAGACGCCGTAGTGGAGGGCTCCGGAAATTTCGACCACCTGGGGTTCTTTAACGTGCACTGACATCGCACAGTACACGGGCCTCTAGAATTTCTCCTCCAAAGAAATTCTAGCCGCCGCGGCCGGGATCGAACCCGCGTCTTTCGGGACAGCAGCCGAGCACCGTAACCGCTGAGCCACCGCGGCGGCTCACTGCCTAGAATTAAATCCACTATACCATGAGAGGATTCCCCCAAATACAACTGGATTGTCGTTGCAGGTGTGTTCAATTTACCCGAGAAATCCAGATATAATCTGCGTCGGTTACAGTTATGCACGAACTCCTGCAAACGCCAGCTACCTGCGGGCGCGACGTTTTCCATCATGCATTTTATCTAATTCCGCGCTCTCAAAAGCGACCACTAAGTGGGACTCGGAACATCAGATCCGAGCGCTCAGCGGCGCAACGCTATCTCCACAGAGCGGCACAGCGGAACGACGCCGTCGAGCGCAAGGCAACCATGCATGCCCGGTTAAGGAAATGGTTAAGACTAGGCCCCGTGGGAACCCGAACAGGATTCCGCTACACGCCACGGATAACGAAGCGGCCGAGCACGCTGCAGCGGGGCGACTTCGCGTTGTTTCGACCGCGCCGCCCTCCCGTCAAGACTTCCGTCGACAAGCGGCGAGAAGCGAACAGGCCCGCCGAGGACCTGCCCCGACTGGCAGCAGCCGCCTAGGGAGAGAAACCTGTTTCCGATCGGCGCGAGAGACGCTGCTTTCGTTTTGCATTCGTGCTGTGACTCCGCCCGGTTACAACCGCGCAGTCTCGCTGATGATGCAGCCGGCGGTGTCAGACACTCGGGGGGCGTATAATCCCAAGGCAGCAGTGGTTGGTGAGTGAGTGACAGGGTGGACGAAAGTGAGGGAGTGAATTAATCGGCTTGATTTTGATGCGACTGGAAATGATAGCAGTAGTTAAGTACGAACACTTGCATCCCTGATATAAGCATAGGAAAAAATATAGGAAAAAGAATCTTCCGCGAAAATGTGGACGCGAGAAAACAGACTGGAACATCAAACAAGCATGTTGATCATACGAGGATAGAGGTGACGATGAAAAAAAAAAAAAAACATGAAAATGAAAACAGTAAAACAGTAGACCCATACCCAAAAATTCTGGAAAAGCGTATTTTTTTTCAACGGGGAGTTGCTTATGAACGCACTTTTTTCGCATATCGATTGCGCCAAAATAATCAATATATCCGCAGATCCCTGCTTCGGATGATTGCAGGTTTCTGCTGTTTATTATCAAAAAGGCAGCCTATCAGTTTTCTAGGGAAGTTTCAACGAATCGCTGCGAGTGCCGGAAAAACTAAAATCAAGATTTTCCAATGCATCGGAAAATTAGACCAGTTCCATCAATACGTTCATGCAGTAGCCTAGAATTTTCCACAGTTGCCTCTCAATTGAAGTGATATCCAAGAAAGCTGCACTTGTCAGCTCTTGGCACCGGCTAGTCATGACCGATGCGGAAGCGAAAATGCCGGGAGAGCCTCCAGGTGTTGCAGCGACCGGACGTCTTCATGAATTCGCTTCACGACTAGTGACACCTCTGCAGCCTCCGCAGCGCTGCACAGTGGTAGTTAGCTACCTTACAAATGTCACGAAACCTCAGGTTGCGCTATAGCAGACACACCAAGAACAGCAGCGCTGAACGCTACAGGTATACGACGCACACTGTTTGATCAGCGCGAAAGACAAGCAGCTATAATTTTGCGCCTTACAGCGAATTGCGCAACCCTATCCCCGGACGAGGAAGCTCTAGGTAAGTACAGATTCCTTCTTATTTTCTTTAATTTACTATACACTCAAGTCACACCACGAGCTGTGTCAGCGGCCGACCAAAGGCTGTGAACTTCCATCGGCCTCGCTACGGTCCACTGCTGACTTGTATTTGGCTATATATGATGGCCATTCATGCTGGCATTACGTTAGTCGCGTCAGAGTCTGTTCGCCAACTCGCACGGCGTTCGTTAGAGTTTAAACTGCCCTCTGCGCCAGCGGTCAAGCGTTTCGGCACGCTTATGTGCGGCCGGCCTTACAGCGCAGCCTCGCTCGATCCTCTTCAAGGTGGAAATGGAGCGAAGAGAACTAGAGTTATGGTTCGGTCTCGTTGGTCTGCACAGCTATAGAGGGGGCAGACCGAAAAGATGAGGACGTTCACGAAAGGTCCGGATGGTGAGAACTGCGGTTTTTCGGTGTACAGTGTATTAATGGGTACCTCATGGTGAAGTCCTTGTCGCAGTTCTTAACGTGGTGCTCGTCTCGTTCCTTCTTCTTGTCCAGTGTCTTTGAGCTAAATTCCTATCTTAATGTACCGTCAACCAGCTTAAATTACACTTTGCTTAGCCATGCACTCGAATGTGCGGGCACCAGCGGAGACAGTACGCAAAAAAAAAAAAAAAATGAAACGGGAAGCAACGAGACGACGACCAAACTGCGACAAAGACAGGATTCAAGTACAGGAATGTGCCTCAGCAAAACCTCGAGGAAATACTGAAACCAAGCACCATGGGATTATTCTTGCTACACAGCGCGCAGCAATATTCGAGTGAAGAACGGCCAGTTTCGCATACATTGCGAGAGCTAGAATGTCAGCCCGAGAAAAAAGACCCATAAAATATGCACGCCGTCTGGAAGCGCTTGCAGCGAGGAGTTATATGAGTTTATTTGAGGGCGCCCATCTGCGGATCCCGCTTCATTACGCCTAAAATATTATTGCTGTTGAGGAAATGGTGAAACTATAAGCGAAATATAAAGAAAAAACACCGAGACACAAGGCATAGAAAAAAAAAAAAGCTCAGCTAAATTGCTTCCCTAGAAGACGACGTCTTAAAAAAAATTCAGGGGGCACTTTGACTGTCTAAAGTGGCTAGAGGCGGAAGCGTTTTCCGCACCACCTTCGCTGTTTCTGTGGCACTGGTGGCGTCACATGTAATTGAGTACTAATTACTAAGTGATGACAAATCACCAATTAATGTTTAATTACTGATTAATGCCTGAATATTAATTAACTGCTAATTAATGACGGTTAAGCTTCGCGTTTAGGAGTGGAACGCGAAAGCGCGTTGTAGCGCTGCCAGGGAGTCCACGGAACGCCACCACCCGTTCGGCGCGATGCCTTGCCCTTTGAACGCAACGCTTTTTGAGGAAAGGAAATCGCGCAGTAATTCTCTGTCATCTCGGTGGACACCTGAACCGCACCGTAGAGGAAGGGAGGAAGTGGGAGTGAAAGAAGATAGATAAAGAGGAGCCGTAACGAAGAAAATGAAAATTGTATTTGAGGAAAGGAAAATACGCGGTAACTGTGTCACAATATTCAGGGGGGGCACTTTTTTGACCTAAAGTGTGGTCACTGATGTGTGGTTAAGATGTTAAGCTTCGCCCCTAAGAGTGGAACGCGAAAGCGTCTTGCAACGCTGCCAAGGAGTCCATAGAACGCCATCGCCCTTTCGGTTCTACGCCTCGCTCGTCGGTAAATTGGTTTTTGAGGAAAGGAAATGTATCTGTCTCTCATTTGTCGGTGGACACCTAAACCTCGCCGGAAGGGAATGGAGGAGGATGAGAGTGAGTGAAGACACCGTATTCACTAGACGCGCCTTTGTTCATTCCAAACCATCGAGCTGGCATGGCGGAGTGGATAGCATGCTCGTCTCTCACGCCGAAGACCGGGGTTCGATTCCTGAGCTCGACCAATTTCTTAATCGGTTTTATTTATTTATATGGCCTGAATAGTAAAGCTAGTTAGGCTAATTGGGTAATTAAGCAATTAACTAAGCTCAGTCCCACTTACTTGGAGCATCACTATACGATCCCTTCAATTGGTTGCACGGTTACTAGCCAAAGTACAATAGACCTTTCCACAAATTGCAGCGCCGCGCCATCCCCTAGCGGATCTGCGCAAAGCATGATGGGAGAAAGGAGCGATAGCCTCCCGCGTCGGCTGCTGTCAAGCGTGTTGCTGTGTTGTGCCGCCGTGTTCAGGCGTTGTGCGTCTTCTCGTGCGCGTTGTTGGTTGCCTCTTAGCAAAATGTTGCAGCGCACTGCTGTGGTGGTTATCGTTAGTTTGTCTAAGGGAGTGCTTGAAGATAATATTACAGCAATGAACATCTACCGCGTCAGCATGAAATTTCTCAGGAGTGCGCCGATGAGCACGAGTGCACTCATACTGTTGTTTAAATCGCTGCGTACGAACAGCTAGTGCTCGTTTTCATGACATAAAACGCAACCGGCGCTTTAGTTCTATTAAACAACCTGTTTTCTTTTTTACCGACTGTAGCCGTGCTTGTTTACGCAGTGCGATAATGTGTGGGAAGCGATGATGCGATCGCACGCCTGAGAAACACTTAAGAGCGGGCTGTTGACATCGCGCAGGACCGGCGCTTCTCGCTTCTTGTCCCGGCTTCCTCCGACGTGACCAGTACTTTATTTTGAACTACTTTATCCAGAAGTATGTTTGGAGACCGTTCGCTTTAACTGAAACGGCCTAACTTGTTATCCACAAGCTAGCGACAGCGACGACTGCTGCTGGCCGTAAAGCACGGCTCGGCAGTTTGGGTCACACCGGCGTTTCCCGTTCATCATATGCGTGCCCTGCGATGTAAGCAATAGTTGATTTCAGGTCACTGTTACCAAAACTACACTCGATGACCATTTTAATTCGCTAAAGCTTATGATTCGCTCTTAACAACCGCCGCAATCACAGATCCAACCCTGCGGACTCGCTAGGCCTAGTCGTCGCGGAAGGGAAGGGAGTCGTCGTCGACGGAAATTAATTTGGCAAGCGCTTATCGCTGGGGAGTGTTCAGGCGTGGATATATGAAATATAGCCGTTCGTTTCGTTCATTTAGAAGCGCGAACATATTCACATTGCCGCCTCATCACTGTGCTTTCGCTCAGCCGCCGACAAGGCTGACCGTCCGCCGATCGGATTCGTCGGTGTCGTTGGCCTGAAAAACTTGTCCCACTGAAATCAGATCACAGTAAACTAGATATTTCACTATAATAGCAAGCTGCTGTTGAGCGTGATATATACAGTGTCGTTGTCGGACTAGTGTGACCGTCGTCGTCGTTGTACACTGAAAACGAGCTGAGGCTTTGAATGCGTTTGGAAAGTGTCGTGTAGCACCGCACGCGTCCGTCGAGTCCGAATGTCATTCCAATTCTCGAATGTAATTCTGCTCAGATGTCATTCGAACGTTCCCGTGTAGCACAGGTATAAGAAACAGCGATGGCGACGAGATGGCAGAGAAAGGCTTTCTGGTGATCAGCCACGGTCGGAGAGACGGACGAAAAGGCGCGAGCGCGGCGCCGCGGGCGCCGCGGCGCTCCGTTTTCCCAGAGTGCTTTGCGCGGCCGCTTGGTGGCGCTGCAGAATTTGTGGAAAGGTCTATTGGCCCCGTTTGAAATTCGCGCGCTGTGACGTCACGACCGTTTCCACCAATTGAAAAGCGTGACATTTTCTGTCGACAACTGCTGCTTACAACGATGAGACATTAAAGGCTTCCGCCTTAATATAAATATCCAGCGTGACACGGTTCTTGGGGAAACGAATAAGCGTTCGGAGATATATACCGCAAAACGCGTCGGCAAGTCATTCATTGGATCCCGTCGAACGCTTTCAATAATATATAAACGCATAGCGCTTTCAGCAGCACCGACTCTGGAATAGTGTGAACTTAATCGATTTCTCTCAGGCAGGCTGATAATTGTGTCGCCTTTAGACAGCGCTACTTTGGCGTTCCAATGGTGATGAAAAGAAAAACAGTTTTATGCCCTGAGGCAATCAACATCGCTTTAAAAAAAGGGAAAACAGATGGGGAGGCGGCGGCAATTGTCCTCAGCACAAAGGGACTGCAGAAAGCCGGGTCGGACACGTGGTAGCAACGGGGATAGCTAAAGCACCGCTAAACTCCTCCGCCATGTTTCCAGGAATATAGGGCAGAGTACATGTATACATACATATAAACCGGGCCGATCCCTAAGGTACCAGGAGCGGTCGGATCGAAATCAGCCTCGAAGGAGGAAGGCGCGAAGCAACACCTAGTTGTCCCTTCGCCCCCCCCCTCCCCCTCCCCCCTTGCTCCCCCTCGCCCGCGATCTTTGTTCTACGTTCCCGCAAGCGCGCTCTTCGATTGAACGCGGCGAGCAATGCTTGCTCGCCGCGTGCGCGGTGGAAAACGGCGCAGGCGCGAACGAGCGTTTCCCGACCACGCACGGCACCGGCGGAGACAAAAGGCGACGGCGCCGCGCCACGCCAAGACGCTCCCGCTAATCGGCCAAATTAAGCTCACTCCTTCTCCTCCGCTAAAAGCGGTCGCTTATTAAACTCGCGCCGCGCGTAGCCGCTCGGCGCCCACGGCGGTGGGGACTGCGACGCATCGTCGCGCACTGCTTCGCGACTTAAAAAAAAAAAAAAACAAATATCTGCCGCCTCGAAAACGCGGCACGCAAGGTTTCCAGACTCAAGCAGAGAGGGAGGAAGAACAATCCTTGAGGAAGGCTGAGCTCGACTTAGCATATATCGCGTAAATTATCTCGAAGCAGATAATTAGCGCTGGCAAAAAAAAGTAATAAAAAAAGCGACAACCCACAAGGGAGCGTGCGATGCGTGTGGTTTCGCGCATACGCGAGTATACCTCACAAACGTGCGCACAGTATTCCCCGAATGCCGACACGCTCACGAGGCCAAGGTTTTCTTTGTAACTCTTCAGGTGAAGTTGAAGTGACGTCACACTTAACGTAGGTGTAGCGCGGCACTGACTCAACGCAATCTATGTCGTGTCGTGTAACGTGGCCAGTGATGTTGACTAATTTTCTGCAGTCTTTCTGCGTGCACACTGTCTTGCAGCACGAACAGCAGGGAGTCACCGCTCTAAAGGATGGAGCCACCATCGAGCCGAAAACAGCAGTCTACAAAGCAGGCGTGAGAGTTCGACCCACGTGGTACATATGACGATAGTGTCACACCGATCTCCCGCATTCGTAATGTGACGAAGCGTAGCTTGTTGGGCCAGTTGGTGCATGGTACGTAGAAAACCATCGAAAAGGACGCATTCACAAGGAGGAGAAGTACACAGGACAACGCTGGATCCAGCGTTGTCCTGTGTACTTCTCCTCCTTGTGAATGCGTCCTTTTCGCTGGTTTTCTACGTTCGTAATGCGACTTGTGCAACGGCGACGAGGAAGCTACCCTTAATTTGGTGAAGCCCACGTCCAGATATTTGCCCGCACCGCAGCAATTATAGGCATAAAATCAGCAGACACCACACTCTAAACACAGACACACCTATATGGGAGTAATAAGCTGTCATCTAGAACACTCCCTTTTTTAAAGGGCGTGCAACTACTCCCTTTTACTGCTTTCTGTCTTGAATGCAGAGGTGATATTTTCATGTAGTACACCACTAGAATATTTTGAGTATTTGGTGCGTCAGAATGCCGTAGTGACACGTATATAGCGCCGATGAAAAGCGTTTATGCATGAGTTCATGACGATGCTTCCTAAATTATAGACAGAAAGGACGAGAAATCTAGCAACCCACTGAATGCACACGCAGACTGTAAGGCTGATGCACTGACTGAAAATACTTTTGGATCGAACAAAGGCAACTGCACTTCGGCCATTGCGACAGGCGGCCATCGCTTTGTTCATATTTCCGTTAGACCTACAGCGTCTATACAATAGCGGCTGGGCTAATGCCGCAAGCGTAAAAAAGCAATTGCGCTTACTTTGCTGACTGGATGACCTACCACTCCCTCTTCTTGCGGCAAAAGTGACTTTCAGCCAGTTAGAGCCACTTCGAGATAAAATGACCTTCAAAGAGACGGAGCTGCGAACGCCGCCTCGCAACCTGTGCACAGAAAGCTATTGTTGAGCCCCTCACTGCGAATTAAACAATGAGACTGAGACTTCTGCTTTCTTCGTTTTATTTTCGTACATCAGCCAACGGTCTTTGAAACAACGGGCGTCTGTGCCGGTACTTTGGTGCGCTCTAGCTCTATTCTTTGCAATTCTTCGTAACGAGTCGAAAAGGAAATAAAGATAACAATGAAAACAACAAAAGAATACTCAGCAGTAGACAGGGTCGCAAGGACGCGGGACTAAATTGCGCCACCGACGATGACCCCGTCTCAAGAGCGCCGCACGCGACAAAAAGCCGCAAAAGAAGAGAGCGCTCACGTAAGATGCAACCCTTATGCACAGCGTCGCGCATGCGCAGTTGAACCAAAGGAAGAAAGAAAATAAACAGGGGGAAGAAAGAAAGCGAGCACACAGCTAACAGGTTTTCACGCAATGCGTTACGCACGAGAGTCACGCTCCCCCTTCCGTCCGCTCATTACCCTCCGTTGTCCGCCAAACGTACGCATACCTGTCATTATAGTGGCGGCGTAATTTGCCCGGGGCTTTTCTTTCTTTCTTTTTTCCGCGCGAAAGAATAACACCATGAAGCGGGGCTTAACATGAAGCGCTCGTCGTGCGCCTTCTTTATCGCCGTCGAGACTGGAGAGGGTTCCAGATGAGAAGTAGAGGAAAGAGGGGGAGGAGGATGAAGGGGCGGCGTAGGAGGAACGCTCCAGAAGAGCGCGGAGACGCAAGATCAGGTCCTTAACTGTGGCCCACATCGCGCGACCGGCCGACCGACCAGGTAACAGACTCATCGCGGGGGGGGGGGGGGGGGGGGGCACGCTCCACAGCGCGGAAAGTACACACACAAACGCTAAAAAACAAACAAAGAACAAAGCTCAACGCACGCACGCACGCACGCGCACGCACGCACGCACGCGCACGCGCGCGCGCGCACACACACACACACACACACACACACACACACACACACACACACACACACACACACACACACACACACACACACACACACACACACACACACACACACACACACACACACACACACACACACACACACACACATCGCTGCTCTATACGCGTTCTGCTATACGACCGCAGGAAAATGCCGTGCGCTGCTCTATACGCGTTCTGCTATACGACCGCAGGAAGATGCCGTGCGCTCAGCCATGGCGATCATGTATACGCACCTCTTGTATGCTGCCTGTATGGTATAGCTCTACTTGTATATTCATTACATATACACAAGCAAGCTTGTACATACATCACATATACTCTCTCCTGCATACGAAGCAGCGACATCGTAAGTAGGAGATCGGGTCGATCGAGAAGAGGATGGAGGAGCAGCTACCAATAACGGGCTCCGAACGATGCGACCGAGCTATCGATGAGTACGCGAGATGCGCGCTGTATTACAAGCGATGGGCCGGAAATTCCGAAGCGCTGACCGCTTCGTCTTCCACCCGTCAGGGCAACTCAGCGGCTCGTTTGCTCTGACCTGCGCGCGGCGAAGGGAACTGCGATGACAGGGATAACGGTCTGAGGTCGCGCGACGCGGGACTATACGAAGCCGAGGGACTGAAGAGCGCCGCAAGGTTTATAAGGCGCGCAATGAAATGGCGGAGAGCTAGACGCTCGGCAGCTATAGCCCGCAGAACCGGCAGTACAGTGCCCTCCGCGAAATGCCTGTCAGATGGCGACAAACAGACTGCTGCTTGATGAAACTCAAATTTTCAGATTTCAGATTTTTACGATCGCACTCGCTAGGAAAAACAGTGGGGCCGGGGTTAGCTCGGTTTGGGAGCTACAGAGATTTGCCTGCAATTAGCTGGCATAATGGATTATAAAACCTGTAAAGTCAGGAACATAGATTTAAAAAAATAAAGGAAACGTGAGCGTAGCGCGACGGTGCGCGCCTAATAAAAGATAGCATGGGCAGAGTAGTAAACCACGCGATAAAAACTGGAGGGGACAATTAAGTTCCGCCTTAAGGGTATGTATGCGATAGCTTTAGTGGGTTAATACCCATATAAGTTGAAACTTGTTATAACTAAGTTGAAAGGGCCTGGTAATTACTTCGTCATAGCCGCAGCTCCGTTACAGCCCGTGCTGACGGAGCTTCCAAGAAGAATCATCTTTCCTTCGTTATATCAATTACTTCGTTATAAACCATTTTGTTATAAAGATGTTCCACTGTATGCGGAATAGCAGACTCCGCACTTTAAATTCATAGATCACTGGTAGTCCTCATACCAATCCTTGCGCAATGGTGCAGCAGTTAATAGATAGATGCGCCAGTGCCCTGCGATGGCAGGTGCTGCCACAGGTGGGGCTTGTGAGACCCTGGCTGCTTTTTCCGAGCGACCTCTCGCAGCCAATCCTTAATTAAACTGCCACCTTCAACGGTTGGCAGTTTGCTTGCACTCCAATGGGCAGGTTGTGATGACGTCACAAGGTCACGTGACTAGGTGGTACATCGGCCACCTAGGTGGCTTTTCAGGAGAGTTTAGCGCGGTAGCGTTAAGGAACCCGTGTCGAAGAAAATGCGGCGTCGTCGGCGGCGCCGTTGACCGTGAGGGAAAAAATCCCCAGGGTATTTGGCAGGTGGGCCACCCAGGTCACATGACCTCGCGGCGCCTAGCAACCTGCCCGCCGGATTGTGAGCAAACTGCCCACCGCGGCCGGTGGCAGTTAATTGAATGACTGGTCTTGAAGGGTTGCTGCCCATGGGTCTCATAAGCTCCACCGATGGCAGCACCTGTCATCCCAGGGCAGTGGCGCATCGCTTAACCGCTGCACCACTGCGCCAGGGGTGATATGAGGACTCCCAGGGATCTATGAATGAAAAGTAGAGAAGGACCTATTCCGCATATACGGGCGTTAACCCATTAAAGATAACGCGTTATGCCCTGAAGGTGGATTTTAAGTGTTCCCTCCAATTTATTCGTGAATTTTCCGCTCACGGCCAACGACGCCGACTTCTCTGCACACAGGGCCCTTAACGATCTCGCGTAAAAAAAAAAAAGAACGAAAAAAGAAAACCCGGAAGAAGAAAGCCGGTTAAGAGTACCTGAGGGGAGAACCTCTAAGAGTAATTAGCGCCGAGAATAGAGGAAATTAAGGAATCGTGCGCGCGGTGAAGGAGTATCGAAGCAAGCAACTTAAAGTGTGACAGCAAACGCAACGATTAGGAGGAAAGCACACCAACCGCACAGACACCGAAAGTAAAAGAAATCCTTGGAGCGAATAGGCGCACAGAAAGCGACATTTGCTATGTGACTCATCATAAACCGAATGGCGGGTCTCCACTGACTGTGCTGAGAGTTAAAACACGCTACGGGTAGGAAAATTCATGCGGAGAAGCTAGGCTGGACATAAAACACTAAAAATTAATATGAAGGTCATAGACGAGACGTTATACACTTGTCTCAGCACGTTCCAACCTCTTCCTCTTTCTTTTTCCCGTCTCCACCTTCATGCGCGCATTTTTACTCCGTGACACGTCATCGTAAGGAACCTCTTTCTTGTCGTACTAAGGTGCATCACAGCTATATATATAAAAAGAAAAGAAATAGTGAATAACTCATTAATCCTTTGTTCGGAGAGAGCGTATACGACCAGTATAAAAGATGCCATCAAAAGAAAACAGATCTACCAGCCAGTAAAAACGGCGAGGAGGCGAGAACAGTACCGCCGAGAAAACGACCATTCCGCTCATTTCCGGCGTCGCGCAAAGACGTCCTTCCGCGTGCTATCAGATTTGCCGAAGGGCGGCCGCCCGGGAAGGCGCGCACAGCCAATTAAGGCGCGAAGGCGCGCAAAGCCGTCGTCTTGAGGAGAGGGGAACACAGACAGAAAGAGACAAAGAGAGAGAGAGAAAAAAAAAAGGAGTGGCGCCGAGTGTCTCTCACTCGTGGCGGGTGGTGTCGGTAAGCGTGTACGCTCTCACCGCATTCGCGCGCTGGAATTTAAATCCCAAACTCTCCAAAAAGCGCGCGCGGAGTCAGTCACGCAACGCTGCCATGGAATTCGCCTTTTCTTCCACGCAGATTACACTTCGCACAAAGCGGAGACGTGGAGGCCGTCAGCGGAGGTGCTGGAAACAGCGGCACGGCGTCTCTCTCTGAGGTGCGCTTCGAGACAGGGTCTCGCTCAAGTTATGTGAAGTAGAGCTATGCGCGTTATCGCAACTACACTACACGGACATTAGCGCAGCGTAGCGCCACAGAGGAGGCCAGAGGCTTGAATGGGCTGAAGGCTAGCTGGCCCGACAAGCAATCAGCACTCGCGGAAACGTGGGCGGTGGTATACTGCGCTCAGTCCGCTGTGCGCGCTAATTACGTAATGTTCGCGCGCGCACTCGGCGGCTAGTGCGGGCCGAGATTAATAATACAAGGCGGGCGGAGAGAGAACCCAGCTTCCGCGCTTTGGAGCCGCCAAAACAAAGTGCGCATTTGGCAGACGATTAGCCGTCTGGAATTTCAGCCTACATACGGGGCGCCCTCGAAACATTCATGAAGAGGAAGAATGACCCATGATGCTCACGTGGATCTCTGACGGAAGCGAAACATGCTAAGATATGTTTCCAGCAAGTTTTTCGCTTCTCGTAAATTCAATTTTTTCTTTTTAATTACGAAAGAAAAGGTACAGTAAAAGCCTCCCTCATGCGCTGCACAGACACTCCGAACCGAACACCGTACATCTCGACGGCGAACCATGGTCACAGGGCAGAAGCTGGCCAGCCATGACGTACGGGATACACTCGCGGGAACCGGTAGGTTGCTGGTCAAAAACGCAAGATGGATGCTGTCGAGACGACAGAGAGCCCAGAGGATAGAAGCTACGATTCCAGGGAAACGGGCTATAGAGACAGAGGGCCTGCGAATGCAGCAATGACCATTGGCTATATACCCAGCACGACGTTGCGAACAGCCTCGTATGATGCATGCATGCTAGGAGAGCAGGAAATGAAGCGACAAGGAACACCTTAGCCGCTATAAATTGTCCCCCCCCCCCCCCCCCCCCCCCCTCGTCGGAAGTGTGCCAAGCAGTTATCGGTCGAAAGTACACTGGTGCACAGCCAGTCGCACCAAAGTTCCGCGCGTTTCCGTATAGCTGTCGAAGAGTGTTCACGGCCAGAGCATACCTCCAGAAGCGGATCAAACTTTACCATCCTTTACACATGCGTGAGAGAAACGTTTCCGCAAAGGGAGACAGGGGCCTTCACGTGCGAAGAAAGCCATGTACGTACACTCCGAGCTGCCCCTCGACGATCACTGCGCTGTTACATTCCCGCGAATAACGGCGTCGGTCGTTGTTGTAAGAAGCACAAAACCACCACCCTTCACAGCAGTCTCAGTTGCGAAATCCATGTTTTCCACTGCCCCCTTTTATTGCGAAAGCAATACTACTTTCACTTTCAAGCCTTTGCGGTGCAACGGCGGTGCACATGAAATGACCTTTCGCATGACCTCTGTGTGACGTCACGCCGAAGAGCTGGGCGACCATCTCGCGCCGTCCGTGTGCGACGGCGGTGGTGCACATGAACGGCGGCCTGACTGGATTGGATTGGATTTAATTGTATTGGATTGAATTGGATTGTATAACCGATGCATCACCACAAGTCTAACCACAAGCACCACCACCAGCCAGCTGTACCATGGCGTAGGTACGGATATTGCTTTCGCAATTACCGGGCTTAACCAAGCTAAGCCACAGCGAATTTTTTTCTTATTTCTTTCTCATGATGGCAGCACTCGGCCCGTGCTGGATCTGGGCCTGGTGCAGCAGCATTCGCAGCGTAATCAGGCTCGGTTCGGTTTATGGGGTTTAACGTCCCAAAGCGACTAAGGCTATGAGAGACGCCGTAGTGGAGGGCTCCGGAAATTTCGACCACCTGGGGTTCTTTAACGTGCACTGACATCGCACAGTACACGGGCCTCTAGAATTTCTCCTCCAAAGAAATTCCAGCCGCCGCGGCCGGGATCGAACCCGCGTCTTTTGGGTCAGCAGCCGAGCACCATAACCACTGAGCCACCGCGGCGGCCCGTAATCAGGCGTAACGCGGAGTCTGTTGATTGATTCATGGATTCACTGCCAAATTCGTATGTACTGTGGTCAACTCCGCACTGTGTAGCGGAAGGCCCCGGATCGATTTCGACGACCTGGGTATCTATAACGGGCGCCGCGGAATACCAGTACACTGGGATTTTCCTCTTTCCGCATCCATCAAATTTCGGCCGCCGCTGCCGGCATCGAACCCACGACTTTGCGCTCAGCAGCCGAACGCCACAGTCATAGCGGGGATACAGCTCGCCCGGCTGAAGCCACCGACTAAATACTCTCAATCGTACACGAGGAGCACAGTTCCGTTCTCGTCCCTCGCCTAAAGCCAGACGCAAATGTCAGGCCTTAATTGCACCCCCGCCCCCCCTTTCTTTTTATGGGTATGCTCTGAAGTAAAGGTGGAATAACCGGCGTGCGCGTTGTATTAGTTTCTCTCTTTCTTTTTTTTCTGTCAACATTCGGTGACAGGAAGTCGAGACATTCTCTCTCGTGTCCTGGAACCAAATGCTTAGACCCGTAATTCAATTTGGAAAAGCGCGATCAAATGAGAGCCTCAGTGTCTCGCTAGTTTTGCTACGCATCCAAAGCGCTTCCTGAAGCACATTTTCTGCAACTGCACGTAGGTAGCAGACACCGGAAAATCGAAGAAAGCGAGAATAGCAAGCAGAGTTCATTAACCCAGGAGCTATGTGCTACCGAAAGCTGATTTGTCAAGTTTTTCTTTTCTTTTTTTTCTTTCCTCCACATACACGCGCAGAGCAATTAAGTTCAGCCCGTTCTCCTAACACCCGTTCGAGCGCCGGCTTATAGCGTATAGGATACGCTTACGGCTTATGCATATACTCCGAGGAATATTCATATGCAACCGTCGCTGTCATTTCTTTCCTTTCAGGAAACAAATTACCCGGCTTACGCACGCCGAAGGCGTTTCGAGCTCATTACTGAACGTGAACGCCTCAGCAGGCCATGCCGCGCCCGAACTAGAGAGGGAGAGAAAAAAAGCAAGAAATGAGGCGGTGCACCCCTTCGGTTTAGAAAATAACACGTTCGCGAGACGCCGGTACACCGCAGTCTCCGTGGGACGACACCCGCTTGCCAGAGCCGAGTGCAGCATGCTCTACTAATACGCAGACTGTATTCCATAGTCGACGCTGTATTAGAGCCGGTTCCAGTGTTCGGATCCATTATTCACGGATGGAAGTTGTTTGGATAGCGGTAATGGGCGAAAGCAGCCTACTGTATGCGGCTGAACGTATGCACGCACGAAGACTGCAGCTAACACATGAAGCTAAATCGAGCTAACACACGTACAGTGGTGAGCAGCCTTGTCTAGAGCGCTTGAGCAGTGCGCACTTGGTAACAAAAACCGAAATTAGAGAGCAGCCCCTCATTACAGGGCAAAGTTTTCGTGCCTGCTTTGTTTACGAGGCTATCTGGCGCTACTTCCGTGCAAGCGTTGCAGCTGGACCCTAGAGGCTGCCACACAATCTGGATTTGTTTGCAAGGAAGTGCACCGCCCGAGCGCTCTAGACAAGGCTGCTCACCACTGTACAGGCGCAACGACTCACACAGCATGCGTTACAGCTGAGTCGAACTCATGGGTGACGCGACAGCATCTCTCAATACCCGTATCGCGACCACATAGTAACCACTACAAAGCTCTCAGTTGAAACCACAAACCGAACTCTCTCACATGGTTCGAGTCCCTCGAAGGCCAGCGCGAATAATGCACACACGCTGAACTAAGGCGCCGGCGACCTGCTGCGCGATAACGCATCCGCTGCACATCGCATGCGCGGAAAACAACAGCGAAATACCAGATACGCGCGAGAAAGAGGAGCCGCACCAAGGTTATAAGGAACGCTTCCGAGACCGTACGAGGTGCGTAAAGCAGGGCTATCAATCCTGGGACAAACGCAGCGAAATCACAGTACTGATCTTCGTTCATTTCCGATGCAGTATGCGAGCGCGTATGAAGTACGCTGGAACAACGGTCGTTGTGCACACCGCGATGAAGGCTATAAATTTTATTTACGACATCTTGTGTTCGAAGAGCTAGCACCTGATAAATATTTGTACACCCGATAAATATTTGTACACCAAACAATGTGCGTCATCTCGGATCCGCAACGTTGCCTCAAGGACGTGATTTGTTTTCAAATAACCAGTAACAGCTATCTATCCTCCCGGGAGCCAGGGGCATATCGGATGAAATGCACTGAAAATATCTGCCATTTAACGAAAACCAGAGATATCCTAGGTTTTCGAAAAATCGTTGCCTCAATATACCCGGAGTCTCGATGGCAATTCGTTCCCAGTCGAAATAAAATGACACAATCCTGCCTAAAATACGATTTTCTCGTTTTGTCGTGACGACAGATTTTTCTGTGGTATTGTATCATTATTTTTCATTGTACTGTAGCACTGGTCTGTAGTATTTTTCTGCAGCTCTGCACCTACAACAAGAGATCACAATAGCACGAAATACTGCCGAAAACTCTGTTGCTACTACAAAATTTTTAGTTGTTACAACAATTTCATGACCAAAAAATACTACAAATAACTGTTGTGACGACAGAAAATTTTCTCTTCCACTTTTCCACAGGGTTTGCGCAAGAAATAAAGCTTAAAAAGAAACGCAAAACAAAACAACTTGCTGCGATCGGCCCACAGAAACTAGAGAGGCCACGGGAATCCTCGTTCCCAGTTTATAGTCACAGTGGTTGAAACTGTTGGCGCCGTATTTACCAAAAAAAAAAAAAAATATACATATATATATATCAGCCAATGTTCACAACTCGGAAGAAGCAGCACACTTTCCGTGCTTACTTCCTAAAGAAACCATTTTTTTTTTTTTTTACGCCACGAAAAGCAATTCGGCCGAGTGTGTCCGCCGAGCGAGCGGACCGGTAGTACTAGTTCTGGACTGGTTCTCCCAAGGATCCCACAAACACCAGCAAATGCTCCGCTGCGTCCGCTTGTAAACACCGTCGGTTCGAAACTGTGAGGACGCTAGGGTCAAACACACAACAAGTATAGACACGCTACAAGTTGCAAGCTCGATCACGGGAGTCGCTACTCATTAGCATCCACCCAAGCCCAGGCATACGACTACTAACAAAAGCTATAGAGCTTTCTCGGAAAATTCGCAGCTGAAATAAAATTCGTTCTAGTCTCTAACCCTTTATCCTCGCCCTTCCGGGACAGTCGCTCTTCCAACTAAGCTAAACGGGGCGGCTTGCATGGCGAGGCCGAAGTAAATGATAATGATTATGTACTCCCTTGACTGAAGCCTACTCCACATTGGGGGACTCCTCTAATTACACTGGTCTAAGTCACACGTTATTAGCAAAGCGACTATTCTTATCAATTAAATCTCAGCCATAAAGTAATTACACTACAAATTTCTCATTCATCAACACCTCAAATTAAAAAAAAAAGCTATTCCCTTATGCTTCCCTTATGCTTTGCTTGGTATTCGATGACTGTTGGCCTCCTTAATATGTATCCCCAAGGAAACCGTAGGTGGCTATAGCATGCAGAAACAACAACGAACTAAAGCGCTCTGTACAGTCGGCCATACGAAGTGCACGGCAGCACATTCACTGTGATTGGGCAAAGTATGTTCTGCCCGCGAGCTGCTACGCAAAGAAAGCGTCTAGAGTAGTTTATCGCAACGATCACAAGGGGTACGCATTTGAAAGAAAGCAATTTTTGGCCACGGTCCGGAGCACGTCCGTCAAAAGCATATCGGCACAATCAACATGGTTCCCGTCGCAAATAGACGGAAAGGCCGAACCGATAAAGCCGTGTACGCACTAACAAAGAGAGAAGGTACAGCGAAGCCACTCTCGATATAAAAGGCGAATGCAGGGGAGGGGAGAAACTCATCTCAGAAGAGAGAGAGAGAGAGAGGGGAAACGATCCGTGTTCACTCACGCGTTCGACAGCCAGCCCGCCAGTCAGTCGGGCACCGCCACAAAACGATCCTCCAGCCAAATGGGGCTTCCTCGGCGAACGTCGATGCTCGTCGGAGCAGCAGGCGGCGACCGCACAACAAGCGCGGCGGCATCCAGAGACCCGACGGCCAGACAGAACAAGGCGGGCCCCTCCACACACAGCGAAACAATGCGCCCGCACAGCGAGGATCAAGCGGGAATAACCAGCACCTCGGTCGCCGCGCAGAGCACGTTACGCGGACCGCAGCACGCGCTCGTACCGTCACCGGACGCCGCGCGCGCACCCACACAAACACGCACACAGCACACTCTCCTCGACGAGCGACAAACACAGAGCGGCGGAACCAGCCAGCCAGCCAGCTAGCCAGCCCAGCCGGCTTTGGAGCAGCAGCAGCGGCTGTTGCTGACCGGCCTCAGGAGCGAGCGTCGCGGCCGACGACGCCAACGTGAGCGCTCGCTCGGCGCGCAACTCACTCGGCAACATTTTCGGACGGCATCACCCTCTCCCGGAGCGGCGAGAAGGCGAAGGGAAGGGAACACGGCGAGACGGGCAGACGCTGAGTGTGTACGGGAGAGCGATAGCGGGAGGATTATCACGCGGGCTCTGCTGCGATGCGGGCGTTTCTAGGTTGGACTAAAGTCTCCGGACGTATATGGTCGGGGGAATTCAATTTCAGCATAAATTAGATGCCTCGGTTGATGACGTAGAGGGCCTGGCGGACCAGGAACAGTTGGTCTACCCGGTGATCCCACCTTTCATGTGAGGGGTCCGGAATGAAGGGAGACAGAATTGCGACAGGACACTGAAGGAGACAGTGCTCCAGATTCGCGCACGGGGATGGGCTTGGGGAAAGAGCCATCCGATAGGAGTCGGAAGAGATGCAGCCTATATGAATAACTGGTTAAAGTGGAAATTTGGTCCGGCTGGTGTACGGCATTTTAGCAAGAAACAGCGATAAGACGGGACTGAGTAGGAAGAGAGAGAAACGAAGCGCTGACAAGCAACCGAATGTTTATTGGTCGTGCAAAGCGCACGCAGGGCCAACAGGAGATGCAAGAAAAGCAGGAAAGAAGTTATGCGTTGTGTTGAGGGCCAGGTGCGGAAGGGGGGGGGGGGGGGGGGGGGGGGGGGGGGCGTACGTTACAGCGCAGTAGTACCGGCGTAAGGCTACACGTGGCAGACGCTTGCTGTGTAAACTCTGAGTTCAATTCTCATCTGACAGTGTTCTACCTGGCGTTCAAGTTTCACACCGCGCGTGCGCACAGAATACGACATGGCCGCACCTTGTCGCGGCTGCGAATGACTGCGAACCGGTGGATTATGGGTCCACACACAATCGCTGCCCTCTCAGGTGCATTCCCGATGCTAGCCTTATGCCTAGCTGGGTACAAGCATCGCCTAACTTTTGTTTCTCCATTCTGACTCGGTGGCTACCCCCCCCCCCTCTCTCTCTCTCTCGGCCTTCGCACCACCAGTTTCTTAGTATACATGCTTGGTTTCCGACCCTTATCGAACGACAAACCGCGCCAACGGTCGGAAAGTGATCTGTCAACAAAACGACAGATGATGCGAAATTTAATATCACAAAGGCCATAAATTCTCAAAGGAAAAGAAGCGCGAGATGAAAAGGGGAGGAGATGCAAATATATTCCTCGCAACATATTTGCTCTGCTCGAAACGGAGATATATACGTTGTTGAGACTACCCCAGAAACTTCATTTTGATGCGTCCGCTATCGCGTTGAAGCAAATGGAGGCGGTAAGGATCCATACGACGGCGTTTGCCGCCTGCAGGTATTTGAATATTCATTTTGAAGGTAGGAGATGCCGGGGTGCGCCGACTGCAAAATGATGTTCAAACAAACGCTTAGCATTTTGAGCTAAACAAAGAAAATGCACACGAGGTAAACAGAAGCAAGGCAAAGTCATATATATCGGAACCCCGTGTGGCCCGTAGTTTACAGGCGACTGGTCAAGCACTCCTTGAATCACGGTGCTTTGAATAATGCATGCGCCTGGCACAGCTCAAGAAAGATGCATGCGGTGCCGCTTTCCCATCAAGAGAAACTCAAAAGTGCTGCGGTGACGCCAAATCCCAAAACACATTACTTTCCCACTGAAGCTGAAAAACAATTGTCCCCAGTAGTATGAGTAATAAACAGCGGTTTGATATTTGCCTGGAGAGAGTATAGGCCATGCGCGACTGTTTAATTACAGGCGTCAGTTGTGAGGATGGAGACCATCACCGACGATGATTTCAACGGCAAAAAGACAGCCTGGCCAAAGAGTGCCACGGCTAACGTGCTCGGTTTGCACGACTCACTCACCCAAACATCTCAGCCCAGAGAAGCCGAGCACCAGGACAGGAGAAAAGTACGTCAGTTAGTCGCGTTGGTTCGTTTAGTTGTAGGAATGCTCCTCAAGTGTGCACCACATTCGCTCGTAGAAGTGAAGCACTAAAACGGGAACCAACTTCCGCCTACTTTCTAAGAGCACCGAACATAAGGCCACAACAAAACGGAAGCGCTCCGGATAATAGGGAGTCCGGGAGCACCGGTCCACTCTTTACCATGTTCACAACACTGCCAGATCTGGGCAGTGGCCTCCCAAGGGGGAACTCCGCTGCCGCGAAGAAAGCGGGCCACATCGGCTCCACGCGCAGGGCCTGTCTTAAAGGCGAACGCGTCCGGCCGGAAGGATCCAGAGCAGCCGTAAACGCGCCCGGGCAAAGCAATAACAGCGCGCGTACAGGCAAGCAGGCAGGACTCGCAGGAAGGCGCCGAACAACGACAGCAAAGCAAACCAGAGAGAGAGTGTGTGTGTGTCGGGAAAGGGCTGGAGCGAAAGATCACAACCTGAACTCTCGGGAACAACGCTCGGCCACAGGTCGCCCAGCACGCGCAGTGCGTCGACCCTTTCCCGCGGTCGCCGTCGACAGATCCCCGAGCAATATATCGCTCTTCCTATTCTCTCTCTCCCTCTCCCGTCTTTAAACACGTGAGCTGAACCACTGGACAGGCGAAAAAACAACAACAAAGGGACGCCAGGTTAATAGCGTGCAGTGTTGCGCAAACTACAGCACCCATCAACCAACTATAAGAAGTGGCCCGCTCGAAAAGCGTGTGCCAGCGGTTAATAGCGGCGCGCGCAGAGCGCAGTAGAAAAGCACACGACGCCCCGTAAGCGTCACTTAAGACACCTTGTCATCTAGTCGAGTGCGTTAAGAGGCAGGTGTGTAGTGTCGTAAGAGCTCGACGTCATTCCCAAACTTGCGCTACACAGTTCCTGCGGCTGATAGCATACCGGACGACGTTGCACAGTTTTAGACAGAGAAACAGAGCGCACGGCAGAGGGAAGGGGGGCTCAGGGCAGACCAGCAGGTGCGTCGTGAGTGAGCGACCCCGAGCTGCTCTTCCTCATTTGAAGAGCAGCAACACTCGAGGGGCGGCGGGCGTGTAGTGGGACGACCAGGGGACGGTGAGCGATTTTCCCTCGCGCCAGATGACGGCTGCGGCCAGAGGGGCGAACTGATGGACCCCACTGCCGGCTTCGTTGCGCAACGGCCGCAATGACCGGCACGCGAACACCGCGCTCGCTCTCCATGTGACGGGCCCGCAGCGATGTTCGAGATCTTCGTCCGTGATGACATGGGAAGGAAATGGCGAAAGCGCGCACTCGCTGACCGCAGTAGGAAGACAAAGGTGGCGCTCCGGTCGCGAATCGCAGGATGCCCTACTGCCGCGAGCTATCTGGCGTTGTTTCCGGGCGGCCGCGAGGAGCAGCGATCTCCGGACATTAAGGATGAAGGCGGCTATGCGCTCTCCCTTGGAGGGCGGGAAGTAGTGAGCGTGCCGCTTCCTGTGGACAGGGTTCACACCTGAGTCGCACGTCTCGACATCGATCGAATGCCGCATGTCAATGTAAACCATGCGAAGCTTTACTTGGAGGAGGAACGGCGGCAGCGGGTGCTCGGTTCACAGTATCGTGACAAGACAAATACAAACAAACAAACAAAGTTGCGGGCCTTCTCAAGCACATTCCTAAAGAAAATGAGACAGCATTTAGGTGGCCTGCTATGATGTCTACGATGAGTCTCTGACGTTATTCCAGCGATTTTCCCGCCAAAACTCCAGCTGGAACTGGTTTCATTGCCCTTATATGGTATGCATGAATCATCAGCTTCTACAATGCTCGAGTACCTTCCATTGGACAATAATATGGGATTGTCCTAATCCGCCCAGTAATGTGCCCTGATGCATTTTCTGAGGCGGGCATATTTCCAAAATTCCGGGGGTCCTTTGAACGTTTCGAGGGTGGGCCAACTTCAAAATTCGGGGATCCTCAGATTTTCAGATTTGGATTTTCAAAAAAAAAAAAATTGGCGCAGTGGTGCAGCGGTCAAGCGATGCGCCCCTGCCCGGCGATGGTAGGTGCTGCCGCCAGTGGGGCTTGTGAGACCCAGGTTGCTCTTCCCGAGCCCCCCGTAACGCTCATGTGCAGTGTCACGGTGGCCCGGTGGGTAGATAGCAACTGCATTGAATTTGGCAACGGTGGACAGTGTTCTGACAATCCGCTGGGCAGGTTATGATGATGATGTCGCGACTCACCTGACCTCTCTCGATCACTCAGGGAATTTTATGACGGAGAAGCCAGAAATTTTTTGCTGTCGCATTGAAAGAAGGCACCCACACTGATGCGAGTGAAGAAATAAAAACGATTTCTGAAGCGCATTGCATCCGGGACGACCCCGGCCAACCCCGCTAGGGCATACGCCGATAACACTCACGAGTTCTGAGGATGCCCTCATATTCAAACCACTCTCGCCCAGTCCCAGTACAAAACCTCAGCACGAATTTACCCCATTTTCTTTGGCGTAATGGCACATAAAAACACCCCAGCTTTTCCGCACAAAGAGCGTATACTATGGTCACAAACGCACGAGATCTGTCTTCGGGTGACAACACAGGACTCGGCGTTCCATTAAACACGTTGCATTTCTCTATTTCGCTTATGCAGTGAAGCTTTTTGTTTTCTGCGCATGCTTAGGCGCATGTACCATGCGCATCCCAGTTTTAAGAGGCAATGTTCAGGGGTGCCGTCCTACCTAATGACAGCGAATGCGGAGCACCCTGACGACTTAGACCGCAGGAGCAAAATTGTGAGCGAAGATGCAAAAAGAATCTGCTGCCGATATACAATTCCCCTGCCGAATATGATATGCACAGAATAAGGAGCAAGACGATAGATGAAATGAAACTGACTGAACAAAAGCATGCGCTGAAGAGAATATCCAAGCTGCCCGAGCTGCAAAGCACGCATTTACATTCCGACAGGACGCGGCACACGACCTTAATCGCACCACTGCCGCAAAAGTAATAGCGGAGCCATTAACGCCAGAATCGACCATTTCGTTCGATAATGAAGTCTTTCCTCCCGTGCCGTTTTCATTCCATTTACTTTTGTTACAATTATTTTCTTATCCCGAAAGCTCATAGACGATCGTGCACGCACATCTGCAATCTGCGCCCAAAATCATGCACGCGCGCCCACTTAACGCCGCTCACAATCGACGTCACAGCAGTCAAGGCCACCGCACGCAGGGGGCTGGATCTATGCGCTCGCGTGCTACAAACTACCGACCTCACAGATACACCACAGCTACTGCAGCTGCTGCTTCTACTACACCAGAACCACTACTGCTCGCCTTATCGGGAGTGTTGGTGGGGTCCCCAGTTCGCGCGTACAACGATCTGCAGACGAGATACAAAGCAGACGGACAACGGCGCTCCTGTTCACGCGCACTCACGATGAAACACGAGACCTCCTCCGCAGGTCGCCTACTCCTTCGCACCGGTTAATTTCATGCAGCACCACATTAGGCAACAACGTTCCAAAGGCGCGCCCAAACCTCCGCGAGATAAAGTAGTCCGACCGACTCGCCCGACTTTCAAGGACGATTTCAACTGCACCCCCTAAAAACAGCGGCGAACACCAAATGGGGAACGAGCTTAAAGCTGTCGAGCATATTTGCAAGTTCAAGAAAACTAACGACTCGAGAGATCAAGCAAAAAAAGAGAAAGGCTCAGGAATGTGCCGAGTGCCACGTTGTGGTTGACCAATGTCCGAGTGGGAGGGGTCACAATGCGGCTTCCGTAGCACTGCACAGAACTGGCGCATTGAGGGTGCTCCAGAAAGCCCGCAGCGCGGCACCTCGGCGCCACCCCAGACCTGATGTATCGGCGACGCGAGGCATTTAAAAACGGAGCGCGTGAACTGCGGGACCTTGGCGGTCGCCGGAGCCAAGGAAGTAAAACACGCCCTGCCACCGAAAGAAAGCCGGCCGGCCGGTCTCGGTCTCTCCTCTGTCTCTGCGCACTACCGCATTTACGCGCCCTTAACGGCACCGCGAAGCGACTCTGAAGGTGACCCTTACAAAGATTATAGACAGGCAATAGACTGCCCATAGACTTTTGTCTATAATGTCTATAAACTGTCTATGGTCAAATGCTAGAGAATATACTTAGAGCTATACAGGTCCTATAGACAGTCTATAGACAAGCTATGGATACATGGTCTACACTTTTAGTAGACTTTTGTCTATAGACAGATATGAATAGATATAGATTACAAATATGAATATGCTGTAGATTATAGACTATAGATATGAACATGGGCGTCCGGAAGGGGGGGGGGGGGGGGGGGCAAGGGGGTGCGGTTGCACCCCCCCCCCCCCCGCCTCCGCCTGGAATTACGGATATTATTTATGGACTAGTAGAAAACAACTACACAGCTTGATTAGCACGCTTAGGTGATATTAACTTATCGGATCTTGCTTACTGAGTTAAATTCTTTGTTGATTAATAAATTCTAATGTTTGTCCTCCAAGCCTACTAAATTGCTGCTTCTAACTTTTGTTTCATGTGCGCAGTTTAGACCACAAATAGTTCTTTTTTGGTGCTAACCTGCAGCCTCCCCCATACCCGGCCATCAGGTGCCTCCCCCCCCCCAATGGAAAAAGTTCTGAATAGACTATTTGTATTTGTCTATAGATGACTAGATAAAAAGAAACATCTATTGAGAGGCAATAGAGTCTATAACAAGTCTATAGACTATCTCTAGACCATTTTTATAATGGGACGACAAGCAGGATCCTGGGACGTCTTGATGTAAAAAAAAAACAAACAAAAATCCTCATATAAGCCTGCATGCAAAAAAAAAAAGCAAAAAACCACGAAAGCAAGTTCTTGGGCTGCGATTTGACTGCGCTCTTGAAAAACGTGTATATAACTCGAACGATGCAAGCGACGAAAAATTTCGCCTCGCGTTTGTGTCGCACGTTGGGCTTACCAAATACGACAAACGAAAAAAAAAAAAAAAGACAGAATAAAACGGTCATCTTCCTGGTCCCGAAAGTGGCGATGTTGAGTGAACGCAGTTTCAACGTTTCGAGAGCGTTCTGTCGTGGTCGCCGTCACTGGACCTGAATAACAATAAAAAAATTACTCCCGAATTTTTCCTCTATTTCAAAGTTCAACACGACAAACTTTCCTGAACTGATTGCCGTACCTTTATCGAATCCGGCGTAAAATAGCAAAGCGCCTTGAGTTTCTTATAGTCCTTACCTTTTATCTTCGAAGTGTGGCGAACGGAAAGACATGCGCGTTTATAATACTGAGTTTGCGAGTGATAGGAAGCTCATTTATGGGCTGACTTTTAGCCAGCCGCCAAATGTTCGAAAGCAATGGGCGTGCAGTAGTCGCACCCCGAAAGAACGCGCTCTTATCCCGAGCAAATTAAAAACGACCATCGCCAGACCTTGGAGGTGAAATCCCGGTACAGGGTGCGAGAGGGTGCAGGGATAACCGCAGTGGATGTAAAAATGCGGAGACCGGCGCGCAGGAGGGGGGCGAGGGGCACGGGGGCTTTCATCAAAACGCTAATGAGCCGTTAACGCCGAGGTCAGAGACGGAATCGCTGGCGTCCCTTGACAGACAGCAGAAAGAATCAGGTTGGGAGAAAAGAATCGAGGGCACGCGGTTCACCCAGCTCTCGTAAGATGACGCCACTGGCCGCGTAAGGGCACCAGTCGAGTTTCTGGCAGGTCGTAGATTGTGCATGCAACTAGAAATGCCGGCAATGGAGAAAATCTATATTAGATCGTGGGGCTAGAGAAGGGCAGTCTACAGGTAACGGTGGGCCAGGGATGATTAGAATTAGTGAGCCTTTTCTAGACGTCTCCACAAAGGAATTTCTAGCGAATGATACGTCTTCAAAACGTTTAGAATATCGGTAGTAGTTTACCTTTTGCGTAACCAGTTCTCGATTAACACAAAACACGAAAGAAGCACTGTCCTCGTTGAAAAGATAACGATGCAGACCTGAGTGAAAATATTAACAAGATCTAAGTTGGATTGTACCAGAGGTGAACAAAAAAAACAACGTATAATTACACAGTAGTAAGAATAACCATGGAGAGCGCTTGTCCCGTCTTTTTCCCGTCTGCCGTGCCTTGAGTTCTGTTTCACGCTTTGTACTCAGTAAATTATGGATCACACATAGGCACAAGAAGCCACCGTTTTAAACACAAGCGCAGAAAAAAAAAAGAAAAAATAAACAGCACGATGCAAGTGTCGGCTCTCTTCGTATGCAGGTTCCAAAACTCGCACTACGCAAGAAGAAACGTCGAAGAGCAAGCATCAGAACATGCGAAAGACAGTGCAGAAAACCTAGAAGCACAACAGTAGGATACAAGTCCAGAAAAAAAGCGGCTTTTAGCCGTCAAAGGAGCCTTCCTGTGAACCTGCTAGCGTGACAATGCAGGGATGGGGCATATCCTCTTTCATCTGCCACTCCCTGCATTGTCGCGCTAGCTGGTTGATGAGAATCGGCCGACGCCATTGGCTGGAAGTGGGTCTTTTTACGGGGAAAAGCCGCTTCGTTCTTGAGCTGTATCCGATTGTAGTGCGCATCCTGACCTGTCTCTGGCCCTCGAGTTACACCACAAACGTACCCAGGGCGTGAAATGACGCATAACTATTCGGCGAACGAATCCACTATACGACGAGAAACATCCGACATTCGACTGACGTAAATGAAGTCCCCTGAGGAGACTCTTAAAAGAAAAAAGGAGGCCCGAAAAGGGACGGGAAATGACAGGAACGGAAACTGGAGTAAGGCATGATGAACACCCGGCAGCAGGTCGATGTTGCATCAACACGACGGGCACAAGGAGCAGGCCGGAGAAGCGCTACCGTTGCCCATACGTCCCTCTCCTTTGTACGCACCAATCTACCAAGGAACGACGACTGCTTTGCCCCAACAAAGTTTTCTTAAGCACACTTGCAGCCGCGATCGTGCAACGTGCGACTACGCGCGCGCCAGATAAAATTCTTCGGTGCCGCCGCCGGCCGATACTTATCGGAGGCAGCAACAAAGAACGAGCGAGAGGCTTGATGGCGCACGTAGCCGAAGGACCCGCTTTCGCAGCGATCAAAGGCGGCAGCGGGAGTCGGAGCGTTCTTTTGTTTAGACAACCTCCCTCGCCGAGAAAATGGCCCGTTTATAGCGAATTGCGGGACTCCCCTGTGTAAATAAACGTCCGCTGCGCGCACCGTAAGAACAACGCGCTAAGTTTCTGCTCAACTGCGGCCCCAGCCAACGCGTGCCGAGCAAAGCGCCTTCGAAATGGGTCGGCACGGTCGAGGACGAGACTCGGCGTTGGGTGTACTCAGCGTCGGCTCCTAGCTCTCTTCGTCTCGTGATCTTTCCCCCTTGTGCAAGAATATAGCTGTGCAGACGCATGCGGCGTTTTGTAACTTTGCGTCATCCGACTCTCTTAACGTCCTTCCTTCGCTACCCGAGCTTGGACTCCGCGCACAAGGAAAACGGCGGCCCTGCAAGAGTTATTCCACCGTGTTTTCTTTCAGTGAGCAAGGAGTTTAAAGAAGGCTTCTAGCAGGAGGAACAATCTAAACAAATACGTAGCGATAGCTGTGGCAACCTTTGCATCACTGCATTGAATAAGCAACATGGTCATCGCTTACGCAGTATTTCACAATGCGCGCTAGCGCGACTGCTCGGGCTTTTGGGTGCTTGCTCGGTTTTCCTCTAGATGGCGCTACGGTCACTGTGCGCTGTTACCTTTAAGTGCGGCGGTCCCGGCGCGAAAACCTGCGAAGCTTCTCATTAGCAGCAGTCACTGTTTAAGCGAAATAAACAAACAACCCCGAAGAACACAGCAGCAAGGTTCACAATTGGCAACAAAATCTACACGAACGAAATAATTTGCACATCCACGAAAATTAAGCGCACAAGAACGCAAGATTGGTTTGGTTTATGGGGTTTAACGTCCCAAAGCGACTAAGGCTATGAGAGACGCCGTAGTGGAGGGCTCCGGAAATTTTGACCACCTGGGGTTCTTTAACGTGCACTGACATCGCACAGTACACGGGCCTCGAATTTCTCCTCCAAAGAAATTCAACCGCCGCGGCCGGGATCGAACCCGCGTCTTTCGGGACAGCAGCCGAGCACCATAGCCACTGAGCCACCGCGGCGGCTCAAGAACGCAAGAGGAAAACGGGAGAACAGGGGGGATTCGAAGCTAACTACAGCTGAACCCGCCTTCAACGAAGAGGAGAGGAGTTTGTGTAAGAAAAATGCTGCAGCTGAGCTAACTCGCCTGTAAAAATAAAGTGCTGCTGGTAGGGGCTCAGGGCCTAGTGCTTCTAATGAAGGGGTGTTCTTTGAATCTCGAGTCCATGGCTGCTTGACTACAGTGAACTAACCACACTAGCGCGTTAAACAACATATACGAGCAAACTCGTACGCCTCCAAGAAAAAAGATCATTCCGGTGGAAACTCGTACGTCTAATGTACCGTGTAATAATAACAAAAATGTGCTTACATGATCAGCGCCAGCGTGATGTGCCCTTGATGTCTGCTATTGCGTTTACTATCGGAATAACTTTCTCGTTGCATCTTCATTAAGCTGTCACGTCTCTTTCCGCCCCTTCCTTTAATCATCATGGAACACCCAAATCGCTATCACGACCCCCCCCCCCCCCCCCCCCCCCACACACACACACACACGCACACACACCAAACAAGCTCAGAAACCTCGTTTCTCAACCTGCAGATTGGGCTTCTCCGCACTACTCGAGTGCGCTGCGAGAAGCGGCTGCTCGCGGGGGGGGGTCAAAAAAAAAATAAAAGAAAACGCCCCGCGCAAAAGTGGGCGCCCTCGAAGTGAGCGGCAATCTATCGTCGCAGCTGTCTGGCCCCGGAACAAGTGCAGGAGCACCGCCGCCGCCCTGACCGGCCAAACACCGAGCGCGAGCCTACGTACCATGGAGCCGAACTTCGTTTCTCCGTCGATCTCGTTTCCTCGAGACCGATTCGGTGGCCCATCCAGGACGGGACATAAATCGATCGGGCGCACGCCGTCGTTCACCACCTGCACACTGCTTGCAGAACGATTCCGCGCTTTGTGCGCGCCTACACAGGCGGGCGAAGAAAAAATTCCTACACCGGCTGTCGTTAAACCAATTCTGGTTCACGGTGCGGACCCTCTTCAAGACGCTATTCCGCCTCGTGGGCATTTTCGTAACGGCGCTGTAATAGGTGAAGCACACCTAGTAAAAAAAATACTTAGAGTTATTCGGTGGTATATCAACGCTTTTAAATTCTACTTTCGAATCAACCGGTAGAGCGCTCGAGGCATTGCGTATTGGGGTACGACAGTAACAATCTCTCCTTTAGCTTCTGTGCTGCTTTGCTCGCTAGAGTATTTGATTACCAGGATAGGAAAACAATTTTGGCGGCTGTTCAGCTATCGCAAGAGGCTAACGTAACAGATGTGACAGCCGACTGAAAATTGGCCGCCAACAGAGAATACTGTATAAAGCGGTTGCGTTCACGTTCCACACATTGTTCTTGACCCAACCTAATGCGAATGCTGAGACACACGATGAACAGTTGTTAATAACCTCCGCGGATTTTACTGAGACGTTCACGGTACGCTTCCCGCACGTTTCTCACAGTTGTCTGATCTCTTGAACCATATTTCGCGGCCAGAGGAGGAGGGGGGGGGGGGGGGGGTGGGGGGGGGCATTTTGTTGTAGCGTAAATTAATTTTAAAATCGGGGCGATTTCTACGGGCAACCTGAGTGGTGTGACGCCAGGGTTCGCATTCGTCGACATTCGCTCTCCGTTTGCTGAAGAACAAAATATCTAGCTTGTTTTTGGCCATTCGAGACATATAATGACCGAAACTCATTTACACTCGCCAGTCAGCTAATCGACGCGCACAAAAGTTTTATGACATTATCCGTGGACGTCATACGTTGGTCTGTCGTGATGTCGTTGTTGGGCCAAAACTCAATTTCGGTTTCGGTCTCCTGGTTTTTGCTTTTATAAAATACTTCTACTTGGTACTTCGTATTCTACTTGGTAAGGAATGCGATGCGATTACCAAATCAAGATGTTCAAAAAAAAAAAAAAAAAACCCCGGAGCGAGCTTCTTGACGTGCGCGCAGAAACTGTGGCGTGGTTTCGAGCTGTGGTTTGGGACAGCGGCGAGGCGAGGGTGGCTTTAATGTGTGCGATGTCCGAGAGCGTGTGAGTGTTATTAGGCATTCCTCTCAGGGCTTGCAGCGCGAGTTACCGCGTCTGAGCTGGGTGTATATTCGAAACGACGTCTAGTTTCCTCGAACTGCCACCCACGGATGTCGCAGGCGGGGCTAAAACAGTAAGATAGCGCGAGCGGAGGTGGCGTTCCGAAGTCAGCGACTGAAAATGCCAGTGTGGACAAACGCTGTATGAGACAACGAAGAAAAAGTAAATAGAAAACGAGGCGATTAGAATAAGCTCTAACGCCTTATTATAGCGGGCAGCCGTTGTGGGTTATTACTGCGACTGAATTAAGTTTTGTTGTTGCTTTTTACACTAACTGAAAGCAGTAAAGACATTTCGTTCAGACGTTGTAATAGCAATAGCTCGTTCAAGTACTTTACTTTACTTCTAAGATTTGAAGAATGTCTTCTTTTTGAGGAATGTTCTTCAAAGTGAGGAAGTACTGCTTGTGGACTGCGCTCGGGTAAACGTCAGTGAGTAATTACTGCCTTATTGTAAAATGAACGCTCACACGTTCCAACTGTCGTAAGGTTTTCTTTTGTAAAGCATTACAACTGCCCCCAGCGACCACCGCTCTGAGCCGCCAAGAAGATGAAGCGCCACGGGCGCGTGAAGAGTGTTAGTCACGTGATCCGTTTACAACCCCGCCAACGACAATGCCAAACTGGCATACGAGCCATTGCCAGCTGAGCCGTAAAATACGGGGTTTGACGGGCTGCCAGCGAGTAAGGAACAGCGGAACCTTGCGTACTGTACAGTCAGGGGCAAATGTAACCGACCCCCCTCCTCCAAGTTCTGACCAGTGCCACACTGCTTGGAGGCGCCACCTGACAAACCACTTCTGGCGACAAAATGGACCAGCTGCGTTGGTCTCGACACCAGAAGTGTTTTGTCAGGTGGCGCCCCCACGCAGAGTGGCGCCCCCACGCAGAGTGGCGCCCCCACGCAGAGTGGCACGGGTTGGAACTTGAAGGGGGGGGGGGGGGGGGGGGGGGTCTGTTACTTTTGCCCCCGATTGTACATAGGAGGCAGCTTCCGAAAGAAGATGCTGTGCGAGCACAGGGTAAAGCGGAAAAAAAGCTTCACACGCAAGCTTAAAGTGTTCACTAGACGGATGAGAGCAATGAACGACAAAGCGGACGAACTCTCAGCAGCTGCAAGATACAGCGGCTTCAACCATGGCAATTTCCTGCCCCTGGGAAAAAAAAAAAACGGCAACGAAAACATTTCGTTGCCAGGCGGCGCGAGAGACGAAGCGCGCCTCAGAGAGGGACAGCCATACGAGCCGAACAAACGGGTCTATTTCAACAGTGAGCACTATATTAGCTCTCCCAGACAAGTCTTGTTTGAGCAGTACCCGTTGAGGTATATATTACCCCAGTGTGCACGGTTAGATTGTTTCGGAAAGCTTTTCAATCCCCTGTGAAGGTATAATGAGGCAGGAATGCTCCCGACATCCTAGTTCTAAAACGGACCACGAGTCCTCGCTTACCTGCACGCTCACTAATGAACGTTCTCAGGCGGCGCTCGGTACACTGACCCTTTAAGAACAAACCGACAACGTTATAGGCGGGCACGGCACATTGTTTCGACATATATGCACACTCATGCAAACGAGGAAACCGAGTTTCTCGCTCAAAGCAGAGACTTGCTTTGTGTGATATGCAAAACGAGGCGCGCTGGCTCAACCGTATAGTCTGCAGAGACTGGAAGCGGAGTGAGCTTCGAGGACGTATATGTAATGCATCCCCCCCCCCCCCCCCCCCCCTCCTTCCATTCCCGTGCTGAATAGACCTCAGAGATGCACGCGCCGATGCGTCTTCAGCAACGCTCGTTCACCGTGTACAGAGACTGCAACCCGGTCCCCCCCCCCCTTCATTATCTCCCTTGCGATCGCGCAGCTCGTTCGAGGGCGATCGATCACAAGCAGTGTTCGTCCGGTTTGCACGCGGGAGGTTAAACACTGCGTGCTAAGCCATGTGGTGCACTAGCTGCACACCACCGAACTGCGCGACGCTATTCGAGAAAAGAACGAAGATGACAACGAGAAAAGAAAGAGGAGAGAAAATGGCAACACTCATCCCACAGAGGCAACGACAACGTTCTTCTCGCTATGGCAGTGGGTGTGCACGAGTACTGCGCAAATACTTTGTGGAGCCCGCAAAACATGCATGGCTCAGAGCGATGTTCCACGCTACGACCAATTTTTCCTTCATGTAGATCCGGAAGTCCCAATTTCAGGCTCTTTTTTTTTTCGAAGCGGCCACTCGAAAACGCCGGCAATTTGGAAAAAGCGGGGCAATTTCGGCTTAAGATTCCCTCAAACTCCGCGAAAATTTTCTTTTCGACAAATTCATAGTCTCCAGAATTCCCCGGAGAAGGGAAAATTCTCCAAATGGAAAATAACTGAAGGACCGGAAAAACGGAAAACACTGTAACCTGAGGAATACTGCCAGGCTTCTGACCCTTTCTCCATGGGATGATGCAACAGAGCTCATACTCATAATTCCGACTTAATTTGTGCAACGACTGAAGAAGAAAAAAAGAACAGTCGAACTGAGAGCAGGAAGAGGAGGAGGAAGAAGAAGAAGAAGAGTCGAACTGAGGCGAAGAAAAAGAAGAAAAAAAGAACAATCGAACCGAGGCGAGGAAGAAGAGCGAACTATTTCTCAGAAGCTTCCTTTTGGAATCACCTATAGCGCGCAGGTGCGTTCGACTTTTCGGCAGTGGCCGGGAAAGTAAGAGGCGACGCATCAGCTTTAAGTAAAAGCCGCTATGCGCGTCAGGCTGTCTCGCAGTTCACGGAACAAGACTTCGTTCGAGCATTTGTTGACTTCACAAAACCATCTCATCACATAAGTCTCGACTTTGACGTTCTACGAGGAAAATTTGAATAAGAAAACATGCAAAGGGAGGCCACTTACATCTATTCTTAATTAATTTCCCTCAGACAAGAGGCTTGCAGGGCAAGTGGCGCGCCCAACAGAGCGTCTCGTACAAAACGTTTAATCTGGTTCCGCATAATTCTATCACCCAAGTTATTCCATCCTAAACCTACGCGGCATAAAACCACGCATAATTACCAACCCTCCAAGCACAGCCTGACACGACGTCAACTTCGCGCAATAAAATGAAGCTAAATCGATCAAAGTTTACTTAACTAAATTTGACATCGCATAATCTGAGCTCGCCTCCTACCTAATTCGATTCCTCTGCCCTTTCTTGATTCTCTCCCGCTTCCCACCTCGTACAACAGTCGTGCTTCACGCTCAGTTTAATTACTGCGCTCCTGCATACCAACGGCCCGTGTTCACCGAGCAAACACGGTGTACAAATGAGGATGTCGGGTTCGGGAGAGAGGGGGGGGGGGGGGGGGGGGGGTGTCGAACCCCACCGACAAGAAGCCTGTCGCTGTCGGCGTCATTCTTTCTCCTTTTCTAGTGCACTGCCCAAGCTAGCTTTTCTTTTTCATTCTTTTTTTTTTTTTTTCATTCGTCGCCCTTCTTTCCATAGCGCTCAGTCTTCCAGCATTAGGCGGGCTCACACAGGTCTTCATTCACACTCTCTCCGTGCCGCGGATCGATGGACCACCCAGAAGTGGGGCAGCCGACGTCACCGCCGGCCTTGACGAGCGCCGAAAAAACCTTTTGTTTCACTGAAACAAAAGAAACGAGGAAAAAATAGGGGGGGGGGGGGGTGCACACAGAGGCGCCAAACAAACTGGGCGCCGTGTAGACGGCGGGTGAAACGGGTCCGACTGATTGCGACGACGGAGACGACGAGACAAGCCTTCGAGACAACGAGCACTCGCAGCGGAAGTAGATCGAAAGATTGCAATAGGAGCACACAAAGGCGACGAACGAGAGTTCTTCATCGCGTGAAATTGTTCATTGTCGTGACTGACGCGGGATAAGGACACACACAGAGCACAATAAACGCTGGTATTACTTTTCCCCATTTTCCACACCCACTACCCCAGACTTACTCCATAATGGAGAGAGCTACAGGTGGTGCTGGGGTTATTCCCTTTGGGGAGTAACTGCGTTTCAAAACATTTAGTCCCCAAAAGGAGCAACCATTACTCCCTTAAAGACTAACTGCTAGTAGACGTGAGCCGCAGTTCGTCTTCCCGCGGAATAAACCACTCGCGGCGAGGACTGAACGTTCCACTTAGTCCCCTTTTACCACGCTTTTGTAGAGTATAGAGTGCTTGGATTAAATCCGATTCGACGGATCACAGACGAGCCCGAGCGGAGCAAGCCCCTTTTTTCACATGACTCTAGTATACTGGCCTACATCATGAACTTGGCCTCACCCTCCTCGTTGGAAAATTGAAATCCGCTGCGCACAAAACAAAGCACGAACACTTGCGCAATGACACTATGACCTACGTTAGAGGCCCAGTAGAAGCAGGTGTGTCGTCGGTTGCTATTGAATACTGACAAGTGTTGAATACTGACAGGTACTGAATGCTGACAAGCCCGACAGAAACACGCTCAAAGAAGATAAGCAAGTATAGGTCAACTACTAGAGATTCACAAAAGTAAGCGTCCGGAAATCTCGCTAACTTGCTCACGCAAGAGACGTTTCTAACAGCCATTACAAGCATAACGGCGGGAATCAAAAGCGAACTGCTCCCCCCGTCCTTAACGGCCTTCATATTCCTGCGCGATTCAATGGAGTGTTTTAATCTGCGAGCCATAATTGCCCATGGACTGCCACGGATGGCGTGTTCGCGCCTTAGGCGAGCCGACGGTCTATCGGAAATCAATGCAAACCTAGCTCAAAGAGTCTCTCTTTTGAACTTCTCTGCTGGGATTAAAAACGTCAAGATTACATCGGCAAACTATTGATCGTTCCGGAGAGGTATGGCAGGGCTGACTCCGAGGCCATACACCTACAGGTGCACTTCATTTTTTAGGAAATGAAATAAAAAAGAAGGGCATTGCACAGAAACGTTCGTGCAAAGGTGTAAAACAGAAGATGCAAGAAAACAAATTTAAACCGACAATGGGGAGCCAAAATTTTTTTTTAAATCTCAAGCCAAATTCGGCACACACCTTATAAATCCTAGACTGTGCAGCACAAGCTGACAAAAAACGCGCACAGCGACATCTACCCACTTCCCAAATTCCTTTCTTTTGAATGAAAGAGATAGAACGTTTGGTTGCAAAGGGGCAAAAAAATGACAGCATGTACCTCAGTATAGCTACGATCAATAAAATTAAGAAAAGAATGCACAAGAAAAAAAGAAAAGATACTGCATAAAAGAAATGGAAGCGACTAGAATGATTCCATTAAACTTTCACACACAGAACGAGGCGACACTACTAGGCGGAGACAGAGAATTACGCAGACGCTGAAGATGTTCTCACGCGCTAAATCCGAGAAAAATGATCCTGCATGGAGGAAGAAAGGAGCCGAAAAACGAAAAAAGTGCACCCGCCCACGAAACGCGCACTGCCTTTTTCCTTCTCTTTTTATTTCTCCTCTGGTAGCGACAGAGAAGCCAGTCAGGCAATATTCCGAACCCTGGCGTGCATATTCGGGAATCCGGCCCGAAGCTTGGAAGGATGCTATGGAACATAAAAAGGGAAAACAACGCAAACAAAACATCTGCAAACCACGCTACAGCTGGAATTTCTGCGATCGAATCACACGTTCTTTCGGTATCGTACATATTTCTGCCACTTATATTTCACACTACGCATATCCTTCTGAAGCCTACTTCAGCATCAAAGATCTATCTCTTTGTTATCCATGCACACCGTTACAGTGGAGCGCATTTTGACATTTCCCGCGACTTTTCCGGGATGCCATTAATGCCCAGGGTCGCACATCACAACTGAACGGAAGCTTTCCGAGTTGCAAAAGTGCTGCTATTCCCTGTTGTCTTATCCGTGACAAATATGCGATTATGAAAAAAGAAAACGAAATCGAAAAAAAAAAAAAACCATCGAAGCAGTAAGCGGTATACGTATAGTGGCTCTGTTCGTGTGAAAAGCGACCGTATAGCGACGGCTGCACCGACGCGCCTTGGAGGCCACCGAGTTCCGACCGCACAAACAGCAGAAAGCGCAAGGCTACGTAATTCCACACACCAGCGGCACGGCGCACGCACAGAAAGCTCAGCGAATCTGCGACGCTATGAAATTATAACGGTGTAATTGAGCAGCAGGACGCTAATTTATAAGGAAAATCGCTCTTTCACCTTCTCTACTTCCACGCTCACGTACGTGCTGGCCGCGAGGCCCGCGAACTTCTCGAGCGAGCCCGCCTATTTGCGTGACAACAACGGTCCTCAGACTGCGGCTGCATTATGCTCGGATAAATGCGCCCAGCTGCCCGCCGAGCAAACGCGGCCTAATTGTTCACGCACGGCTGCGCCTGAGATTACGGTCGCTTGCAGACGGTTCACTCAAGTTTGTCTTCTTTATTTTGTTTGTTTGTGTGGTTCACAGAGAGGACTCAAATCGACCCCAGTGAAAGCGTTCCGACGAGCACGAATGAAAACAAACTTTGAGATCAGCGCGGCGACCCGCATTGAAACAATGAGAAAGCAAAACGTACACATACCATATCGACGTCCATGGCTGTTTTGACGCCCATGTACCATATCGACGTCCATGTGTATTTTTTTTTGCGTTTTTTGCATTTAATTGATTACCTCATTACACCTCACCAACCAAACTTTTCCCGGGGAAACATTTTATCACGCACTAACTGTCACAACCACATTTTCACATATTTATCGTCAGAGAACGACGTAATCATGCGGATAAAATTTGCCGACGCTTTTTGCTGACGCGACAGTTCCGTATAACGATCTCGCATTAATAATAGGCGCTACTAAAGGAGAAGAAATGACAATTCACGGTGCAACTCTTTTCGTTCGAGACATACGAATAGACCACTAACGCGTTGAAAAAAAAAAAAACGCTGAAGCTCCATACCCCGACACATTTGAGGTCTGCCCGTACAACGAGGAATACGCACCGGTCAGGCGGCACATAAGAAAAGCGACGAAAAGAGGTGTCCTCGCAGAGCGGAAGTTCGTCAAATAGCATCGGTGCCACTGTAAGCAGAGTTCACGGCACGGCATAAAAAAAAACAAAAAAACGTCGCGCTATTTCTGCGCGGGGTTTTTTGTCGAGTGCACGCGTTGGCTGTTTTTCAAGGAACAAAAACGCTGCCTGCTCTACGCAAACGTGACCGAAGGTCGTTCCAAGTCTATTTTATACGCTTGCCAACGTGAGTATATACCAGTGAGCAGCGGCGACTCCACTGCTTCCTCGCAAATTATCCGCAACGGTCCCCGTAGAGCACTAACCCTAATTTTTCTCGTCGCCGCCGTGGTAGGGAAGCGAAGTGGCCGCATTGTCCGACAACTTAATTTCTCCTCAGCGGACGTTCAAAGAGCCAGCAACTGAAATAATTGCCGCAGACTGCTTCCCGCCGTGAGTCTGGAACGAGGGCGGACGGTCTATATTGTTCGTTTTTATTTTTAGTTTGTTATTTCAGGCGCCACCACGGTGCCCGGTGCCCCATTCACACGCCCGCTAATGGCATCTCTCGCTAGCCTGACTAGCAAAGACATAAGGTTATAGTTCTAGTTATATTGGGGTTTATGGCGCAAAAGCAACAAAGGCTATGATGCACCAAACGCAGGGTTAATAAGCGAGGGAAAAAAACGCGTGCAAAGACCGGCGCTATCATGGCATACCTCTGTGTGCACCTAAGGTGCATTCAGAATTACCCAAGGGTTTCTGAAAAACGATTCGGCACAATCATTCGACTCTCTGTGCTAAGTGGACAGAGGTTTCGGCGAAGGCAGAAATGTACAATCACAGTGGCAAACACGCAATCACTTATAAATCAGTGACTCAGATGGGGAAATTGCCGACAGGCGACTGTAAAGCTAATCCTGCCTGCACATTTACACCATCACCACCACCAAAAGGAAATAAAATTGAAACATTGGCAAGCCGTTCCTGCCTAGCATGTCTTTTTGTATACTCTTATCCGGTCAGTCATCCACTTAGTAGACGGTCACGGTGACGGAGCTCCTCTTCGCTAAAAACCACGATAGAAAGTACGCGAATATTCAGTGCAGTTTGACAGGCGAAACAGCGAGCGTAGACGCAGGAGGGTGACGCGAACACAATGCAGTTGTCCGCGTCGTGTTTCCGTGCCTTCGTTCACGCGTCCGGCCCTCAAACTTCACATGCGCTCGTGTCATGCCCTGTTCGTTCGCGCGTCCAGCTGTCAAAACTTGACTGCGCCGCCATCCTCTGTTCTGATCACTTGTCAAGCAGTCACAAGATCGCTTGTCAAGCCATAACAAGTTCCTCACGGAACAGCCCAGCTGCTTACGAGAGAGAGAGAGGGCGTGCAGGTAAAAGACGTTTGAGAGAGGCACTCACATCTGCTTGTGGCAGACGACGCATAGCCACTGGTCTGAACCCTCGGGTGCGCCCGGCTCCAGGAGCCGGCAATCGCGGCACACCTTCTTGCGGCACGACGGGCAGGGAGAACCCCGGTTCAGGATGCGCCCCAGCGCCGACAGGCAACGGGCACAACTGCGCGCCGGGTCCAGGCCCGGCCGCAGGGCCCCCCTCTTGCGCAGACGCTGCAGCTCGGCCTTCAGGTGCCTGAAACGGGACGACACAGTGACGTCATAAGTACAAGGGGCATCGTGTTTTGCGCAACTCAGCCATCAACCACGTACAGCGCATACGCAGAAAGCTCAGAGGGGCAAGTGATTGTAGCGACGCATGATGCGCCAAAAGCTACGCCGTATTTCACTACAGTAGGTTACAATTTAAAAACACACACACACACACACACAAAAAACTGCAGTTGCTATCACCGGGCCGCGGTCCGCGGCGTCTCGTATGACACCGCTAACCAATCGCAACAGTACACGAAACCAGCTTTTTAACGTTTGATTATATCAAACAATCCATGTATCAAAATTCTAGAGCTCACAATTTTTTTTTTTCTTGTGATAAACTTCTTGTTTAGGTAACAAGAAACGTTTAAGCAGCGGACTACTTTTTCGTCGTGGAGGAAATCTGTGCGCGGAGGCTGAATGTGGGCGGCAGACTTAAGTTGTATCCGACTATAATCCCAGAATCTTGAAATAAAACCCTCTGCCGCTTCGAGTAGTAGGTCAGTTCGGCCTCGCCCCACAATGAGTTGACCATCCTGGTTAACACATAGAGCGACTACCCTAGACAGGTGGCGGGACAAGCTTTTGTACAACTGCGAAACATCTATGTAAGCAGGATGTAATGATTGAAACAGCGCAAGGCCCAAGGCCTAAGCGAACAGAGGAAGGGAAGAAGCGGAACTAACAACTGATATTCATTTGGCGCGCTGTGCGTATAAATACATTTAGGCATGGAAATAGGCAACACCGCAAAGAGCACATTGATGCACCCGGATCCCTGCAAGACAACACAAGCTAAGATATGCAATTGAGGAAACGAAATTCTTTTTGTGATAAAGATACCGAGGTTACGAGACTCTTGGTTGTCTACATTGTTATGGTGCTGCTTGAGCCTATCATTTAAGCAATGTCTTGTCTGGCCGATATAAAACCTCTTACAAGAGAAAGGAATGGAATACACAACATTTTTCTGACACCTCACAAATTCGCACTGATGATTTTTCGGGCAATCGGGGATAGTTTTTCCTGGTTTGTTCACACGCATGCACAAGCTTAAATAACTTGACGGGGGCCGAAAAAACAACATCCATCCGACACTTTTTCCAACACTATTCAAATTATGCGATATCTTGTGGGTATAAGGAATGACTGCTATTCTCTTTCTTGTTTGAAGACAATGTTCTTGTAGATGGACTAAATTCTTCTTGTGGACTAAATTCTCCCTGCATTGTCACGCTAGCAGGTTCAAGAGAATCGGCCGACGCCACTGGCGTGAATGAGGGTCCTTTGACGGAGAAAAGCCGCTTCGTTCTCGAGTTCACCCGGCTATATACTAAACATTTCGACCGCCATCAGCCTACGTCAGCCTCCACCCACATGTCGCTGAAGTTCGCATCACCGCTAGGGAACCGTATGGCGAACTTTTCCTCCTTCTAAATTGGATAGTAGCATGCCAGCGGGGACAATACGAGGGACAGATGCCGGACACATTGTAGTTATACAGCCGCGTTTCTTTTTTGCAGCCCGCCTCTGTGAAAGAGTCCATTTTCCCGCAAGGCCGCCTCCCTTGGGGAGTGCTACGACGATTGAACGCGACAGGAACGTCGTTCGTCGGTCGACCGGTGTGCACAGCTAGGCCTCCAGACAGCAGCGCGCGACGGTACAACGCGAGAGCACCGCGGAGGCCGTCTCCCGCAGCGCGCACAGACCGACAAGGACAGCAAGGCCCCAGAGATGTCGGCGGTCGATAAGAACAACTCCCGCACACAACTGGTTCACACGCGGCGCCGCTAACACGCTGCTCACGGTGCCCACTGACAAGGGCCGGTCGAGCCGACGCCGACGCGAAAGCGCTGCAGCGACGACGACACGGTTGTCGACATCCAATCTGAACGAGGTGCTAACCCTGAGGAGGCGTCGAGGTCTCACTCTGTTATGCTTCGGTTGTCGGTAACCCAGTTTTGCTGTTCATGTTTTTAGAAATTTCCCCCTATTTACCTGGTTAAGCTAAATGCGACTTAGGTGCGCTAGCACGTCTGCCCTTGTTTACCTTTGTTTATCTGAAAGAAACTTTTGATAAGCTTGAAAATTCGAGCTGCACCCAAGTGTTCCTGCAGTCGTTCCTCGGGCCGCCTGAGCTGCTCGGTGCGATCGCAGCCCCCTCTGAAGTATAGTGAAGTAATTACAGTTCACTATACTTTGAACCCACTTGTACACGCCCCTCGACTGCACATCCCTCAGGCGACTTCATCATTCGCCTCTTCTTTCTATAGTTCATCTGTTTCCGCACCACGTTTAGCAAGCCTGGTTATACTGTCTTCGCAGCTCTGCTTCGGATCGGTGGGCTGGCGTTGGCTCTCTTCGTTTGTGTTGCTGTTCAGCTCGCTGTACACATCATTCGGCTTCGCCATCTGTCGAAGGATCGGCTTCATCCACGATTCACATTTTTACTGCACTGCACGTTCCTCCAGCGACTTTATCCTCCGCCTCTTCTTTCTTGCATCTGCATGCACACGCAACTGCACTCCTTCGTCGCACCCTCTCTCCAATCGGCTGCAGCTAGCGCGACGCCCTCCTCCCTTTAGCTGCAGCTGGCGCAACACCCTCCTCCCTTTAGCTGCAGCTGGCGCGACGCCCTCCTTCCTTTAGCTGCAGCTGGCGCGACGCCCTCCTCCCTTTAGCTGCAGCTGGCGCGACGCTCCTCCGAGCTTACCCGAGTTACTCCGAGGCTGCAACGTGAGGAGTGCCGGCTTTTTCGCTAGTGACTCATCTAGTGCTAGCGCAGAAAAATGCCCATTAAATAAATGACTATCGCACAGGAGACAATGTGCGGTGGCATCATATATATCGATTGCAAACGTTTCGTTGTAACCAGAAATACCATGCAAGTCATCCACTTCTTTTTTTCTCAGTTTCTGGTCCACTTGTTGTCAGCTTTTTCGGTCAAATTAGACGTTTTTATTACGTAAGTCCTGCTTCGTACTTATTTTAACTTAAAAGAAGTGTGCATGCAAGTGAAAATTTTATTACGGCTAAGGCTTGCATAAACTATCCAAAAAATCCGCGCAGAAATGACGAAAAGCATCTGAAAGGGGCACTTCGCTATCCTAGCTCGACCGTGCGCCCCAAGTTTAACGTGCGCCTAATCAAATTCGCTTCGTTTCCTTCCCTCTCTTCCCGTTGTATGGTTGAGACTTAGTTACCCGTGGCATGGCCGATGCAAGGGCAGCTCCCCACGATCCAATTTAAACGAGATGACAGGCAGATCGCGTTACCCATTTCTTGGAAATCGACAGAAAGCCGCGAATATGCTGTTACGCGCTCAACACAAGAACGACAACATACCATGTCTGCCGTTCATAGTTTGCCCCTTCCCTCTCTCTTCCTCCACTGCCCAGTTGCAACACGTGAAGCAACAAAGACCGCGGTTCCTCGGGGTACGGATGGAGCTTCTTTCGTAGGAGTTAATGGGAAAGGTAAGCAGGCGCGCGCCCTCTGACGGCTATAAACGGCAAAACATGCGGGACCGCGGAGAAGGGACACGTCGCAACATCGACACGGCGCTAACAGAGCAAATAGTACGGTGTAGCCCGATCGCGAGGTTGCCAGATCGATACGAGAGCAGACGAACTGGGGACGTTGCTATAAGCAGAAAGGGGGAAGAAAAGTGATAATGAAATGAATATGAAACAAGGATGTGGTCAAGTTGCAAGACCAGGCACACACAAGAAGCAAAAGCGGGGATCAGAGCCACAGCCAGTTCAATGACAATGCTAGTCAGCTCTATAAAGAAACATACTACACCAGGAGAAAACATCAATAAGGAAAGTATTTCAGCCAAAAAAGAGAAGACAGATGGGGAGAAGAAGTTCGGGTGGTCACATAATGTCATAACGCTCTTTATCCACCAATGCAATGACGCACTAAAAAAAGCCGCACGGAGTGAAACGGAAATGAACTATGCTCGCAAGCCAAGCCCTGTTCCCCGTCACATACTGATTTTAAAATAAAAGCGTATTTTTTGCGGAGAAGATCCCTCGCAGAATTTCGATGATGCGATTTGCTAATAGCGAGACACGCATCATTTATCGTAATAGTAATAGTAACACATTCGCCTTAAACATAAAGAAACTATGAAAATTAATTTGCGCAGCCGCGTATTACGGTCGGCTAGGCTTTATAAGACGATTACATGCAGTTTCGTGTAAATATTAGGAACGTTAACAACGCTAGCGAACGAAATGCGAAGGAAAACTGCAACGCAGAAGTTGGACAAGACACGAAAACGCGTGCGCAGACAGACAAAGAGTAGGACGTTTCGGTCTGTGCATATTTTCCCTAGCGTTATGCATTCACTCAGCCAAGGGCAGCTAGCCCAGCCTGTCACTCTTTTCACAAACGTATTTCCCGGGAATTGCAAAAGCGCTTGCAAAGCATGTAGCTGCAGACCATAGCATACTAAGGAAGATTGGATCCGATGGTGTAGTGAGTCGCTCGAAAATGGCACTAATACTTCTCCGTATATCCTCCGCCCGCGAACATAAATGGTAAAGATGGTTTTTCATTGCACCAATAGATAGATTTACTTCTTTTTCAACATACACAGAAAGCTGGTCGCATTCTAGCTCGCCCCGGGAAACAGAAAACACTCGTGTTACAGAAACCATGGGCAAGAAAATTCAAACTTGGGCTAAATGCTACATGATCGAGCTGTATACGGAGCGCGTTTCGACTATATATATAGTAGACAATCGTAAAGAGTATTTTAAGATTCTCAGCTACTAACAGAAATAAAAACATAATACGAACAAATCTGAGGCAGATACCGCGTTTACAATAAAAAAGGGATAAAGATATACTCTTGCAGGCAGAAAAAAAAAGTGGTAGGTTTTTAGAGCAGTTAAGCTTAGTAGGCGTGCGAAAGCACGTGATTAGCCTGCTTGGCTCATGGTTTTGTTTTGCTGGGCCGTCGGCACGACTGGTGATGATACCAGACTAAGGCTAAGCTCTGACCGAGGTTAAGCTGGCCTGATTTGTTCATGCCGCAGATGGAAGTCGATGAAGACGACGATGCGCTTTCTTGTGGTGGCCGGCGAAGTTGATTTGTTTGCAACGCCTCGGGTTCGAAACCCAGTCGTGCAAATATCGATTTTATTTCTGCACTCCCAAGGTCAGGGACGACATAAGATTTGTGTTTGGAATTGGCTTCGTGAAGTAGTGTTTTCGCACTCAAAGATATATACAACTCGGTGGTGGTAACACATGGAGGGACTAATTTGTCCGTGATGCAAACCATGCCGTGCGGCTTTTCATGGCACAAAAGAAAAAGAAAAAAATGAACACACCAAACTAAATTCGATTAAGTACGTTTATGCCTCGATGCCTCCCTACCAGGGGGCTGCCAGAGAGAACGTATGTAGAGACGTCCCATGAAAACTCTCATTGGGCACCATACAGTGTCGCATCGGTCAATTATCTTCGGCTACACAGAGGAAGGGCGCGTGGGCCCTATGGGCACCAAGAATACATCACATGAATATATAAGAAAACAGAAAAAAAGTTTCCAGTAAAATGAGGCAGACGCAGACATGAAAGACGACGCCTAACCAGAGCTCACACGGGTATAAGAAGGCTCAAGACAGCCCGCAGTGTCCGATGTGAGCGCTGGAAGAGACGCGGAAGCGTGCGTCACTTTTTTGGGCGAAGAAAAATGAGAGTTTTGTTGACACGGTTCCCAGACACCGGAAGCCGGCCAAGACAAGCGCGAAAGAAGCGTCGTCATCATTCTGCGTTACGAGTAATGGAAGAATATAAACAAGCTGAATCCGCGCAAAGAAGTTCAACGGCGGAATGGAAGGAAAGTGGGGGAGGGGTGAAGGGGTTGGCATAGCCATGCTTCGAGAAGAGAAGGCAGCCGTCACTGTAGGCGAACGCAGGCGTCTTTTATAGCCGGATTTTCTTTAAAGCTACAGCTAGGTAACTCTTCATGACGAAGAAACTTGCTTTTTGTGCCACTAATGTGACTTTCATAGGAGCGCAACTAAGGGAACAGACGAGAAGCTGACAAAACTATGCGATCCCACTCTTAAACACGAATACGCCTATATGGGAGCAAAAATGACTTACGATAAACTCAGACACACCTCCAACCAAAAACTGAAACCCAAAGTTTCGGAGCCGGCTCGGCTCCTTCTTCAGGGGTGACTGCATGGAGACGCTAGCTACTGCCCCAGTAACACCTGAAGGGGGAACTGAGCCGGCTCCGAAAAGTTGGGTTTTAAAGTTCTTGGTTAATGATGTGTCAGAGTTCATTATAAGTGGTCAAACCCAACCAGACAGGCAAATCTGCCAGCATGTTCAGTTTTACGAACAAAAAGGAGTAATCTGCTCCCTAGCGCACTTCCTTTTGATAAAAGAGGGTCCGGTAGAGGACAGCTTACTCCCTTTTTTGCTCCCATCTGTTTAGAGTGAAGCAGTATGAGGACGGCAAGACCAGATTAGATTTATGTTTCGCTGTTTGAACCTGTATTGCAGTGCATCTACAGACCACGCCAGTCTAACGACAGAGTGACCACTTTCGCGGTAAACGGAGCTTTTATAAGCTATAAAAGACAAAAAAAAAATAACGCTGAACAATATTCAACACAGCGCGTACACTGAGCAGGTAGAGTCGCCAGCGCGTTTTCCATTCGCACAGGGTTTAGGTTTAGGTCGTTTAACGTCTAAAAGCGACTGAGTGTATGAGGGCCGCCGTCGTGGAGGGCTCCGGAAATTTCGACCACCTGGGGTTCTTTAACGTGCACTGACATCGCACAGCACACGGGCCTCTAGAATTTCGCGTCCATAGAAATTCGACCGCCGCGGCCGGGATCGAACCTGCGACCTTGGGGTCAGAAGCCGAGCACCATAACGACTGAGCCACCGCGACGGGTGCACAGGGCAGCACGGTTATTACAGGACTAACGCAGCACGACCAATTCGGTAACGCCTCCAAGTAATTACCCTTCTTGCATTATTTATTATTCCCACGAAACTTCCCATCCCGCATCTGCCTAGCAATGACAACGACATAAAAGACGCAGCGACACGGCAGGAAGCAATTTGACAGCTCACAGATCGGCCCGACGCCGACAAGTGTTGACGCCGAAGAGTTAGCGAAGTGATGGGCCGCACACGAGACAGAGGGAGGGAGGGAGGGAAACGCTGTCAGGATGCCTTGAAACGCGTGGCTGAACCACTGATCTCCCCCCCCCCCCCTTCCCCTTTCCCCCATGCCCATTTTCCTCCCCCTACTTCTTACTCGGCCGACGAACCTTTCAAAACTACATCCAGTTAGCTCTGACACCCTCTACCACTTTCGTTACGCGGCACACAAGTTCATTTACAAAGGCTTGTCAAAGCAACAACACGACCCTCTGCCCAGCAACAGAGAAATAGAAGGCCTGCACTACGACTTCTCGGCATGGCGTAAAAGCACTGCAGTAGAGTATACGTGCACCTCCTGCCATGCAAGAAAAAAAAAATGAAGGGGCGGGGGGGGGGGGGGGGGGGGGGGGGGGGGGGGGGGAAGGGGGGAGGACGCGTAACGCGGAATGGACACTGTTTGCCCCTAATAAGCCGGTAAAAACTCCATGCGTGTTCGCCACTCTAGCCTATAGCGATCCGCCACAGTTCGGTTTATTTGGTTTATTGGGGTTTAACGTCCCAAAGCGACTCAGGCTATGAGAGACGCCGTAGTGAAGGGCTCCGGAAATTTCGACCACCTGGGGTTCTTTAGCGTGCACTGACATTGCACAGCACACGGGCCTCTAGAATTCCGCCTTCATAGAAATTCAACCGCCGCGGCCGGAATCGAACCAGCGTCTTTCGGGTCAGCAGCCGAGCACCATAACCACTGAGCCACCGCGGCGGCGATCCGCCACAGTGAATACGCGAACATGACCATGCACGATGCGGGCGCGCTTTATGCTGTCTTCCTGCGTTCATTTTTTCCACTTTACCCTTTGTTCATATGCCTAAGTTGGAAGACCGTACCTTAACCTTGTTAGCACCACCATTTTCCTTCATCTCCTCTCTTCATAACTTATCCGCAGATGCAAGACAGCTGCAGTACTCCAGAAAGCCCATGCGGCACAAACAAAAACGACCCTACTGAGAAGAAATGATAAGCGGTAAAGGCAGTGAAGCGCCGCTTGTTTCAGCCTTGCTCCCCCTTCCGTCCTCCAAAATAAAAGACGGCAAAATAATGCTTGACATTATTAACACGACGTATCGCGTTGTTCTCAGCTTCATATCAGCGCCTTTCTTTAGGGATGCCTGGTATCGCTGGAACAAAATGAGACAGGATGGCTTGCAACTTTGTTGCTACCACAGCAGTGACTCGGCGCAGCAAATCCAGCCCGAAACTCCGTCCTCTTAACGCCCCAACGCCCCAGATAACGCCAGACGAAAGTTATTAATCCGCAAACTTGCGACAGAGAAACAAAGGCGCGCTCTAACGAGAAAGCCTTACTTATAATCAACAACAACAACAACAAATTAACGAGGCTCACAGCGACGCGACTGGGATACTTCCCAGGAAACTGTCGGAAGCGCGCAAAACAAGCAGAGACGGGATAGGAAGTATGCGAAAGTCAAGACTCAAGGAGGCCTGCAGCGCGCGCGCTATGCCGAGACAAGCCTCGCGATCAAGCCCGAACAAGCCGGCAACGCGACGAGAAACGAGCGCGCTCCAATTCCCTCCATCCCGCTCCGTCCCGAAAGGAGCCGCATCGCGTCAGCGCGCGCGGAGCGTCGCCAAGACGACAGCCTAATCACAAACTTCGTTTACACGGTAAGTCGACGGGCCGCCTTTCATGGCTCGTCCGAAACGAGAAACAACGAGCGAAAGAGCAAAACACGCGCGAAACGACAAAAAATAAAAATAAAAGACTTACTACCAACCTGAGCGAAAAGAAATGATTCGCATCGCTCTCGCGCCGCCAAGGAAGCAAACTCTGATTTATTCGCCGCTTTATCTCTTTTACTGCTTCCGTCAAAAGTTGGAGACAACACGGCCGCCTTCAAGCGCTTCGACGTCAAGAAAAAATCTAATTAACCGACGCTGCTTGCTGAACTCTTTCTCTTTTCTTAAGTCGCTCTCTTCTGTTCCAAGCGAGATGGCCGCGACTTGTCCGGCGCTACTGATTAAACTCATCAGCAGGCGTCAGCGGCGCCTTAACAGGCCAACAAAGACAGCCACCGGCTATACACACAACGTACAGAAGCACGTCAGCGAAGCCGGAAACTTGGGTAAGGATTAATTGCACCGCGGACGACAGTAACGACATTACGGTGCCGAACAGGCCGTCAGTGTAATGCGAGTTTCGTGTAAGTTTAACGACGACAACTATTATAATTTAATCAAAATTTGTCCATCGAAAACGCCATCACCCGCCTTTGTTGGACAGGGAGACACGACCTCGCCAACACTATTCACTGCCTGTTTACAGGAGATCTTCAAAGAAAGGCATGGTTTGGGAACATTCGGCGATACGAATTAATGGACAATACCTTAGTAACCGGCTATTCGCTGATGACATTGCCTTGCTATGTCCTTCAGGGGATGAATTGCTAAGCATGACCAACGACTCAGGACTAGCAGAAAGGTGGGTCGAAAAATTAGTATGCAGAAAACCAAAGCAATGTTTAACAGCCTCGGAAGGGAGCAGCAGTTTACTATTGGCAGCGAGGAACTGGAACTGGTAAGGAAATACGTCTACTTATGGCAGGTAGTGGTCGCCCTGTATACCACCACATCAGGAGAAATCGCCTCAAAAGACATATTACCACATTGAGTGCATAAACTACACCGAGCAATGACAGGTCTTTGTGCCATCACCATTTAATAAAGATTACTCATAGGGTGGAGCACGTCTTATCATGTCATCAGTGGCAGTTTATTAATACACCTCAAGGGAAAAGTACATTAAAGCTATTTGATGTGGCAGAAACGTGCAGGCTAACGAAAAGGGTTCAACTTAAATTGAGGACCACGCCACGCACTATGGAAAGGAAAACGAGACAGAAGAGAGCAGAGTGGGTGAGAGAACAAGCGCGGGTTAATGACATGCTAGTGGAAATCAAGAGGAAGAAATGGGCTTGAGCAGGGCGTGTAATGCGAAGGCAAGATAACCGCTGGTCCTTGAGGGTAACGGACTGGATTCCAAGAGAAGGCAGGCGCAGCAAAGGGCGGCAGAAACTTAGGTGGGCGGATGACATTAAAAAGTTTGCGGGGATAAGGTGGCTGCAACTGGCAGAGGACAGGGTTAATCGGGGGGATACGGGAAAGGCATTTGTCATGCAGTGGGCGTAGTCAGGGTGATGATGATGATGACGATGAAAATGTGTTCAGCATTCTTTGCTACCGAGGAGGTACGGTCTTCTCTAGCAAAAACAACTGTTCGTTTCTCGCTAAGCAAAGTAAGTCATCAGGGTCCGAAAGGAGCTGAACTAACGTACCGGAGCGAACACAGAGACGGAGTTGCACGAAACAAATGCGTCTTCCGCAAGTCACTCAAGTCCTTGTTAGCAACTATGCGCTGACCAAACTTTCTGTATCAACATGGGTGACAGAGTCATTCACGCGTATAACCCAAGGGCACGGCTGGAAAAATGACCCGATTAGTATGCCATAATGTCAAGGTTCAGCGTTATGCTGCAAGCTGTGAAAGCACGGCAACAACAGTCCCGACAATAGATCGAAAACATGGCGGGGCCTGGGAAGGAGAATTCCCCCTTCAATATCTGTAAGAGAGCAGTTTGTTTCATCCGCTTATTGAATACACCGGAACACAACTTTTCATCGCGTTACTACACGCTGAGATAAAAGTTCCGGCATGATTAGGAAAGCCATCCATCTTCTTCACAATGAGCTTAAGATAGAAAAAAATAAAGGCTAATGCGTTGTGCCTGGAAAAAAAGAAAAAAAAGAATACTCTCTTGCTTTCGCCCGAGGCGTCCTCCACGAAAGAACACCAGGAAATTGCAGCCTAAAGCAACCTCACGGCGTGGCACAATAACACGCTGTCAACTTTCCACCGTAATGGTTTCTTAGATATCTTTCGCTTGCTCCTCTCTTCTAGTTCTACCAGTGGAAGGCGAACTTGTGTGAACATTATTCGCAGTTACTGAGGCAAGAGAACTTGAATTAAAAGCAGAAATATTGACGCTTAGGAACACACGAAGACGGATTGGACCAGTGCTAGCCACAATCTCTACAAGTTGTGAAGTGCAGTAACACAAATATGAAGCGAAATCATCATTGCAACAACCTCGCTTCGTGCGTATACAGTGCCGATAGAGCCAGAGGCTGTGCAGTTTTCCACTACAAAAGTTTGGGTGCTCTCACACAGATATAAAGGGGAATGATCTCACTAGAAAATGAAAAAAAAGAAAGCGTTTTACGTCGTTCCTCTCCCGCAGGGCCTTTTCTAATTATCAATTCACTTCCCCATGCATCCCAAAGACCCGATATCGTTTCACGAAGGATCAAGTGACGCCAACGGAGGCAGTTGAACGACATAACGCCACAAAAGCACATGAACATTTGTCACTTCACAAGTAATATGCACTCTAAACAAGAATAAGCCTATATGGGAGTAAACAGGGAGTAATCTGTCCTCTAGCACACTCCCTTTTTCGGGCAGGGTCTGTTCCCCAAGTCCCAGGGTAGATTTCGATCACCAAATTTACGAAATGCTTACTCTTGGCAAGGGACGTACAGTATTTGTCAAAAGTAACCAGGCTGCATAGGTTGCTTCTCATTCGAATAGTAAAGATCAAAATCTTAAAGATAAAAAAGTTATTTGACAGTAAGCACAGGATTTCTCCTTACCGTACAGAGATTTAGAGCTAGAGGGCTGGCATAACAGCCTCAATATACGACAAAGAAGCAAACCGTGCAGCCTGGTTACTTTTGGCAAGGACTGTACATTCCCACTGCAAACAATAGTAACTTGACGCAGTTAGCAATGGGGGAAATCTTTCAAACGCGGCACCTAAAATATCGAGGTTAGGAGATGGATGGAGGAGATTGAAACCTCGGTTAATATCTTCGCAACCGCTCGAACTTAGCATGCTTCGAAGAAGGAATTTGTTTCCGCATCCAACCGTAAGCACTTAGTATTTTTAGATATGGAAATTTAACACCTGCCTTGGGCAAAGTATCCCTACCCTAAAAGGGTTTGCGCTAAAGAACAGCATACTGCCTTTTTACTAATGTATAGTCTTATTCGTAATTAAGAGTGTACGCGACCGGTGCAAGTCGCACGAACGCGCTGGCTTTTACCATTATCAGGTATTCAGGACAAGTGCTTTAGTTCCCTCAGCTGTCACCACACGGCGTATGGCACTGAAGATTACAAAATAGCACGTTGACACCATCTGTAACGTAAGAAAGGGAACAACAGAGCGGCTGCGGACCAGACCGTGTTAGGGCGACAGGCCTAACGACATTGGCTGGTCGCTGTCCTGAATTGGTAATGCGAATGGAACAGAGTTCAGAAATTACAATGCTCGTACTGCACTGCACTTAAGTAGAGGCGCTACTTACAGAAAAGACGAAGTTACAGACCCAAGGGGGAGAATGTTTGAGAAAAAAAAAAGGGAAAGGAAAAAAAAGTAATTTCCAATACTGAGTAAGCGCAACACTAAACAAGTGAAGGAGAAAGTAAGAGAGAGAGAACGAAACGAAAAACTGCAGCGGGAAAAATGGAGGGAAAAGAAAAGGGGACGCCCAGCAGCAACATCATCTTAGCCGTAGTCTTTCGTGCTTCCCGAGGGAAAGCATCCGGGAGACGTTCGGAAAATCGTGCAGAGCCAGGCGAGGAGCCTTGGGAATTGGTCCCGGGACTGCCGGAGGTCAAACGAACATAGATCGCCGCCATGTTTGCAAACAAAGTTGTAGTTCCAAATCCGGTGCAAGAGTTTCCTTTTTTATTTATTATTTTTGTTTGCATTACGTTTTGCTTCAGTTAGTCTGCTAACTCGACCGCTCTTGGTGTTTTCAGTCACTGTTTACTGAGTCGAGAGATACTTCATGTCCAAGCCACGGTTCAGGACTTGTCGATTAGTTAGACTATTCTGCGCTCGTGTCTGAAAATATTATTTCTGGGTGGTAGGGGGGGGGGGGGATAATTAAGGTCCCTAGCTGCGCTATGAGGTTGTGTTCAGCTTTAAGGAAAGACAAAAAAGAAAAAAGAACATCCATACTCAAAGGATAATACAAATGAAAACTTCAGTGCGGGAGCTATAATAAGACGATCATGTCAAAAGACAGTAGAGTCGGCAAAACGAAAGACCACAAGAACATTTTTTTTTTTCCATATGTTTCATTTCGACAACCACCAAACAAGCGGCAACGAAGCAACTAGAACATCACAGTCGAAAAAGGCTACACCAAGTAGGAGTAAACTAATCGCCTACCTTTGCGACAGCCTGCCAGGCTGGTTAACAAATGATGAATAGTTAAATTTTTAACTATTACTGTTAGACTGAATTATTTAGAGGTATTCAGCCCAGCTTACGTAGCATCCATATCAGTTTTTAGAATTTCGAAAACGCAGTTACCCTTGGCGCTGTGGCCCAACAAATTTTGGCTGCATCACATCGAAATACATGCACTTTCTCGAAGCTTGCAGGCGCGTAACTAGTCGAGATTGCCAGAATTAGTTGGGCCACAGCGCCGAGGGTAACCGCCTTTTCGAAAAACTAAAATTGAAATGGATCTTACTTACGTTGGGCTACACGCCCCTCAATGATTAAGAAGCCTAAAAGTAATAATTAAAAAGTCAACTCTATTCGATATTAGTAAACCAGCCTGCTAGTTCGCAAATCTCAGCTGTATTCTGATGTACTACACCGCTGAAAATGCTGTGCCGAAAAAAGCGCACTTCTAACTGAAAAAGCCTATATTTAAAAATTGTGCGAAAGCTTATATGAAACACCCTGTATATTCTGAACCTCCTAATTTCACGTATTGCGTACCGTCCTGTTACAGTCCTGGATAGGTGAATGTTTACCAAACACGGGCAGCTTTCATCACTTCGCTGTTCTGAGTGACTTGCGTGGTGAATAGTGTAAGAGAAAAAGGTGTCAGGCGACCTTGCAGTTTTCCATCTTTCTTTTTTGTTCTGATCTTTTCTCTTTCTTTCGTTCTTGCACTCTCTATTTTCTCTCTCTCTCTATTGCTTTTGTCTTTTCGCTGCAACGCGGCACGAAGGGAGTCGTGACGGTTGCTCTTGAGTGCGTCCTGTGGTAAGGCTTGATCGCCATTTCTCTTGCATGCGAAAAGCAGTCATGCTTCCGTCGCCTCGTGCGAGCGCTACAAGTTTCGACACGTACTGCCTTGTGAACGACAATGAGCATTTCTTCTCTCGCCGTCGGCTTGAGGTGAAAAAATATTCAAAGGCATCTATGAACTCTTGAGTATACGACATCTTCAAAGTACCACATTTCTGCATGTGCAGCATGCAGTACCATGCATGTGACATGCATGACACCTTTCGAGAGCTCCCCAGGGCCCCGATCTAGAGCTCAAAGCAGGCCAACGGGTCTGAAGGAAAGCCGTATGAATTAGATCAGGCCAGCTCAAATCAGTGTTCCCAGTTTGTGAAGGTTAAAACAGGAACGGCTTGCAAAGCTGAAGTGAATGTGCAACCAACGACAGGATGCCTAGAAGGGCATGAGCAGTAGTAGTTTTCACTATCAGCGCAGCATCCTCATCAGCTTCGTATTCCCCAGTGCGCTGTTTCTGCCCACACCCAAACGGTTCACACCAACTACTCGCCAGAACTGAACGGCGGTCATCGTGCACACACACTTCACTATGCGAACTCAAAGAAAAAACAGGCAGACAGCGGTGTTTCAGGGAGAACACGGCGAAAGACACGACGAGAAAAACTCGAGGGCTCACTCGAACTCCACCTCAAGTGCATGACCGGATAGCGTTATTGGGTTATTACCCATATATGTGGAATTGTCAACTCTACTTGACACTTGCAGGGAGTCATCGTGCCACAGCTAGCGCAATTATGCTGCGGTTAAGCGATGCGTCACTGCATAAGTAGGTGGCTGTTTCAAACAAGGCCACCGGCGGAGCTTGTGAGACGCAGGTTGCTCTTCCCGAGCACTCTCTCGCGACCAAGCCCGCCACGGTGGGCAGGTTGTAATGACGTCACAAGGTCACGTGACCTAGGCGGCCCACCTAGGTTGCTTCTCTGGGGATTTTTCTCTCACGCCGCCGCCGACGACACCGGGTTTACCGCTAAACGGGACCCCTAAGGCGTTAAAGCAAGGGAACTAAAAGGAGCCTAGCAACACTGCTGCCAGTTCTTGTATTCTGCTATCTTTGTTGCACTTACCTTACACCTCCTATCTGTTCACGCTTTATCAATCTTTCACTGCTATTTATTTGCCTTTGGGTTTTGTCCTGTACTTTCCGCGTCCTCTTCCTTACTCGCGGTTGTGATGCAATCAAATGTGAGCGCACCATCTCCCTTCTCACCACGTCGTCACCCAACACAACCCTCTTTCTTTTCCTCTTCCCCTTAACCAGTGCAGAGTAGAATGCCAGGCAACCACCTTTCCGGCCAACACCTGTGCCCTTTTTTTTCATTAAACTTATCTCTCTCTTCTTTTCTGGCTTGGATTTCGCGTTGCATTTATGTACCTACTACTTCGGCAACCAAACTGCTTCTTGCATGCTCTCCTTACATATGGCCCTCTTTGGAGGCCGTAAAGTAGCGCGAAAAAAATATATATAAAATAAAAACTGAATCCTTGCCAGAAATGAGCAAGACAACTTTCCGCCTGACTTCAACGCACACAAAATGTGAAACAAAGTAAACAACGGCGAAAAAGCGAAAATCAACAGCGAGAAAGGCGAGGAGACGCCTCTGTTCACACAGGGGGGGGGGGGGGGGGGGGGGGGGGGGGGGGGGAGAAGTGGAAGTCCTTTAGGGGATGAAAAGAAGGACGCGTAAACGCGCACGCCAAGCTCCAAATTGCTTGGTTAAAACCTGGAGCCGCAGGAACAGGTTTCACAACGCGCCCAGTCAAGCGCTCCGGGTGAGAGGAGTAAGCGGCAGCTAGTTTCTCGCAAAGTCTCCCCCTAAGCGCAAATCAAAACCGCGAAAACAAGCTTGGCAAAATAACAAAGAAACAAACAAATAACTATAGCGGAGGGTAGCAACTACACTCTCAGCGCACGTGGTCAAGGGAAAAAAAAAGAAGCGAGACAGACCACGACAACACTCAAGTTGGGAAGGAATACAAAAAACTAACAGCGAAGGCCCGGAGACAGCAAAACTTTCAAAAGAGCCGCAGGTGTGTGCGCGGACGCCGCCGATGTCGAAGCTGAAACAGCAGGTAATACTTTTAATGAATGCCCTCCTTCCCTGCACCCCCTCTCCCACTCCTGACACTTCTTCCTCCCCCTGCCTTTTCATCGCCCCTTCATCCAACTTCCTTCACTGCTCCATCCCTTTGCTCACGGCACCGTTCAGGTGTCCAGTCAAGAGCGTTAGGACTCCTCTCCCTCACTCATAATCTCCTCGCCCTCCTCCACCCCCTTGCCTCTCGCATTTATTAAAAACGCAGGCCACTGGAACACGGCGACGCACCACAGGGCTCGCTGCACGCCGGGCTTTGTTGCTAAGGGCTCGGCGTGCCTCTCGCTGCCGGCACCTGACGGAGTTCGCAAGGGAAGCGAGAGACGCCGGCCGGCATATCAAATGGCAGGAAAATGAGGAAGTAGGAAAGGGAAGGGGAAAAGCAAAACCTCGTTCCCCTCTTTCTCCCTCGTTTCCGAAGTTTGATGACGCGCTGCTCAGACTTTGGGCCCGACAAGAAGCAAGAGAGAAATCAACAGGCAGCTTTGACGGCAGCGCGTTCAGACAGCCTTTGCGCGAGTTGCGTAAGACCGCTGCTGAAAGCGCTCGCTGGCCGCAACGATGTTTCAGCCGTGGAGGAAGAGAAGCAAACAGGCGGGGGCTGACTGTGCGCTCTCTGTTTTACAGCTTTGCAGTGACATGTGTGCGAAGGAGTTTCACTTGAGTAAACAGCGCTGGCGTAGGGGAATCGAACCAGCGCAACCTAGCGCTCAGTAGTGAAAGTTCACATGTTTAATATATTAATTCGATATGGCCCTAAGTGCCCCAACCATCGGTATTACAAAAGGGGGAAGGGGGTCACGAGGACTATAAATAGAAGGCCAGAGAGCGTATATAGGGTGGAACAGCGCAACCGGACAAAAGACAGAACAAGGAAACAACACAGACCACAGCTCAGAGAGAGAGTGAGAGAGAGAATGTGAGAGTGTGAGAGAGAGAGAGTGATTGAGTGCGTGAGTGTGTGTGCGTGTGTGTGTGTGTGTGTGTGTGTGTGTGTGTGTGTGTGTGTGTGTGCGTGCGTGTGTGTGTGTGTGTGTGTGTGTGTGTGTGTGTGTGTGTGTGTGTGTGTGTGTGTGCGTGTGTGTGTGTGCGTGTGTGTGTACGTGAGTGCGTGTGTGTGTACGTGTGCGCGTGCGCGCAGAGAACAAATACAATGAATGTTAAAATATAGATGCGAAGAGCACCTTGATAACACTGCAAAAGTACAACCTCACATTAGAAATACAACGCTGCAATGTTAACAATACAGAACAAGCACAAGATACAAGAGGAAACAAGATACTAACTCTACTGAAAAAAAAAATCAACTCTCGCTGTGACTTCGTCCCCTGCATAAGAAGGCAAAAAGTACGATTTTTTCATACGTAGTCTGTTCGCGTTCATAGTTAATGTTATGCCAAAATACAACCGAATTTCTCTTTCAGTCTGAAGTACCAGGCTAAAGGAAAAGAAACAGAGGACTAGGCAGGAACTATTTCAGGAAAGAAATCATGAAAAGTGGATATGCAAATCAACGCCTCAGCGTAACCAGAACCAGCTACGGCTGGCACATAGGGCTAGGACAGTTGCCGAGGCCACTGGAGCCCTGAACTGAGGACCACGACAACAGGCGACCACATCTCTCTGGAATAAAGTTTATCCTCTCTTTCTCTCTTTCAACCGTGACCTTCAATACGATGTCCCAATTGTATGCACCTTAATCATCCATTTCCTGTCAGCGAGAAACACTCGCGGGCAACAGTGCCTCAGCAATTCAGACGCCAGTAAAACGTCAGTACTAGGATTACGAAGTTTATTTCGCAGCGTACATACGAGGCAGAACAAACGATGGTCGACGCATTCTCGTCTCTACGGCAAACATTAAATAACAGCGGCAGGAGGGCATCGGTATAGCACACAATTCCGGGGCACGCGCCCCCGTAAGCGCCACGGGAAAAGGCAGGACACCCCGTTCGCACGACGGAAGGTGCGTTGGCTCTGAGCGGGCCCCCTTTCGCCGCTGCCCGCGATTGCGCGAGCCGCCATTCGGACCAGGCGTGACGCGACTGATGTATGACGACAATCTTCACGCGCCGCGTCACGTAAGCAACGGGTGCGAAATAAAGGGCATTTCAGAGAGGCGTACGGGACGGGTGTTTGCTTGGGCGGCCATAGCCTGTTAGACAAGCTCCGGTGGACACAGTGGCAAGTTTTCTCGAGGCCAGCATGCTTTAGTAACTGATTCACTACTTTCATACGTGCTAAGCGATATTGTACGAGTACTATTTTTCATTTGAATATTAATCTTATGTGGCAGTTAATATATAATTCTTACTCCTTAGAACAGGCTCTTTCTTGTTTTTCTAATCAATCAATCAATCAATCAATCAATCAATCAATCAATCAATCAATCAATCAATCAATCAATCAATCAATCAATCAATCAATCAATCAATCAATCATCTTTTTTATTCTATGTCGGAAAGCTATAGTATGTCGAAAGTAGTATGTATAGTATAGTATGTATAGTATGTCAGAAAGCTGTTTTCCATGACACTATAAATCCCTCGCTCGGCTTAGCTCTCAGAGCCTCCAGAAATAACCACAACGAGGCGCTGATCAAGTGCATCTATTTTGAGTCGCTATGGCGTAAGTGAACCGAGCTAGACTTAACGCCAGATGGCGGGCCGCTGGCCTGTAGGAATTTTTTTAGGCCGATTTGCACCTGGCAGCAACACCCGGCACCCATCTACAGCTACTCCACAGCCACCCGATAGCCATACGATAGCCGCTCGATATCCACCCAATAGTGACCCTACAACCGCCCGATAGAAAAATTATAGCCACCCGATAACCACCCGACAGCCACCCGATAGCCGTTCGATATGATTTTGTAACTGCAGCGCTAGCCGGCACATGATTAAATACATCCCGGGACATGTAGACCTAGGCGCCTAACATCGCACGACCTCGCGGGACACTGCGACCCAACGAGAGTTCAGGTAGCTCCACTTCCAAGTCGTACGACACGTCGTGAAGATGAATAAAAGTCGTACAGATCAATATTCACCAAATAGCGCAAAAAAAAAAGAGAAAAGAACAGTGCGTAAAGAGCTGCAAAGAAAAAAGAAATGACGAGGACCTTCTGTATAGATAGTGGAACCATCGCCCTTAAGGTGCAGACCTCAAGGGTGTCTCAACTATACGCTGCTGTCCTTTCCTTTACGGTTCTTTTTCATACTTCAAGGACACCCTCAGCGAGGCTAAACTGAAACAAAACGGCGTCTCAGTCTATAAGATACGGGCGGCAAGATGCCAGCAGTAAGGCGGGAACAAGAAGAAATCGGATCGGGCACAGATTTCGAATCTCTTCGTGCTGCACAGAACACCCGCGACATTACAAGATTAGCCAGTTCCCAAGAGGGTCCCGGATACTGCCAAGGGGCACACCCGCCGAGGCAGACTCTCGCTGCGACCACCGCTCACGTTTCCTGAGAGTTCTGCCTCCGCTTCCTGCCGCTGCTTCTATGTAACCAGGGCATTTTCATGCATTCTAGGAAAGTACGAAACCATCAAAAGAAGCTAATGTAACTGTGGAAAGTGCGTACTATTTATCACCGGTAATAATGAAGTTAGACCGAGTCAAAAGTTCGCCACAAATGCAGCCAAAAACGACAGAAAAAAAAGACTATACATGCAGGGCCAACGTTGAAGTCAGACCACGGCGTAACATGTTTGGTCAGGTCGTCGCCCTCCCTTTCCCAAGCGAGAAATTTACATAGGAAGGCTATGCTTAACTTTTTTTTTTAACCATAAAAGTCCACGAAATGCATTGAAACACAGAATTGAAACAAAGCCGCTCGGATGAAGCATTCCAGAACCTGAGGCACAGAACCGAATGATCATGGTTAGGTATATTACTCAATTTGTACACCCCCATGAGCTGACACGGAGAGCTAAACCAAAGTGGACTTTCAAAGTATATTGCTGCCTCCGCAGCATTCTTTTTTTTCTTCTTCGAACTGAGCTTTATTCTACAGAACACACCAATGACGCAATGCAGTGTGGGCAATACATACATGCCATTTGAAATAAAAAAAAAAAGTAGCACACAGCGTGCCAGTAAAACAAATATTTTACTCAGACACACCGCCTCGTTCATGCGTGCACTACTAAGTAACACGGACTTGCAGGTTCGTTATTATAAGCAGGCTAGACTAATGCGTGCCACTCAGGCAAGACGCTCCGCCTTAGTTTTGCCGCTATTTCCTTTCTTTTTATTATTGTTTTGTCGTCAGAAGATGCCTGCGACAAAGGCTACTTAATCCTTTCGCACGGGAACGGATCTCCCACGCATCCAGAATATTCGTACCTAATTGAATTAATGAGACAACGCGCAGAGAATTGCAATTGCTTTACATTCACAAAGGCATAGGCGTGGCGGCGGGTGCAAGGAAAGCTGCAATGCTGCACAGCTGGGCTCGATCCGGCAGCCTCTATAGTCTATCGCGTGTAACACGAATAACATGTCCTAATTAGACGAAGCGAGATCATTAATCACTCCAAACATGTATAGGCTACAACGCCCCACGCTCGGTACAACCGACGCCAGCTTATTCCGCAGCCTGGTCGCCAGAAGAGGAGCGCGCGCTATGCATGCGCCCGATACGGCTTAATTATACTCTCGTCGACACGTGTGGCGCGCAACGCGTTGCAAGCGCTCTGCAACCTTGCGCGCTACGCCTTTTAAACAAAAACTGCAGACCGGTTGCAGAGCATAAAAGACTCATTCAGGTCGCGACCTGAGTGACATCAGCGGAGACGTGCCGCACAGGTGACGTAAAAAAGAAAAAGACATAACTGTTACTCCACAAAGAGGAAAAAAAAAAAACGGCCATGAACGCGCGCTGTTTAAGAGCCACGTGACACAAGGTAAGCTGAAGCAAAGCGAGGGCGAAGCTGCGCTGTTGACGTGAACCTTTACGGTCCCCTAACGCATACGCATACGGTCCCCTAACGCATACGCATACGGTCCCCTAACGCGTATGCGTTAGGGGACCGTAAATATGAATATTATATTCATATGAATATTATGCACGCGCCAAGCGTGCAACACCGATAAGAAACAAAACTCTAGAGGATAAGAAAAACAATAAAAATATCTGGTTGTCAAAACACACTCGGCAGGGGGAGTCATGTGGAGAAAGGAAAAGGCAGTCGGAAGGGGGGGGGGGGGGGGGGGGGGGGGGGGGGGGGGGTAACTCACATCGAGGCGTAGACAGAAGAAACTTCAAGAAAGACAAACGAAATAAAACTGAGCAAGCCCAAGCGCCTTAACAGCGACTGCACACCTCAGCTCACAACAGCGGCTAAACGATAAGTATAGAAGTATCAACAACGCAAAAGCGAAGGTGAAAATAGGCAGCAGTAGTGTCTCAGTGCTGGGACGTAAAGCAGTTAGGCAGTGTGCAAAAGTGCGCACTGATCCATACGCGCTGTATGCACTTAAAAAAAACACTGCTATATACGTTCCTGCCAAGCAATGAGACGATGTTCGCGCCAGTCTCAGCGAAGCACAGCCAAACTCAGTGAACGGCAGATGGCAAAACGAGGCAAGAAGAAAAAATTAAGCGCTACTATTCTGCATCCCGAGACGGAAGCAAATTATGACATTAAGGGTGATCGCGGAACTCGTGTTTCGGACTTTTTTTTTTCTCCATGCAGTTGAAGTTATGCAGACACTTTCTTTCAACTCATCCTTTCCGATGGTGCCTTCAATTCCTGACGTCCTCATTTTATGGTTTGGTTTGGTTTATGGGGTTTAACGTCCCAAAGCGACTAAGGCTATGAGAGACGCCGTAGTGGAGGGCTCCGGAAATTTCGACCACCTGGGGTTCTTTAACGTGCACTGACATCGCACAGTACACGGGCCTCTAGAATTTCTCCTCCAAAGAAATTCTAGCCGCCGCGGCCGGGATCGAACCCGCGTCTTTCGGGTCAGCAGCCGAGCACCATAACCGCTGAGCCACCGCGGCGGCCGTCCTCATTTTATATCAAAATTATTCGGAACTAAAACACAAAAAGAAGAAAGAGAAAGAAAAATAAAAAGACGCGAGCAAATGCGGGACTTTGCATTGAGTTTATTTTATAACGGTACCAGACGAGGAAATAGAATGAAATATCCAGAGTAAAGAGATCTGACGGTATCACTTTAGGTATGATGTGTGAGAAGCCGCAAGCTGAAATTAATGAGGGGCCAGACGGTAATACGTGTCGGCACAACGGTGCACCGGATATAGCTAAAATTCGAAAATGGGAATCATGCGTACACTTTAAACAAGAAAAAAAAAATAAAGACAAAGGCGGTGACATGTACAATATGCGAGAGTTCCTGTCTTCGATTCATTGGTCTCCGACGACTTACGGACTCTCTTTGGAGAAATTAGAAATCAGCGCTGTCGTCTTTGAAACATAAAGGAAAAGAAAAGTAAATTCGGCCTGAGTAGAGCCTTTTTGTCGCCATGTGGGCAAGAGCGACGGAACGGCGCACAGAACTGGAACTGAGCTTGACAGGATTTGAATTAGGCCGACTTGACAGCCCGCGCGGAGAAATCAGGATAACAGGAGACTGATATGGAACGGAAATTATGGAAAAGGGGAAGTCGCACCCCAAGCGGACTGAGCAAGGTGCTATCCGAAAACTCATCGCTGCTCTCGTTGTAGTAAACGAAAGAGCAGCAGAGGCAGTAACACTAACTTGATTTGGAACTGTGGCCAATCCGACATACAACATACCCAAAAGGACGGTTATGGGACACAACCACTCACAACTCACTGATAATTACCTCCAATAGACCGCCTCAACCAGCCATTTGCCATTTGCCGGATCGACTGACCCACGAGTGGGGATCGCGCTCCTCTCCCACACGTAAATAAACAAAGTACCTAAACAACCTAAACAAGAGCAATGAGATGCACGAAGGTTCAATAAATTCTGGCACTAGATGTTTTGGGCCTGTTTTAAGAAGCGCGAGCAGTGACAGAGTAAGAGAGAGTAGTAAGAGTGTATAAGGCGTCACCAGAAGGTAAGGTCAACATGGCGCGTGTTTCTCCAACTCAGAGAAGAGCACGACACGTGCTCTGCGTCTTCTCCTACGAGCTCCTCAACGTCCCACTTCTACCGGGTCAAGCCTGTACAGGCTAGCGGACGTTATAAGTCCGCTTCTGTTTACACCCCCGTGCCAGTGGATCAGCGCCGCACTGGAGATGATCCGTATACAAAAACGAGCGCGTTTCCGCAAACACGCGAGTGGTCCACATGCGCGCGCCGACGAAGCGGGTTAAGGACCCGCTCGCCTTTCTCTTCTCGGCGCGCTAATTCAATCAACAGCTCCGAATGAGAGAAACGGAAGACGGGGCCGGCCCCGTCCAACAAGCCGCATTCGCATGCGGGTCGCATGTTCTTCCGTGGACCGCTGTTTCCGGCGCCGATCCCCGGAAAAACAAACCCCCTTCGCACGTTCCGCAAGCAAATAGAAAGATGACCGAGAAAGAAGGAATAAGCACGGGGAGAAGGGGGCGGGAACAGCGAAGAGGGCTCGGCATTAATCATGCATACGGGGCAAGACGGGGCGTCGAGTGCCCTTCGTTCGTAGTCAGGGCAGCGGCGGCGCAGTGCGGCAAAAGGAGAGAGAGAAAGCGACAATCTGCCCCCGGATACACACGCGCACACGCCGGCAGCCTCTCCCGAGAGCTTCCGAAACAAGAGCGCAGAGATGCTTGCAAAGAAGCAAAGCGGTATCCCCTGACGGCGTCAGGCCGCCGAGGATACGCAAACACTCGCCTCGCCACAGCTGCACGCATTCGGCGGCGTTTCAGGTTCGAGGAGAGGACGTAAATAATGGAGTCACGTCTGCGCGCGCTCCGTCCTCCCCTGGTTCGATCTCTCTCTTGCAGCGAAACGACGACGGCAGTGATGACGACAGCGGCTCCAGCGACGGCCCGAAGAAGAAGATGAAGAGAGGGATCGGATCCCGCGTGGTGCCCGTGTCGCCTATGCGCACATACAAGCAAGCCGTAGACACTCGAAGGGTGACCTGTCGATGTATAGTTGTCGACCCGCTCGGTGGCGGGAGACTCGTTATGCATGTGTATAGGCGCGCCTGCACCGTCTGGCGTCAGCATTTATGCTTTCCCGGAGAGTTGCTACGGAAGCCGCTCGTATATAGGCGCTGCTATGTACCGAACACGAGAGCTTGACGTGGAGTGCGTCTAGACTGGAAGACGACGACGACGGTGTTCAGTTGAACCGGATGTTATACACCAACCTGAAGGGGGTAGGGACAAAGTTAAAGTCGTCTGAATACCGATTATTCTCTAATGCGGCGCGAGGAGCACTCCCAGCTCCATGTATCAAAAGGAAGCGGGGGGGGGGGGGGGGGGGGGAGTCCCCCCCCCTCCCCCCCCCCCCCCCCCCCCCCCCCCCCCCCCCTCCTCCTGGCTTTCTTCAGTTCCTCTTTGAGCATGCAGTTTGACGATAAAAGATGTCGAGCGTTTCGCGAACAATAACAAAATTAAGACACGTGCGTCGCACAATGCAGAACGCTCAAGTACCAACAACAGTAACCTGTACAGGGATAGGAGCAGCGGCAACCATCGCCTTAACGAGAACAGATACGCGCGAACAAGCAACAGAAGCAGCGGCAGCCGCAGTCAAACGCAACAAACACTTAACGAGAGTTGTTCCATTTCTTTTTTCACGCAGCGCAACAAAGCACCGATCCCCGCGATGAACAATTAACCTGCTTCCAGCGCCACCTCTGAATGCAGGCGGCAACAGCCTGGGCGGGGCCTCGATTAGCGGTGCCTGGTGCGCCGGTCGTCGCCCACTCGATCACGGCCGAAGCGGAGCCCGCAGCCGAGCACAGCCAGCGCATGCTGGGGACACAACGGGCGCAGGATTAATGCGCAACACGTCGCGGCCGCACAGCGGCGCGGGCCCACGATATAGTCGGCCCTCCGCAGCCCACGCGGGAGCCGTGTGCGACCGATTCACAGGCCTCATTTGCTTTCACAGGAGCGGCGATCGTATGCCGACGCCGGGTGTTTTGGTCAGCAAAGGGGTGCCGCCGATGCAATCAAAGCATCGCCGTCGAAAATGCCGATTTCGTACTAGCGCGTAGAATTACAGCTGTGGTTTGAACAGCGTAGCTCATCGATATGGCTCCAAAGAAAAAGAGTAAAACACCTATGCAATCCAATCTTATCTACAGGCGCTTTTCCGGATCAGATAAAGATCACGACGGTGCCAGTAGCGTATAAAAAAGATCCAAATGTTATAAATAATTACAGGCAGATTTAGATTTCTCTCTTACCAATTTTTTTTCTGAAGTTTTCGAGCAAGTTATAACTGCCAGACTTCTAAGCTCCTTTAATGCTAACAAAATGATAACATTGAAAACTATAGGTTTATGCTTTATGGGGTTTAACGTCCCAAAGCGACTAAGGCTATGAGAGACGCCGTAGTGGAGGGCTCCGGAAATTTCGACCACCTGGGGTTCTTTAACATGCACTGACATCGCACAGTACATGGGCCTCTATAGAATTTCTCCTCCAAAGAAATTCGGCCGCCGCGGCCGGGATCGAACCCACGTCTTTCGGGTCAGCAGCCGAGCACCATAACCACTGAGCCACCGCGGCTTTTTTCTTCTTCTTTATTTTCGAGATTGACATGAAAACAATAAAAACACTTCAGCTACACTTGAGCTGATACGGGTGAAGTTAAAATTTCTTAAGTTTCACTAGATCATCTAGTAGTGTTACCCACTGGGGTGGGTCACGCTGCGCCTGGTAACATTCCCGCAGATAAACAGCACTTTCAACACAGTTCTCACGTGTACTACGAGTGTTTATATCCGCATGCCTTACTTGCATTCGCGTTTTCCACAAGCTGTGGAGGCCAAGAAGCATTAATAAGTCACAGGGAACCTCTTTGCGATCAACTGGTAGAAATCTGATACCATTGATACCATAAGGGTGCAGTGGTAGTTCTTTCTTGATGGTTCTCTGCAGGACATCCCAGAAAAGTATGGCGTCCCAGCAGTCTAGGAAAACATGTTCAATTGTCTCCGGCTGCTTGCATAACATGGAATTTGTTGTCCATGGGACAAATATTCCTTCTTTATGGAGCCACGTTTTAACGGGTAGTGTATTAGAGTGCAATTTGAAAAAGAATGTTTTCACTGTCGGCCGGACCGGCATCTTTTTCACCCGTTTTAAAATATCCTGCCCTGGGCCTGTGGCACATTACAAACTATAAATTAATATTATAAGACTAGAAAGGTGGGCGCGGTATAAGCGCAAGTGAGGCTTCACTGAAGATAATCTGGAGATGAGTGAGATGGATTTTGATGAAGGCCTTGAAGGCGACAGCGGGAACGGGAGTAGAAAGGACACTTACAACTACACAGTGCAAAGACAAACACGGACAAGTAGTTGTAAGCATGATTTACCAACACGCCTTGCAAGTGGTGTGAAAACGACACGCCTTTAGTGCACGGGACGGGCAGCAGTGTGAACATCACACGTAACAGCAACCCCCGAAATCGGAGATATGATTATAGAGATAGCTCACAAACCGTCATATCGCACAAAACGCCTCGCGAATCTAATATTCGACTACAGAGAAGAATAAAAGAATTGGATATCGTTAGGTTTATTGGTTTATTGGGGTTATTCATTCATGTTACACCAGCGTCAGCTCATTGAAGACTAAAGCCGAGTTAGAACACTTAGCACTGCGCCGAAAAATTTCCCGTCTATCACTCTTTAACAAGCTTTATAACCATCCTTCCCTTCATGATGAATTATTTCAGCCACCGCCAGTTATCTTTCCACGTCGCGATCATCCTTACAAAGTTAAACGCATTAACTTCCAGTCATCCCATTATGCCTAATCTTTTTTACCACACACAATAACCGAATGGAACGCTTTACCATCAGACATTGCCACAGAATCTGATCTAAATAAGTTCCGACACCTTATTCACTCATGTTTCAACAACTAAAAAGGTATTTTTTTCAGCGTTCTTTCTTCCGCCTTGTTTTCTTTTTATTTTGTATTTTTGTTTTGTACTTCAGCGCACTGTCTTTTTCGTGCGGTGCTGTTACTTGTTCTCAAATTTTGCTACTATGTGCACTGTTGCAACTCTTTCTGTGGATGCCTATTTTTGATTAATATTTTGTGATTTCTATTTTATTTTAGTGCAATATTTTAACCTTATACCAATGATTTGCATTTACTCCCCCCCCCCCCCCCCCCCCCCCATGTAATACCCTCAAATGAGGGCCTTTGGGGGTATTTTGAATAAATAAATAAATAAACGTCCCAAAGCGACTAAGGCTATGAGGGACGCCGTAGTGAAGGTATCCGGAAATTCCGACCACCTGGGGTTCCTTAACGTGCACTGACATCGCACAGTACACGGGCCTCTGGAATTGCGCCTCCATCAAAATTCGGCCGCCGCGGCCGGGATCGAAACCGCGTCTTTCGGGTCAGCAGCACAGCGCCGCAACCACTGAGCCACCGCGGCGGGTCATTACTTCGTTATATCGACTACTTCTTTATAAACCGTTTCGTTATAACGAGGTTCGACTCTAGCATGCTCATTCCCTGCAATAAAGACTGCAGCTGCGAGGAACGCTACAGTGTAAAATTTGAAGATCTACCAAGATGTATACTCGCTGAAGGCCACACTTATTCGGCACCTCAGTTGATAACGTTCTCCTCTTTCTTTAATTAAAATGCCGCAACGAACAAAAACCCGCAGCTTCAATTTTCCACATCGCACAATTCCTGTATAGCGCTATAAGGATTCCGCCGCCACTTACATGCTCTCTTTGTGCACTTCACTACCCTCGTCTTCCCCGTAGCGCAAACGTATCTCTGTGTCGCCCCACAAAGCCGTTCCGGCTTCAGTTATGAAGCCAAGTCGGTGAATGGAAGGCCTCACAGCACCGCGGAACCAGTGCGATTTTCGGACTCATTCGAAATTCCGGCCACGCAGCAAACGGCGCCGGCGAATTATGGCGCCGCGCATGCTCCCAGAATTCCAATTGTTGCGAAGCGAGAGCCATTCACCTCACACTCTCTAAAAAGATAAGCGTATACAGACGATGACGCCAGAAAGAAGTAATGCCAGGATGAGAACAGTGTAGCCGAATGCTGCAACCCGGAGAGGGCGAGGATACAAATGAGCCGTCCCTATAGGTGCACGCACGCCACACATAAGGATAAGGAAAAAAGACACGCAAGATTCTTGAAAGAAACACACATTCTGAGGCGAAAACAAAGAAAAAAGGCATTCTGTGGTGAATATAATAGCCTGAAACCACAGAATCTATGCACTAGAAAAAAAAAAAACTCTCATCTCCAGAACGCAAGCACCGGGAAAAGCACGCTAAAGAGGGCAATGTTCACTCAACTTCTAGCGCGCAAAGTTTGCTCTATCCGTGACGAAGGCACTCTACCTGCTTGGGGGAATGGCGTGTTTAAGCGCAGCTTTCTTTCCTATGGCAAAAAAAAAATATTGAAGCCACAGAACGTACAGTTCTTCCCGGTCGCTTTTTTTACGGCCCATATAATACTAGGCTATTCTTTCGTGCCGACTCGAACGGCTGTGATCTTTCCAGGCTACGGCATACTTTATTACCTTCGTGTCCAGCGCACGTTTTTGTGGACCTCCGCTTTGTCGTCACCCAAAGGACACACACCTCCTTTCACCACTCACATCCCCCTGGCGATGGTTTCTTTCCCTTCTGTCCCTACTTCCTTTCCTTAAAGGGGAGAGGCCCGCGTTTATGGGCAAGATTTCCCCGTCGACCGTTAGGGGGGTAGCTCACTTACGCCGATGGGTTTATTCGGATGTGCGCGTCTTAGCCACACACTGCGCCACCGGAAGCACCAAGAAGATGGAGAGAAAGAACAAAGTAAAAAAAAAGAGAGCCGAGTATAACGCCTTATTGCATTTGCGCGGCGGCGGCTCTTCCCTATATACGCGAGGGAAGGACGGGAGCGCGGGACGACACACACGGCGCGCTCCTCGGGCGAGACGGGAATGTAGGTCGAGCAAATTCCCGCGGGCGCGACTTTCGGTTCCGAGCCGAGAGACGGCGCGGCCGGTCGATGCGGAGCACCATGAGTGCACGCACCTGGCCGCAGACGCCTCGCATCGGCGAGGAATCGATGGTGGAGATCCTGCTGCCGCCGCTGCCGCTGCTGCTAGTGTTACTCCTTTGCTCAGTAGGTACAGCCGCGCGGGAGCCCAGGCGCGGCGCCGAGACCAATAATATATACCCGCTTTTAATGCGCCGTGCTCTCGTCCCAGTGACGTCCCAGTGGCGTCCCGCGTGTGCTTGCGCTCTCTGACGGCACCATGAGGGCCCCTCGGGCAGCGCTCTTGAAAACGGCTACAGCTGCGGAATTTCTCACAGCGTTTGTAATTCAAATAGTCAGTGTCAGGATGTCAGTGCTCATTAAAAGAGCACAGACACCTAATTTTGGTGGCGGGTTTTCTTCTCTATGCATGAATCACCATGCGAGTAAAGGGTACAGACACAATTTAGGGGGCGTGTTTTCTTCTCTATAGCGATGCGAAAAACACTACTATGCATGAATCACCATGTGGTACTCGCCTACGACCACTAAATAATTCATAATCAAATTTTGCTGTCACGTTGCTTCGGTTTCAACACCCGAATGACGGCTGAGACATCGAAGAGAGGTTACAGGTCCCATGGGGCATGGATAAACTGCGACATAATTGCTGCTTCATCGTCTTAATTCACTACAGTGCTGAAAGACCACCTGGGGTTCTTTAAAGAGCACTGACATCACACAGTACACGGGCCTCTAAGCAATTTGCCTCCATCGGCATGCGACCAGCGCGGCCGGGATCGAACCCGCGTCTTTGGAGAAAGCAGGCGAGTGACATAATCACTGATCCAGCGCGGTGGCTTTAATTCGTTACTTCGTAGTGAATGTACAGTCGTGCGCTGCATAGAACACTTTCTTTTTATTTTTATTTGCCCTTTAATGTAGCGTAGTTCATGCATGCACGAAATAATACGAGTAAAGAAGCATTTGATTATACCTCCCCACCCCGAAAAAAAAAAAAAATCTCTTCGCAGGCGCATCAGCATGAGCAGTCAATAGTGTGTGGGCTGCATACAAACGAATGTAACGAAGTGACAGGCCGCGGACTTGGTTCCGCGGGCGGAGCTTGGCTTCGCTGCCTGTCACGAAATGAAGAAGCATCGAACAAGGCGGGATTTTCCCGATAGGAAATACGGAGCGCCACGGGCCCTGAATCCCGTTTCCACGCAGCGAAAACGAAACACGAAGACTATACTGAAAAAATTTCTCCCTCATAATTTTTCTCTTTCGCAACTCCGTCATTTTTCCCCGAAAGTGCAACAGACACCACTACACCACTTCAATGTTGTTTGTTGATCGAGGTATGGAACGACTGGAGCAGGGTTTGTTGTCGCTCGAGTTTGCCAAGAGACTTTTTTTTTTTTCCCCGCCACTTCGTATCTAGCGATTTCTAATCTGCCTGGGAAGCGTTTCTGTGCAATTTCTGCTTTCCAGTTCATTCGCAAGTAAAAAGGAGCATCTTCTCAGCAGAAAACAAGAGTTCCAAAAAAAGTATTACAGCAGCAATTTCGTATACTTTCCTCCCCTTTCAGAGCAACAACAAGATACTTCGTGCCCACTCATTCCCGGCGGCTACAAATTCACTTCCGCGTCTATTTATTTTACGCGGTACGTCGGTTACATGCATCACGCGGATATGCATTTATGCATGACTTCGGAATCTTCCTCATTTGCATATAATAATCCAGACACAAGAGGCGCGTAATACAGGTTGACAGTATTCGCGACGGAGATCAAAACGACGCCCAAGGAAGAGAAATTCGAATAAGGAGAGATTGAATACTGAAAGCGCGACGCGTGTCTGCCGGTGCCGCGCTGGATGTATGCTCGTCATGCAGCGACCAAACGGCGATGTCGTTGGCGGAGCCAGCGCAGGACCCAAACAATCATTTACAACCAAAAAAGCTGACAATCACAGCCGTCCCATGACTTTCCCCCATCCATAGACCCGCCATTTCGAAGACTTCGCGATCAGTAGTTGATAGAAGCAGAGCAGTGCTCCCACGGGCGCAGACACACAAAGGAGACCACCTCCGCAAGCAAGGCGTCCCAGAAGACGGCGGAAGCTGCTGCTTCGGTCCCTGCATCTCGGAGGCGAAGGAGCAGCAACAGCGGCAGCCACCACAGCGCGAACCGAGAGAGAAGAAAGTTGGCCGCAGTGCTGAGTGGCTTTTGTTCTTTCCGGTGCGGCAAGGGGGGGATGATGGAGACCCACGCCGAAGGAGAATGGCATTGCGCGCGCCCGGCAGTGCCGCCCCCTCAATCGAAGTGAGGAAAGGAAGCTTTGGAGTGCGCGCGTCCGAGCACACCGGAAGTCGCGATTAGAGGGCGTCGGATAAGGCCAGCCAGCGAGGAGGAGCAGAAAAGACAAGAGGCCAGGAGGGGACGGTTCGAATCGAAAACAATGGGGTTAGAGCGAGAAAGGTGCCAACGCTCGGACATGGTGGGCTCGTAAGAGTCTGGAGCTGAGAGGAATCGAGGGACCAGCTAACGTTTACGTGAGAGGGCAGAGAAAGAAGGAAAAGAGGAAAGAAAGAGAGAAACCGACGGTAAAATAAATGGACCAAGCCACCTTCATCGATCTTTCGCCGGCGGAGGCCTGAAACGATCTTCAAAGACCGTCTTTACAGCCACTTGGCGCAGCCCACCTATGAATAAACTATGGCGTCTACACCACGGAGCTCTTCTAAAAGCTACAGGTCGGAACTGCAGCTCCTATCGAAAAACGGAATGGAAATTTTCTGTTGTCAGAACACATTTTCCTGTAATATTTTGGGACCTAACAACAGACACTCTTCCAGTGACAACGGGTCATTCTGTAGTACTGTGCAGTACCTGTCGTAACGGCAGAGCCAGTTCTGTCGATCGCAACAACAGACAACTTCGCAGTACTACAGAAAAATCTCTCGTAACGATAGGATGACAAAACATTTACCGTAATTTTCATCTCTGTTGCATCTAAAGCGCACAGAGAACGCCTAAATTGTCTGAGCAGCAAATTGCTATGCAAGTTGATCACAAAAAGTTCAAATCTAATCATGCCCACATAACCAGCAGAGAGCTATGCTAATGAAACATATCCGCAGTGCACTGCACAGTGCAGGTGCTACACAAACAGCATACCAGTGGAGAGCTAGCCCTATAATTATGCTTGGGCCAAGAAAGACAGCTGGTTGTACGTGCCCCACTATGGGACAGTGTTTACCAGAGGGTCAAAAAGAAATTACGACTGAAAATCGTTTCGCAATGGACCCGACTTCCTCTCCTGAGAGCACCCGTTATGGTCCATAGCCTTTTTTCGGAATGCGCTCACGATAACCTGGCATTTAGGAATGCCTTTTTGTTTTCTTACTTCTCAGCGGAGGGCAAATCACAACATCGGTCGCAATGTAGGCTCTTATACGCACGAAGAGGCAAAGCAGCTGAAGTTCAAGCGTTATTAAACATCACACAAGACACGCCAGCAGAGCGTGACTCGATTGTCAAAAAGTACGCCTTAGAACTTGTGACGTAGATAGAAATTGGCGGGTGCAAGACTTCCTCTTCCAGGTTCCTGTCTGTCACTTAATTAAGGACCCGAAAACGCAGGGAAGGCAACCTCTAATGGCTCCAACAGGCACCGGGAAGCATATACATAGCGAGGCATCCTGAACCTCAAGTCTGAGCTCGAGCTCACAAAGGGCATTTTTCTGAAGCACAGCATTGTTGATGATAGTTACCTGAAAACGCCAAAGGTGCAAAAAAGAACGACAAATATACTGCGGTGTTCAGTTTTACGCAGACATCCTTCTCACACGCTTTGTGATACTGATCAGGCCAAAGTAAGATAAAAACAGCCGAACCTCAATCATTCGAACTCGAACGGCCCCGAACATTTATTCTTTCGCATCAAGCAGACCTCGAAGTAATGGAAGCCCGATATGGTTCACTTTACCACACGCGACGATAACGGGAACAAAGCGCCAATTCGAATAAAGCGGAAATTCGAATTAAGCGAGTTGAGTTTAAACGACACTTCGCTGTACTCGTCGAGGCTCACCCGCAGCAGAGTGAGAAATCCAGATGGGTCCGCGGCGCGGCATGGTCGTCGAAGGGCTTCGCCGACGAGCGGTAGACGCCGCAGTGCATCTCGCACGCCCACCACCAGCAGCACAGCGCGGACTTCATCGTCGACGGAGCGCTGCAGTGCCGCCCCCTCTTCCCGCTGGGCGGTCACCGCGCTTCAGGTACACCTCCTTCCGGCCGAAACACGGGCGGGCACCGCGACGGCGGCGACCGGGGGGTCACGATCGGCCGTCTCCGATAGGGCACGGAGGGCTAGGCGCGCACATAGATTGTGGCAGAAGGAAGGAAGTCGGTGCACGGAACGCCGTCTCCCTCCTCAGACTCGCCCGGAGACGAGACGAAGATGAGGAGACCCTGCGGGAGGTTGTATCCGGTAACGTGGGGAGTTCTTTCAAAGACTGAGTTCGTCCAGCCGGTGTTTCAAAGAGGACGTGGAAAAGACTTGAGCAGGCGTTGACAGAAAGGCGCTGAGAAAGTTAAGCGGGCGTCCTTCCGAAAGCCTTGCGGAACCAGCTACAGACGGTGAAGTGAAGAAGAAACCCAAACGCCGCCAACTTAGAAGCTGTTCGCTGAGACACTCTTGAAGGTGTCCTGGTAGAAGGACTTCAGGAGGCGTTAAAAGGACGTGGGCGTGCAGACGGTGCCTGGTAAAGATATCGAGGAAGTTGCTGAGTTTGCAAAAGTTTAGAACCCCTCCGCGCCACGGTCGGAGACAGAGACAGGTGCTCATCCACTCAATCCACTCGCTTCCGCCGATCGCACACTCCGCGGTCTCGGTGCTGCCGGTCGTCGACGCGAACCGCGAACCTTCCCTTCGGCACTCAGCGCTCACTGTCGACGGAACGACGGCTCGCAAAGCGACGATGGTCGCGAGGGCGTATCCCACCCTGGCTCTCCTCCGCACGAAGAAGAGCGCGAAGGTGGTGGTGGCGGTAGTGCGACGCCCGCGCGAAAAAAAAAAAAAAATCCAAGCGCTCAGGACAGCCGCGAAAATGTGCCTGTGCGCGGTCGCCCGCGCGACTCTGTCGCGGCGCGAGAAACGGGCACGACGGCGTTCGCGCCCACCCGTGCCGCAAGGGCGCACGCGTAGGGACGCCCAGGGACGCCCACGGCAGAGATGAGCGCGGGAGGCAGAGAGGGGAACAAAGAAGAAGGCACCAGGAACTTCGCGAGTTTTTTGGAAGACAGCAGGCGAAGAAAGCGGAGGAGGACAGCTCCGTTATGCCAGGCGCGGGCGCGCGCGTGTGTGTGATGGGAGTGTTTGTTTGCTTGTTTGGTAACAGTCTCAAGGGAAGGCCGTGTACTCTCAGAGTGGGATTGTTTCGCATCGTTCTTAGATTGTTTTACGCGCATGTGTTCGTAACTTAGGCCGAAAATGGCGCCACAGGGCTCTGTCTGCCATTAGAATTCCAGAGCCGCGCCTGGAACATCGTAAGAAACATAACACGGTGAAACTGCGTCCAGGGACGAAGTATGGCCCAAAACAAACAGTAGCACTGAGACAGAGTGTTGTGATGCGTTGTCTGCTCTATGGTGCTTTCTCTTATTTTGTATCGTCCTTCACACTGAGCGATGTTTAGATCATGTTGTCTAAAAACAAACTCACCTAGAAAAATGTTTTGGCCAGCAGCACGCTACGGCGATTGCCACCGTAACTAAACGATATTACTGTTTTCAGCAACGCGAGGGTTGCTAACAAGCATGAAAACAGTTCGTCCTATTGAGCACTTTGACTGCCATCACCCTTCTCACTCCTCACTCACTGCTCACTCAAACACTGCTCACTCAAAGCCATTCTTACTCATTTTCATCCTCACTCACTCACTCACCACCATTCTTATTCACTCAACCCAATTCTCACTCGATCTCTTTTTCCCACTCACCCGCTGACTCGTTCGCTTGCTCGCTCGCTCAATCACTCATTTACTTAGACGCTCACTTAGAATAATTCATTCATTTTCATTTTAACCCATTCTCTCTCTTACAACGCGCCCGAATTATGCTCTAGCCCTTCTTTTTTCTCGTTTGCATATCATTAAAGTGCATCTTTGCGAAGGCGTCAAAGCCGTAGTTCCCAAAAAAGTTCGGAAACGAAGCGCTTCACAAACACAGGGCGCCGACAAAAGCGTCTTTCTCTGACCGCGATTTGCGAGGCGTAAAGTGAAACACGGTCGCCGAAGGTAAACACGGACCAACGACGGCGAGCACCGGGGTCCCCTTCGATCGCCTCCGACTCAGCAAACAGCCACAGTGGCGCGACAGCTCGGCGCCCGTGTGTGTAGCACGGGGCGCCGGGAACAAGGAAAAGAAAACGGCGGTGAATACTGCAGCAGGAAAGAAGAGACGGCACACGTTGGACGCAGAGGTTCGCGCGCGCCTAACGCAAACAAATGCGCACGAGACTCCTATAGCACGGGAAATTCCCGCGTCATTCGGCAATGAACAAGGAGGAGATGCAGACGAAACGGAACCAGGATGGAGCCGAGCACTTTTACTGGAGAGGTAACCTGATCCCACTGCTGGTCTTAAAGCCAGCTGACAGTTTTCCAACTGTGTTTGGAGTTTTTCCCTTGCCTTACAGTAACCTTCACCTTAAAAATCTATCCCCTTAATTTGCAACAAGAAAACAATGACTGAAATTAGGCAATCTAGCCTGCGTTCGTAGTTAGAGCGAGTAGTTCACAAGAATTGATTGTTATCTTAAAAAACTTACTCAATCAGAAATCGTGAACAATTGCGCTCTTTTGACACTTTACGACTGTGCCGCCGTGGAAGCTGGGGTAACGTCGCCGATCGACGCAATTGTAATGCGTGTTAAAAACTACGGTTTTTCCTTGGGAACCTGTGAGCGCTGCCCGGGTGTTTCTCTGGGCTGTCTGCATATTTCAGTGAAATGGAACGAAAATATTGCCTCGCTTTTGAAAGTAATACTTTAGGAGTTTCATCCTGGCTGAAACTGATGAAGGCTGCCTATAGAAAACAGGGAGATAACTGTCGTGAAGAGCATCACAAAGGTAGAACGCGTTGTTAGCGCTGAGTGCAGATCTGATGGCATCTGCATGTTTTGGCTCAGAGCGTGATTCACGTCACGCGGCTCCGTAACAACAGTAAACCAAAAGCTTCAAAATAGGAGTTACTGCTCGGAAATTCGAACACTTGGAGCCATGCTTGAAAGCTGACCCCCAGCTATAGAACCTAATGATCTTTCAATCATCACTCCCCCCCCCCCCCCCCCCCCCCCCCCAAAAAAAAAAAAGAAACATGCCGCGTGAAATAAAGAATCCGGCCTGTAATTAAAGACTGAATTCCACAAATGGTGCGCCAAACTTATAGGCAGAGGAAGATAAGATGAACGAACAATGCCAAAACCGCTATTCAGCAGAGAATTCTTAGAGCTTTTAGCGCCTTTCTTATAAACCGGAAGCTTTTACCACATCTTAGTTTGTTTTGTTTTTTTCCCCCGGCGCCTCCTAAAGCCGGAAGAAGCCACGAAGCCTTGGCTCCAGCGGGAAAGCCATTTATTATGCGTAAAACACTCCACGCTCGAACGCATTTTAAAGCAAAAAAAAAGACACGACCAAAAAATTCCGTCTCATGTCCCCTTTCTGTTAAGCAGACTAATGAGATGTTCTTGCCGGAAAGGTAGCTGCGAATATTGCAAAGGCGAAATTCTGGGAATAATCCCTCGTTTTACGCGGTTGCTGTTAACGAGAAAAGAAAATATAAAATTCGGTGCACAATGAAAAACAGAAAAGAAACTTCAACCAAGGAAAACATTTGCCGCATCTATATCATTACTGACTGACGCTTGGCAGTTCGTCGATTAAGTTACCTTCCTGAGCTTGTGTTAAAATGGCCCGCTAACAGGTAACGCGATATGACTCCGGAAAATTTTAGTTCGTAAAAGTTTTAATAACTTAGTTCAGAACATTCATTCAATGTTTTTTTTTTTTTTTTTTTTACCTTGAGCTAGGACGTCAATATTAACATCTATGTTAATAGATGCCCCGCACGGGCGCAATTACTTCCCCGAAATTCATGGGCCACGAGGCCAGCGTTGAGTGTGCGTCTCTCAGTGTTTCCTTTTGTATTCAACGCTCTGCGCTTTTGCATCTTGCTTAGAACGTCCGCACTGCTGCCGCCTATAAGAACGCCGCTGAAGCATCACTAGTCGATATCCCGCCCCAAGTTCACCTTTTCGGTACAATCTCTTCATTTTGTTCATTACTTTTTAATTGTGAGCGTTCTGCCGACTCTCCACTAATGACCCTGAGTAACAAGAGCCCATATTTTCAAATCTGCAACACGCTCCGGCCATCAACAGACGCTTCTGTTTTCTAAGTTAAAATTCCGCTGTGTTTTGAAGCTCTGAAATATACATGCATATAACATGCGCGTTATTTTTCTATTCAAAATCACCCGCGAACTTGAAAAAGAGAAAAGAGAAAATAAATAGCTACCACGCACGACGACTGTTTATAAAGCAGGCAGGAAAATGTCTTCAGTTCACGCTAAGACATACCCGGGCAGCTCAAACGACGAAAAGTTTGCACTTTCGCATCTCGTGACACCTGAAACGTCGCGAACAATACACGAATAAAATCGATTCGACTTCAAAGTTTCCCAGGCCTCATCGACACGACGAAAACAAGAAAATGTCTCATTATTTTTCACGTGGAATATAAAAGGACACACAACTAAATGTACATGCGCGCAGCCGTCCAAGCAAGCGACCGGGTACAGGTACGTGGGAATTTGACATAAGGACAACGCAGACCCGTCTGTCAAGCGCGACAGGTAGAAATTATTTACACTCCCGCTGACGTGCTTGCAAAGGCGAGGGTGTCGGCAGGACAGGAAACTTTAGGCGGCCGTCGTCAGATTCCACGGACCTGTCTTAAACATCCCTCTTTCTTTTCCTACCAATTTTATCCTCCAAAAAATATTTTTCGCTTTGAATATAATGACACCAGTACGCCTGCTCGATCGATCAAAATTCAACATATCGATTTTCACGTCAAACGAATCGATCGCGTCAGAGCTGAGTGAACGGAGGCGCCACAAGCGCTAACTCCAAATTAAGTGCCAAGAGAATGAAAGATCCATCATAAGGGGAAAAAAATAACACCGGGAATATACTTGGCGCAGGAGGTAACATTTTTGTACTTGTCTGAGCAAAAGTATAAATATTAATGTCATATCACGTCAGACTATACAGCAACCGCGACTACGTGCGCAGATAACTATTCCTGAGACATAAGAAACATAACAAGCTGGTGCTACGGAGAACATTCGATGTTATAGGTATACCTTACAAATAAAAGCTTGGGAATAAATATCCCACACGTGGCCACGTAGCAGGCCCTGTCCCGGTCTCAAGTGGTTACGAAAGCTAGTAAAAGCCACGTTTCCAGGGGCTATCTATTTAATGGGAGTCAGTCGCCAGTACCTCTCTACTAAATTTTTAAAAACCTTACCTCCGAAGGTGCGCGCACAGTGCTGTTTAGCCTGTACGGAAACAAAACAGACGTTTCTCGTTTCTTACGTCAAAAAAGAGAGAGAGAGAGAGATGAGTCGCGAGGCAGAGATGGCATCGCATTTATCGAACCTCACTGCTCAACTTATCACAAGCCGGCCCAGAGCTTCCCGTTCCAAATCCACCGGAAATAAAAGAACAAAAAAAAAACGTCTACGAGGAAGGTTTTTTTCCCGTTTTCAGTGTTTCCATGCTTGGCAGAGAAAGAGCAAAACAACAACGAGAAGGACACCGACAAGCAACTGGAAATAACGCCGATTCGAGTTTCAATCAAGACTGAGCTTACGCCGAATGCCTAATACATCTCGGAGAAATATGAGGCCTCTAAAGCCAAATCCGGATTAAGTCTGCCTCCAAAGAAGGCAAAAAAATACAAGAACAGAAGAAATACAAGAAGGCTGAGCGGCCTATTCAGTAAGATGGAAAACAATAATACTCCGCAGCGAGGAAGAAAGCATCGCAAGTTTGAACGGATAACGACCCAAATCCATGACAAACGACGCGGGGAAAGATGACGATGAAAACAGGATCAAGAGAGGAGAAATACGAGACCATGAACGGCGTGCACGAGCGAGCACTTGTCCTGCGCAGTCCCCCCCCCCCCCCCCCCCCCCCCCCCATTCGAGACAGGCTTGGGCTATAGCAGCAACAAAAGCTCGAAATCCCTGAAAGCGCAGCAAGCAACGAAAAGCACGCGCTCATGGGTGCTCGTTTTCAACGATGCACATAATCGGGCAATCATGAACAGATAGGGTACGAATTAAATCAAAAGAAGAAGTTGATAAGAGATGCGCAGTGATTGAGTGAGACGGAGCGGGAAGTAAATTTGCAGGAGGCCGCCAATTTTTCCTTGATTTAGTCGAATAAGGCTTGCGCCACCTGTAGCTCGCTATAGGCCGACTGCACTATAGCTGAGTGAACAAAAAAGAGACAGCACGGAAATGAGGTACATAAGCATGCGCGTAGGTGGAATGTGGGCACGAAAGTCGACCAGCTTCGCGCATTTTGTTGTTGCTGTTTTCGTTTCCACTGGCAAAGAAACGAGTTCTAACACGTGAGCACCTGCGAATAGCTGTCGCTGCTCAGGCAATTTGAATAAATGTGCCACAACACACTCGGCCGTAATCAGCGACTCCGGAAGTCTATCTTGAGCTCAGGAGGATGTGATGGGAGTGGGCCGAGGCTATAAGGTATGCAAACAACATCAGGGGCTGGAATGAAGAAAACGAAACTTCATTTCCTGCTCCCGGAAAGGTCGCGGTGTGATGGGAGAGCACACCTCCGTGCTCGCTCCACAGTCCCTTATTCCTGTATGAAACGATTGCGAGATAACATATTACCACAAAAAGGTGACGAAATCCGATCGAACAAGGAAGACATTGAGACGCGGCTGCAAATCACTGAGCCTGCATAGCAACGGTATGCGGTCGTCTTGCGTTATATTCTGATAACGAATGCTCGCTCAATCACCAGCAGCCTGTTATGCAACCTAAAACGTAATTAATATGCAATCGTAATTAATTTATTTGGATGGAGGCGAAATTCTAGAGGCCCCCGTGTACTGTGCGATGTCAGTGCACGTTAAAGAAATCCAGGTGGTCGAAATTTCCGCAGCCCGTCACTGCGGCCTCCCACATAGCCTGAGTCGTTTTGAGACGTTAAACCCCCAAAAACCATACACCAATTAATACGCAAACGAACACATCTTCCTGCCTGACTCGTGCACCTCTTCTGGCTACTTCCGCCCACTTCCACGAAACCTGATAGCGGCGTGTAAGGCCCGCGCATAATCCACAACGATCCCTGGTCAACGTTCTCGCCCAAGCAACACCGAAACCAGGTTGAGGACCCGACCCAAAGTGGTCGCAGCACCGGATGTTGTCGCCAGAGCCCGATGAACTCGTTCGCTCGAGTTCATTCGGGCGGCAGACCTCTGTGATGGCACGTGGCATACTCCGCACTCTGCTTCGTACAAACCCAAGTGTCGACTCCTCCTCAGCTCGACATGAGCGCAGATAAGAAGCGGCAGATAGCCTCAGCCTCATTAAAAACCATGCCCCCAGCCTCTCCTGGTACCACGCCCTGTGGACTACTAGATTCCTATGTGCACTTTCCAGTTCTCAACTTGTGATGCATACTAGCAGATGAACGAAGATTTTCATGAACACCTTTTCAAGAAGTCTCAGTGGATGGGAGAATGCGGACGAAAAATTATCATAAGCGAAACAAAATACAACGGAATGACACAACTTCTTGAGAGTTCGTTAGCAGCTCAAATATCCAAAACGATGCGCGCGACAAGACAGTAAAAGTTATAGAAAAGATCTATAATCTAGTTTCCCTTTTATTTAGAATGGTTAACCGTAGAAATGAAAGCGCAGCGGCGCGTTTAGTGCTATAGTTTATCTGATCCGTCGCTCCGAGACCAAATAATAAATTTATCGCCCGACACAGGAGACAGTTTTACAAAGTTTATGGAGGGTGAATTCAAAGGGGGGAAAATGCGATCGGAACTGCAAATAACGATTCCATTCTGGGTAAGAGAAAATATATACAGAAACAATATCGTGAAGCTTTGGGCGAATAACAGTCGCAACAAAAGTTGCATGCAACTTTCTCGAACACATACACAAAAGTTTAACCTAGAATCAAAGAAATTTAAGAAAAAGAATGGTTCACTTCGCAAATTAAACTCTAGTGGCAATTCTACCGGTCACCTAGCGCACCCAGGAGCATTCTTTTTATTTCCTAAACAATTATTTCTTTGATATTACCGAAGAAAATTCGGAACCACTGAGGATACGTTAAATGTTCCAGCTACAAAGTTGCACCGCGTGAAGGTAGAAACCAAGGAGTCGTCCTGAAAACGGTAGTTTCGATCTAAATGCCCTTCCCATCTATTTAACCATACGTGCGGAACCCATGAGCAGTTCGAAGAGCGGCTGCGACGCCGCAAAGTTTGTTAAGTAACTGCAACAGAAAACAAAACGCGCGCCACAAGGTGCGTGATTCGCAAATCACGTTTTACACTTTTCTCTCTGTGGGCACCAAAAGGCAGACACAACACACATCCTACATACTGATGTAATCAAGACAAGCCATCGCGGAGTCTGCAGCTCTCTACCCAATCTCAGTGGGAGGCCGCGCTGCTCAGCTCGGACCCGGAGGTTCAACTGCGAGTCACGGAGCGGGCCGAAGAGGTCGCCGAACGGCATCGTCGGTCGGCCACCTGGGGTTCGGCCTAGAAGAGGAGCCCACCGCGGGGAGGGGAACATAACCCCAACCCGCGCCAAAGACTTCTCCTTTAATAAAGTTTGCCTCCTATTCGTCCTCCCTTTTAACAGAACGCTTCTTTTTCTTTCTATCCTCCCTCCCCTTTATTTTCAGCGCCAAAAATAAGGCTGCCATTAAAAAAAAAAAAACAGATCACTACAGCGACCCGCATGGGAGAAATGCTAAACCTTTGCTTCATTACGATGCTATATCAACGTCCGTGGCTGTTCCGACATCGGCGTACTATATCGACGTCCATGGTTATTTTGAGGTATAAGTATAGTATTTTCCGCCTTTTAAGAGCGTTAGCTCTTATTCATCACGTTTCTCGATTTCTTGGAGTCTGCTACCTCCTCCTTTCGGCGTGAAATTTTCCAAGTCCGAGGAATTCAAGATGGCGGCCCCCACAGTAAATCGATATAGCAACTCAATCGGTGATTGATTGGTGACGTCATTAGTACATCGAATAGGTGATTGGTGACGTCATAATTAACTAGTCACATGACTATGTTTAATCGCTTTTAACTAAGTAATAAATGAGACATAATAAAATGAATTAGATATTTGGAGGTTAGACACCAAAATTAACTAATGAAATTAATATTTAGTTATGGTTATGTTTATATTAAACTGCTTATAATTAACTAACCGATAACGTCATGATCTAACCAATGGATATTCGTAACGGGCTCGATGAGTAGGACATGTTAGACACCAATATTGTCTAATTAGGTTAGCATTTACTTAGGGTTAGGCTTAACATGGTGGCCATGTCGTCAAAATTCGGCAGCTCACAATTTCATACCTCATGGCGACCGGCAAACAATCGCCTCGAGGTAAGGAAAAATGGCCCTACAAAGGGTCCAAAAACTTTTTCGTCCCAAATTGGTAAAAAATATGCGACCTCTAGGCGGTAGGCACCCGCTCGAAGTAAGGTAGGGAAAAATAGCCTATATCGCGTGGCAATACATCACATGGACTATAGATGGCGTTACCGAACAGCTAACGCTCGTTACTTCAACCTCTTCGAGACGGTGGCGGCATTTCTTTTTTCGCCTTTAATTAATTCACTAATTACACCACATCAACAAAATTTTTCCACGGTAACATTTTATCACACACTATCTATGACACTCACACTTTCGCACTTTTATCTTCAGAGAACGACATAATCATGCAGATAAAGTTTGCGGACACGTTTTGGGGACACTTTGTGCTGACGCGACCTAGCCATATAATGCTCTCGCATTTAAGAAATGGCAACAGGACTATCTTGTGACGCGTTAGGAAAATTGGGAACTTCAGGCACACATCGAGTGGTGAAAAATTTAGATCAACCATTTCATGCAATAAACCAGCAATTAAAAGAATGCAAATGCTCACAGTGTACCGCACTAACGGCAACCTTCTTTCGGTTTTATCATATTCTAAAAGAATGCAGCGTTTCGAATAACATTCCGGTTCAAGTTACGTAAAACGTTGTGCAATCCAACGCCGCATATACACTGCGTCTCGCAACCTGTTCGAAGCAAAGCGTAAGCTAAGAGCTCCCGGGGCGACTTCTTCCGCTGCGGTGAAAACAACTTGCGACCCCGTTCAGAGCCAGGCTCGAACACTAATCCCGCACCGCCATGAATTTTCGATGAGAATGCTAAGAACCTCCGAGTTTAGGTGCGCGCCTTTAAGGCTCTCAGACATTACTAATTCACACACACATCCCTGTCATACACGGCGCTAAAAAAAAAAAAAAAAAACTCGCATTCATTTTTTATTTTGATTTTTGTTTTGTTTTCAAGCCACACCACCACCCCGACTAAACGTCGAAGGTATAGCTACGGCGAAGCTGTATATATAGTGCATAGAGCACAGTCTAATGCGCAATAACTTTCGCCAAAAATACATATGCAATGGCACGACTATGCCAAATGTACGTGGCTTTCGCGATGTTGCCAGCACCGCACAAGCTCCGTTCTTCGAAAGACTCGACTCAAAGCATGTTGGAAGGTGGCGCTAAGAGCGTCTCCAGAAATGAATAGGATGGTCCTTAGGGAATACATTTCCGTAAAGGACTCTATAAAATGGACCGCTGGGCAGGTTGACGACGTAAGTCAAGGCGATGTATAGGACGGCATTTAACACTGATAAGCACTTTCCCCGACGTCGACAAGTTTTTAACGGTGAAAAATTTCCACGCCGGCTTTGACGGAAATGAAGTATCTCCTTCCATTTAACGGATCAGTAGTTGGCTTCACCTTGCTAAGAAACACAGCCCGACTTCGGCACATCATACATGCTTAGACTGTCATCTCAAAAAAACGGGACCTCAAAAGGTTCACCGCCGTGACGGACCCTCACCTTCCAAACCGATACCCCCTTTTATGCTAGCATTTAAAATGGAGAGTCCCGCACAAAGCCGCAGAGGAACGTATACTATATAGGGTCGAAATTAGATGCGAACACGCAGAGAGCGTACTTATCTACTTTGCAGCGAAATAGTTCTTAGAAGCGGGTTTATGAATACATACGCCGCTATAGGCCTTTCACCCGGAAACATGAATCACGCTAGTTCAATACTGCAACTGAAAGCCCACTAAGAAGACATTTTGTTCTGTCCATAGGCGCTGTTCGTGTTTGAGTCCGGCTTTACAGCGCAGCAAGCAGAGGTTGCCGACTCTGCGTTCCCATCAAATTCTCCTAACAAACGCGAAGAAAACGGCCATCTACGGGCTTCAGTGGGCAGTTAACATCGCAAAGAGCAATGCTCAGTGGAGGCCAAAACATAACATTATTACAAAAAGTGAAATGCTTACCCCTATACAACAGTGCCAGATATCCCGGCGATTTAACATCACGGTCAGTTCACAAAAGCTTTTTTCCACCACACTATATTTCAGGCTTGCATTCAACTCGGCCGCAAACGTGAGAAGAGAACGCCCAGTACTGTATACGAGGGGGTACCCAAAAGAAACCGGACTAAATTTTTTGGTCGGCAAATCTTCTGTGGTACCGCGTTTTGGCACTAGCAGCGCATAGAACGAACATTCCAGAGTAAGTAAGCCCAGTGCCGTCGTTGAAGGAGGTCAGACTAGTTTAGGCAGAGTTTTTGAGTGACGACTGTTTTGTGTGAATGTCGTTTTTGCAATGGCTGATTTTTGTGAACAGCGTGCGGCGGTGAATTTCTGATTTTTGCTCGGAAAAAGTTGAATGGAAACTCTTGAAATATTAAGAAAGACGTACAAGGATGATGCTATGGGGACAATTGAAGTGTTCCTGAATCGAATCCTGAATCAAAGCAACAATGATGCCAATGGAAAACTTCAAATTCACCTCGCCTCAAGAAAGCTCGTCAGGTGAAACCAAACCTCAAAACAATGCTGATTTGTTTTTTCGACGTGAGAGAAGTTGTCTATTGAGAATTTCTTCCGCAGGGTCAGACAGTTAGCCAGGCTTTCTACTTGGATGTTTTGAAAAGATTGGGCAACAGTGTGCCGGTGGAAGCGGCCAGATTTGTGGCGGTCGGGTGACTGTTTTTTCCATCATGGCAATGCTCCTGCTCACACAGCCCTGTCTCTACGACAATTTTGGGCCAAAAATGGCATGACCCCTATTCCTCAACCCTCATACTCTCCCGACCTTGCCCCGTGCTACTTTCTTTGTTTCCTAGAATGAAAAAATAGGTGAATGGAAAGCGTTTCGCTGATGTTGCTGAGGTGAAGAAAAAAACGACGGAGGCACTGTCAAGAATCACAAAAGATGAATTTAAACAATGTTTTGAAAAATGGAATGAAAGATTCGACAAGCGTATCATTGCAGGTGGGGAATACTTTGAAGGATATTGAAGGTCTGTGCTTAAAATGTGAACAAATAAGTTCAAACAAAAATAAGTCCGGTTTCTTTTGGGTACCCCCTCGTACATCCACGCCGGAAAAATGAGAGAGAGAGAGAGAGAGAGAAAGACGCGATAGCAGGGGATTATCTATTTAGCTGCATATTTTTTCCCCATTTCGGCTAAGTAATGACCTTATCCCTTCAGGGCAGACCGTCTGCGAATACTGCACAAACTACAGCTTAGTATGAATGAGAGAGAGAGAAAAAGAAAAGCGAAAATAAGGGCAAACCAGAAGGCTGTTACGGTTGGTCGCCCTGCACTGGGGGAAAGGGAAGATGGACCGTACGAGGGAAAGAGGAAAGAGGGGGATTGGTGTGAGCAGCAAGAGCATGAGGCAATTGGACATGCGTGCTGCTAAGCGGTGTCCCATAAGCACGCGGAGAGTAAAGTAAATGAAAATACAGTAGGAGTATACTGTAGCTCTAAGGTACACTCACTCGAGTACTCCCTGCAGAGCAAAGGCTCGTATTCCACTGAGACGACGTTCGAGTACTGACACGCCATACACACTTACCTCGGGAAGCGCCGGACTCCTTGAAACAACATTCTGAATGCCACCCGTGTGCAAATACTCTCATATCATGGAAGAAGACTAAACTGAGTGTAAGCAGGCGGGACAGCCGCGATCAAGCAAGTGCCGCAGGGACTTTTTCTTTTGCGAATTGTAGTAGATAATACGCGGGAAGTAAATAACGCAAGTTCGTCGCTATTTTTTTGTGTATTTCTTTTGTGTGTTGTTATGTTGTTTGCCCCTCTTGTTTGAGCCACATAGGCCTGCAGTATATTGAAATAAATAAATAAATAAATATTCTGAGCAGTCAACAGACCATACTAAAACGAAGCTTGCTTGTTGGACTTAATTCGGATAAAGCTTGAAGAAAGGCGCGCTTTGTCAAGGCTAAATATATTTATAATTAATTTGAAAAAATTGACCCCAAACGCATTCTCATTCCGAACGAATCTCGTCATGAATACCATTCACGCATATCCAGATCAAAATGTCAGTTAACCAACCACGCAAGGAGACGCTAACTTGGAGAAGAGGTAATCCCAACAATAGCATTTCCACACCATAAACAATAGTATGTTACGTGCCACCTCAACATCTTTTTTTTTTTTAGTAAGGAGCGAAATTTCGCTTCGGCCGCGGTGTAATTAAATCAAACCACACGGCATTCAGCATATTTACATCTTATCATGAACAATAAACAGGTTTTAGCGTTTCCACGGTTCCGTTCGAGATTCCAGATGGCATGCACTGCGGAATGTAACAGCGCCACCCCAGAAACCAACCAAGTAACCTAGACACAAACCGTTAAGGTAGCAAAAAACAAAAGCAAGCAACAATAAAGCGAACGACGTAATTCCTGTTTTCTCCGTATACAATTTCCAAGCATGCTTTCCGCGAAAATGCTGAAAGCCAACATAAAAAAAAAGAAACACACAAAGAGAGATAAGCTGTTCCCGGAATCTTCCTTGAAAAGTGAGAGAACGCCTCGAAGCCGATGAATCAAGAAAGACGCACGGATTCCACTGAAGCGACGAAATTCGTAAAGACCAGACTATCTTGCCTTCCATCTCTAAACGCCTTCCCTTTTCAACGCGGCGTGAGAGGCAATTTTCTCCCGAACAGAGCGCAGGATTCCTCGCCGCGTAGCCGCACGGACAGCCCAAAACGAAAGACAACGGGGGCAGTGGTATACGACGCCGACATATAACAAGATTAATCGGTCCGCCGAATGCTTTCCAGGCGAACTTCACATACCATCAGTGAGAATGCGAATGCACGTGCTTTCAGCAGCCGTAGAGAGAATACTGCGAGAGCTTTCGCCGCAGCCCCCGACAAGGAATGCAATTACGACGATAAGCGGAGCTACTAAGGGCGCGCGTGCCTGCCACAGAGAAGAATCAAGGACTTGATAACTTGGGTACAAAAACAAAACAAAAAGTCATGGGCGTCTAAAGAACTACCTAAATCAAACAGAAAAACAAATAAATAAAAAGGGAATTTGGAAGCTACACTCTAAACACAAATACGCTATATGGGAGTAAAAAGGGAATAAGCTACTCCGTTGTGCTTAGTGTGCACCAACACAATAAAGGAGTTTTCCGACCTGCTAAGCATCAAAAGTTCGAAAAGCAAAAAAAAAGCGAAATAAAATGATGGTGCCCCTAGGGGCTGGAGTTTTGTTGTTGAGCAGACTGCGTAGCGACCGACGACGGGCAAAAATGACTTAGATAAAAATGGAAAGTCTGATCACCGTTAGCACATTGCTTTAATTTTATATTTCTAGATCGAAAAATAAACAATAACGCTCACGAAAGACTATTACAGAACACCGCTCGAACAGAACTCGACACAATGTTAGCGCTCAGAACGCCTGTACACAGTTCGATGTACACCCCCCAACCAGCTTTTTTCCCCGTCCAACCTGCTTACAAAACAAAACAAAAAAAGAACGAACAGAGGGCGACAAAGTGCGCAAACAGGGCCGAGCAAACAAGAAATCTTCGCGAGCAGCAGCTACGCGTATATTTGATCAAAATCGACCGTACACAGGCAGTGGGGCAACGCGAAGAAATTACTTTTCCCTTTCCCCTGCCACTTGAAACTCTTTAAACCTGCAACAAGACTCGACGGCGAGAATGCTATATATACATTGTCCCGGCGGACGGAAATTGAAGACGACGACGAGTTTTACTTTCCGGCATCGAAGGACACAACGGGCGTCATTTGAGCAGCGCGTCAGAAACGGGAGTTGATCCTCCGATTCCGGGGGAAAGCGCTGAAATGGGAACAATAGACATTATATGATTAAATGGCGATGCCGCAGACAGATAAAGCTACTAAGTGTCAATATATCCGCTTACTGAGCCGTGACCGACGATGCGAAGACATTCCTGCCTGATAGAGCAAAATCTTTATGCTGGAATACACGGCTGCATGTTTAAGACACTGAGCACGAACTGAAGTTTGGCTATGCTATCACCGAGAGAAAAGTTAATAAGATGGACTAGTGGATTTCTGAGCTAGTTGGTATACTATTAATATTAAAGAGCAGAGAAGAACACAGGCAAGGGAGAAACACACAGAAAAAAGTAGTAGTAGTAGTAGTAGTAGTAGTAGTAGTAGTAGTAGTAGTGGTAGTGGTAGTGGTAGTGGTGGTGGTGGTGGTGGTGGTGGTGGTGGTGGTGGTGGTGGTGGTGGTGGTGGTGGTGGTGGTGGTGGTGGTGGTGGTGGTGGTGGTGGTGGTAGTAGTAGTAGTAGTAGTAGTAGTAATAATGGTGATTTATTTAAAAATAATAATCAAAGAAGAAAAAGATCTTTGCCAGCCCCGGCATCCGCCATCGCTGCTGGAAACACCTGAGCTGGAGCAGCGGAAATAAAAGAATAGCAGGAAAACTGGAGAAATGAAGGTGGTGGTGGTGGTGGTGGTGGTGGTGGTGGTGGTGGTGGTGGTGGTGGTGGTGGTGGTGGTGGTAGTAGTAGTAGTAGTAGTAGTAGTAGTAGTAGTAGTAGTAATAATGGTGATTTATTTAAAAATAATAATCAAAGAAGAAAAAGATCTTTGCCAGCCCCGGCATCCGCCATCGCTGCTGGAAACACCTGAGCTGGAGCAGCGGAAATAAAAGAATAGCAGGAAAACTGGAGAAATGAAGTGAAATAGGTGGGCGGACGGGCAGAATGGATACGGGGAGAGAGGTACACGTACCCAGAAAAGTTTTCGGAACACGAAAATTACAACAAAACTTAACTTCTGGGCAGTTTCAGCATGCATCCACCAACTGACAAATGAAATCCGTACTTTCCTTCGCGAACGACACGATGCACTTCGTAATGCCAGGCTGCGTCTCTACGTAGCGAGAAAGTTTAGGCTTTTTGTAATTGCGACGTTCCGAAAACTTTTGTGGGCACCTGTACATTATACAAGCATTCTATTTGCACTGTGACATATGTGCATGGTACGGAGAAGGCCGATGCTGCACTAACATGTGCGCAACGATGCTTGCGCGACGCCGGCAGATAAACATAAGGAAATGAATTGAAGAAAGTATGGGAATCTAGGGTACGAGTAAGCGGGATAGCGGCGTTTTTTATAAGATACAAAGGGCGAAGAAAAAAAGTTAGACAGTTAGAAAGTTAGATTTCTAAAATGTCATAACGGAGCCGTTTTTGGACTTTGCGTGACGGGTTTGAAGCGCGTGGTGGCGGAATTTTCAAACCCAATTTCCTCAGCAATTAATGGTTCTGTTGCTGCCGGACAGACGTCAAAATAGGCAGACAAAGTCGTAGAATCGATTTTTATGCCGAACAAAAGTTAGGATGGAGCCGCCCTCCATTGCTCTATAATTAACAGCACAATCTTTTCGTCGTCCATAAGGAGAAGCACACGTGATTTGATTTCCCCGTCATCTCCCTCATGACTTAACGTGATTGGAGGAGGAATCCCTTAGGTCGGTAACGTGCCGATGGGGCTCCCAAGAAGATGCAGAGCTGAGCCCATGTATCAAGTGTTCCACGCCCGCCGCTCTTGTGGGTCTTCGCCACCTTTTGTGGACTTGCGCAGGAAGGCAGGACTCAAGGAAGACGACGATTACAGTAAGTTGGACTTATGGTTGCAAGGGAGGAACACCTGTCTTTGCGGTTAACGAACAGTTCTATAAGTGCCGCAGCTTGCTAAGGTTTCTTGAAAAAAAAAAAAAACAGGTTCCACGACCTACTTTTTAGCTTAAAGTTAGCCTCTCCTTATGTTACATGGCAATTCTTCAAATAAGAAAAGAAAAACGCCATGCATCCGTCACCACAGGAAGAAAGAAAATAAAAACTTTGAGATCACGACGGCGACCCGCATTGGAGCAATGCGCGAAAGCAAAACGTCCACGTACTATATCGACGCCCGTGGCTAGTGTAATTTTCGCGTGTAATTCTTTTACTGATTACAACTCACGAACCAAGTTGTTCCCACAGCAAGATCTCACCACGCACTACCTAAAGCAATCAAACTTACGGCTTCCATCATAGCCTGAGTCGCTATGGGACGTTAAACCCCAATAAATCAGCAAAATCAGCAATCAAGCTTTTCCAGATTTGTCTTTACTGGATGAAACAATCGTGCGGACAAGTTTTGATGAGGCGACATAGCCATCTAAACTTTTCGCATTAACAAGAAAGAGCTTTATAGACGAATGAATTCCATGGGCGACACAAGTTCACTCAATAAGGATTACACGAAAGGACGGCACCAATCCCAGCTCGGCATATAGCCGCACGGGCCCATCACCTCTGGGCAGTGCGCGGGCCCGCAGGAATCGATCCATCTCGAGTGGCTGCCAGGAACGAGCAGCACCGCACGTGGGCGAGCTGCTTCAACGCAGCATGCGCGAGGCATTATTATGCGGCCTCCCGAAGCGGCTCCATTTGTCGTCCCCACAAAGGGCGTGGTACGGGAAAACGCGCGACCAAAGCCCACGGCAGCACGCGTTAGAGCACCAAAACAACAAGGATCAGACGAACCAGCCGCAACCCGCTCTCTGCTCTGCCCAAACTATTACCGTGCAGCGCTGAGGATGCCACAGCTGGAACGGGCCAATCAGAAGAGGCAGCGAACAACACGAAACAGATCGTTCGTCTGCTCCTGCAATAGAAGCAGACGACGCTGTAGAAACAAACTGCGATGTTAACGACTCTCTTATTTTTCATTTCGTTTTTTTTTTCGCTAAGTTTCTATCTCAGTAAATGAGTGCAGTGCGAAAGCTGTCAAAACTCCGCGCTACACATTTTTCTGATCGAAAGCGGCCACTTCAAAGCGCCTCGTAGTTTCTTCTGTATTGCACGGTTTTAGTGTAACAGAGTACACTGCGGCGAGGGGCATGCTTACGGTAGCTCCATTAAGTAGGTTAATAGGAGACCCCTGCTGTTCATTCTACGTAGTACGGTCACGAAAGAGCCCCAGACGCAAACAAAACGAGAAATAAAGCGTCAGCCAAAAACAAAAGGGTAAAAGAAGAGGCGCGTAGGAGAGCTTCGCGCTACGAATCGTTTGTCCAAATGGCCTCGCGACGCCCGTGGTTGGGCGAGGCTGTACGTCTCGCTGGCTGCCGAAGTAACGAAAGAAAAAAAAGCCAGTGAAAGAGAGAGAGAGAAAGAAAGTCGCCCAAACAAACTGAAGGATCATCGGTGTTGAAAGAAAACAGGTAGATGCGCAGGTGTGCGCGGAAAAAGGCGGTTATGCTTTTTTCTTCACTCAAAAAAAAAAAAAAAGAACATGTACGTACGAGAAAACAGAACATTCACTAACCACAAGAGGTCACCTTGCCGCGAATAAAAAAAAAAAAACCTGGACTGGGAAAAAATTTCGTTTTACAAGAACTTTTTTGTTCCCTGCCAAAGGCTCTACCGCCGCACTTTCTAAGATAAACCTCTAGTTGACCGACAGCGCTCCTGGCGTCTGCCTCCCTGGTTTTCCCATCCCTTGCACAAAGAGTACACTTGCACGACCAAGACATTAGGTGCAGGTGAAAGCAAGAAGTGGTAACTAAAAAGCGCCTACCCTCCATGTTGTGAGGACCACACATCATGCTATTCAGCCAAGAAAATGCGGAAAGAAAAAAACTTCGAGATTACTGCGGCGACCCGCACTGGAGCAATGCGAAAGCAAAACCTCCACATACTATATCGACGTCCATGGCTGTTCTGACGTCCGTGCACTATATCGACGTCCACGGCTATTTTGACGTCCAAGTGTAACTCATGAACCAAATTTTTCCAGCAGCAAGATCTCATCATGCACTATCTAGCACAATCAAACTTTTGTACATTTATCTTTAGTGGACGACACAATCGTGCTGGCCAGTTTTGATGACGCGACATTGCCATCTAATGCTTTCGCATTAAAGAGAGAGAGAGAGAGGCTTAATTCGATTGTGTGTTGGCAATGCGATTGCATTCGAAGCTGGTGATGCCAGAAGAAACTAGTGGGGCTTCTGAGACCCAGGATGCTCTCCCCGTATACCGCTTGACACCGCTTCACGTGCCACGGCTGGCAGGTGGAGGCTTCACATAAACGAATCTGGTCTGGTGACGTCATGTCCCTCCAACCAATGGGGTTTCTCCGCTCTGGTGACGATACTGATGACGTTACCACCCGCCAACCAATCAGGATTTCTCTGTACGACAACGGAGGGTCGCCGCCAGCTTTCTGCTCCAGTGAGGTTTCTAAGCTATCGCATAAAAAAAGAACATAGACAAGCATACAACCAGCGAAGAAGAACTGAAGCGCAGCGAACAATAAAATAAACAACAGGAGTCACGTTAAAGATCGCACAGACACGAACAAAAATGTGATAAATCTAGCCAGTACAGACAATTCGAACAGAACCAAAAATGCTGAGACGGCATAGCTCTCAAACACCGGCTTTTCTCTTCTAGCAGTTTCATTTTAATCTACAGCATGAAAAGAAATGCTCTAAAAAAAAAGTGTCAGTACGAGACATGGGGGAGGGGAGGGTGCTGCAGAAAACTTTAACAGCGACTATTATTTGGCGACTGCAAGAAGAGGAGCTCTCTGTGCAAAGCTCCAATCTTTCCGGTGAGCCCTCCGTCAGGTTGTCGCCTACCTGGAAGTTAAAGCGGAAATTGCGGAAGGTCCTCTTGTCTATCTAGCCTCGTTTAAAGGCAAGCAATCCATCATGTGCTTTAGTTTCCCATGTGCTTAAAGCTCCGACTATCGGCTCAGCCTATAAGCCTTTATTAAACGTTCTCAGTAAAAACACGCAAAATTCGAAACAGGCTCAATTCAGACAATCCCTCTTTCAATACTTCCTTGAGACAGTTCGTTAAAAACGGCTGAAGCAATCCCACCGGGAACCTATCAGCCCCAATGGGAAGCCATAGAGAAAACAAAACAAAAACGCAGAGACTATTGAAACGCCGTTTCCATGCGTTGACTCAGATTTCTTATGCAGGTTAAACATAGAGAAAGGCGCAAAAAGACGTCTCGTCACGAGGTTCATTCCTCCGCTGTTCCGCACCTCTTCTGGCTTCCAGTTCGCGAAAGTTTTCAAAAAGTCCAGACACTCGCTCATTTCATCCGCCGAAATGTTTTTAAATTTCGTGGAACAGGTTTTTTGGTGGAGAGCAATCCGGAGATAAGGTGACTGCGGTAGTTACCTAAAGAAAAACGCGGAACACTTTTGCTGTTCCCACTGGAAACCGTTTCCACCTTGCCTAACTCCATAATGAGTCCACATAATGGAAATGCGCCGAAGCGAAAAGAGTTCCCGGTAGAGGCCAGAGAGTAGGGTTCTCGGCTGTCTTTTTGCAGCAAGAAAACAGAAGTCTGAGATTAAAACTCAAGAGCATCGAAATTTACCGCGAGAGCATTTCCAACGTCGTAGATAGCTTCAACAGCGACACAGTCACGACGTCTTGCCAGATTGCGTTGTGGCAGCCTGCACATAGCCTCCAACCAGCGAGAAAAAGTTTTTTTTTTTTAATTTTTCGCGCGTAAACTTCAACAAGGCTGCGCTCTCGAGAAATGTGATAACGAAACATCGCAACTATGACCAAAAATTGAATTAAATTAAATTAAACGGAGGATGAGGAGGAGCAGGAGGAGGAGGAAAGGCAGCGAGGTTACCCGGAAGAATGAACCGGTTCACAAATCAGAGGTTTGTGGCAGGCAACGATTACTCCCACAAATATAGTTCACTGATATAGAGCTTATATTAAAGTATGCGTTTTTATTGTTTGTATGTTATTTTATCTCAAAGGTCTCGAAGCGCGAGATTGCATCGGTGGTTATATACTGTTCAGCTATAATATATGAGCCACCAGAAGTTACAGGCAGTCCATTTGTTGGAGGAAGGTATACCGTAATTTCTGGACTAAACTTGCTTCTGGTGCATAGCCCGTACTGCACGCGATTCCGGTAGGGAATGCTGATAATTATTTATCCACTTACTCCCATTTCCCCTCTGTCTCTCACCATTCCCTCCCGCATTCCTTCCCTCCGCCTACAACAGGCTTCGGACACACCGCCCACAACAAGAGATTAAGGCGAAAGGAGGGCCATAATGCTAACGCAGTAAAGAAACTAGTTCTCTTTACATTTATTTATCTGACTACTGTTCGTTTCTAATTTTGCCCAGGTCACTTCAAGCAGCTTCACCCGTCTAAGTTCATTTCGCTCCGTAACACACTCTTCTCCGCAGTACCCGACCGGCTCTGTAAATGCTTCTTTGCCGCTACACTCCGCTGCCACGAGGAAAAACACGCTTTCCGGTGCGAACGGCACGCGCGATCGGGGGCTCCGAATGCTCTTTTATTCAACGTCGCTAACTCCACGCGCGTGCCAGAAACAATGTGGGCCGGATACATCGACAAGAATTAATGAAACACCGCCACGCTCCTTCTCAAACAGTTCCCAGCGTGCCCGATAAAGCACGGCGCCCGCGCGATGCAACTTATGTCACGTTCCGGCTCGGAGGGCGGCGTGCCTGCGCGGAAGCCGAGCGCACGTGCAGAGCCACTGCGTCGATAAACCGCACGCTTGAGAAGGCGTGTCGCGCAGCGCCCCACCGGGATTTTTCTACCTCTCTCACGTTTCTTGTTCCCTCCTGAAGACCGACCGAGGAAGGGAGGCGCGGTGGGAGGGCACGAACAGTTAAAGAGGGTTGCGGGTTCACCAAGACGTGACTACATTAAGATTGCATGGCAGTGAGTGTGGTTAGGACCATTTATTCTCTCCGCTGTTTTCCTTGCCGCAGGGCAGGGGCCCTTTACTTTCTCTGGCTACTGAAAGCTATGCGTGAGAGAGAGTATTCCAGACTAGAAAGCGAACAGCAATACCTGTGTGTTACAGTGTCTTAAGAATTCACAGAATTTCTCTGCCAGCAACTCCGATTGTGAAAGCACTTTAGCGAGTTGAGAAATAATTGATGAACGTCCCTGCAAAGCACGGCACTGGGCCTCTCGCAAGCTCTTTCACTTGAGAGGGAAGAAGGAGTAATAAAATACTGTGTAGTAACGGTGTAATCGAGGTTACATGAATGAAACTTTGGGCAAATAACCCGCGATTTATTTTACATCACGTTTTAGCACTTTTGGGCCTTTTTCTCAGAAAAAGGTCGTAAAAGAGCGCAGAAATTAGCAGTGCGGAAGGACACATTTACATTACAGAAGTATTCTTACACAAATTAGACATATTTCTTAGTGATTTTCCACATGCTCTTCGCGCAAGGCTGTCCACTGTCCCTGCCTCCTCCGCTTGTTTTCGGAGGTCGGGCTCTGTTTATAGTTCGCACCGCATAAGCAGGTTCTGAAGCAATAATGGATATGAAATGACAATACTGAGCTTTACAATCACGCGTTCAATGTCCCGTTAAAGAATCGTAACAGAGTGGCAATAAAGATGAATTTTTGAGGAAGATACGCTTCAGTCCAGTAGCAAACTCAGAAGCTGTATAGCTCTGACCGAGAAGTAACTATCATAAAAAAAAGCGAAATAAGCAAACGGCAACGACCCCCCCCCCCCCCCCCCACACACACACACACACACACACACAGCGAGGCTAGCTTGATGCTATAGCACATCTATGAAAACAAGCGCACAAAGGCACCTCAAACACGTTCCCCGGCTCAGAACGAAAGCGTTCATTCCGCACTACTCGCGTCAAAAGGTCGTGACTCTTAGAACAACGACTCAACCTAATAAAAACCTTTTACCCGCGTCGTTTCCCTACCTCGACTTTCTTCGAAGCTACCGGTGGTGACCCCCAAAAGAGGATTAAGACGCCTTCCTCAGCTAATTAGCAACGCCCGCTTACTTTCTCCAGCCTTAATCCTGACTTGAAGACATCGGCAAGAGCTCACCTTAATCTTCCAACCCTGCGCGAGCTACGCTTACGCTTCTGAGCCGAAAGAGAGAAGTGCAGAAAAAAAAAAACACGCTGCACATATCAGCAGTGAACTTCGGCTAACCGTCGCTGCCTGCGCACAGCGCTCGCGAAACGAAGCAAGGTATTCCTTTTTATCGTTCGCTGCCCCTTTTCTGAAGACATAATTACGTAACCTCCGAGGACTGAGAAATCGTTAAACCTTAAACGCTACCCAACGAGCGACCCTCGAATGCAATCCATTGTTCTTTCTTTCCATTCTTTCTTTCCACCTGTTAAGACACGCGTTAGGCGGGACGCACGCCAGCGCGTTCAGAATGCGTTAAACCACCTGCTCGCGGCACTTCAGCGAGGACACGTCTCAACGGTATTAATAACTCCACCGCAGACAAGGTCACTTTGTCACGATGCCTCGCTACCTGGCGCTGCTGTGTTTAATGCGCCAACGCGTGCGTCTCTTATTTGACCCGAAACACTGTCAGTCAGTGAACAGAAGCAGCGTCATCATACTTGTTACGACTCCTAGAAAGCTTTCACCGTTTCCACTGTAGAAACCGAGAGCGTCAACCTGACAGCATGTTCTGCGCGCGGCGTCTTTTGAGATATAAAACCTATCTCGCATCTTACCACGTACAGCGCACACCTTCGAACTTAGTTTTCTCTGTGCATTTCACAGTGTCACTTTACCTACGGCATGCGTTTCATCATCGCTTATAAGTTTCCTTTTCTTGCTCAATTTCCTATTCCTTTCACACAAGAAGAAACGTTAATGTGTAGGCCGCAAGGTTTGAGTGGTTCCGAGAAGCTCAATCGCTGCATAACAAAAACAAACAACCTTATCGAGTAGTCCAGGGAAACAAACACACAAAAGCAGCAGTAGCACATTCAAGAGCGCGCGTAAGGGCGTATAATGATCAATTTTTTTCAACCATGAAACACTTCTATTTGAATGATTCACCCATTATCTTACCTCTCTGAGATATATCCAGCAAAGCCCTTTGTTAGAGGGTAAAATTCGCGTGACGGAAAGATTTATATGCGCAATTTCTAGATTCCGGCAGCTGAAACTAACGGGGTTTGGTGAAATGTTAGCAGATGAGGTTCGCATTGCATTACGTGATATAATATGAAGCGGGAAACCAAAAAAAAAAAGTAAAGAATAGCCCTCTGGCATGGTCGTCATGAAAATTTCGCTAAAACAAAACCAGCGCTTCAATGCAATCGTCTCATATCCCATTGAAAGAGATTACCGCTTCGCCAGAGTACTTGGAAGTAATGTAGCTGTCGAACCAATGAATATAAATTACAATTCGGTCCAGTGAGCATGCACAGCCGGCGAAAGCGTCAGGAATTACCGGCACGCTAGTATGCTCAACAGTAATGTTTTCAACACAGACTCAGTTACGGTTAACGACGTTAGGTAGCGACGCGTCCAGGCGGTAATAACTCGAGCTCATAGTCCTGCATTATCCATGGCTACGCAGTTTCGTTCCGTTGCGTGCGCAATAGAATCGCCTTTACGACACTTTTCGCAATCATACGAGTTTTTGTACGGTGTCCACCCCGCATTCGTGCGCTCGAAATCTCACTTCATGCTCAAAGCGAAAGCGAACTAATGCCTGACTCAAAGCAAATACTAATTTGCTCGGCGCGAGCGCGCTCATCAAACACGACCGCGCTTTGTCGAGCTTCCGCGGCGCTCGTTTAGGCGAAGGCTCGCGGCTCCGTGTTATATTAAACGCATATATCACCCCGTAGCACACGTTTCGCTCACGCACATCACTAAAACTGTGCAGTACTGCGAAAGCTACAGCGCTCGATTCAGCCAAGCAGGGGTCGAATTCACAAAGCCGGACGCACGTCAGAAATGATCGGGATTCTCCCGCGGCAATAGAAGGCGGAGCGTGTATAGTACCACGATTTCATTCCATTTCAATTCGACACCATTCCAAATCGATTCGATTTCAATCCGATTACAGTTCAATTCAATTCCATTTCAATGCGATTCAATTTCAATATGATTCCATTTCTATTCGATTCCAGTTTTCTTCTTTCCCGCCCTTTCAGGTTGGTTCATACGAAGCCACGTATACCATTTTTTCATTTTGTCACTGACTCAAGCAAAGCAATGGTGGGGACATGGTATCACTTGAGCCCATTACAAGGAACAAAAAGCATAATGCAGTGCAACCCAGAAATGGTTTGGTTTGGTCTATGGGGTTTAACGTCCCAAAGCGACTAAAGGCGCGGACACATGTGCGAAAAGTGCGTGCGATTCGCTGCGGCGCGTCGTTGCGACCGTCGTCGCAACGACCGAACGCAGCTCGTCGCATGCGTCCAACCTGCTGGATGCCAACGACGAGCCGCATGCGACAAACGCAACGACGGGAAGCAGGAGCCAATGCGAGCGCAGAGAGAGGCAGCGTCATGATGACGTAGAGCGCGATGCTCAGGGCGCTCGGGGCCGAGCCATCCCGTCTGCCGGTGTCATAAACACGAGCTAAAGTGTGTTCTTGACTTAAATAATAAACCCTGGGATGAGAAATGTGAAAGAATATGTCATTTTTGAGGATAAAGGTAACGACTGCGATACAAGCAAACTTCTTTCCACAACCGCTTCTCAGCTGCCGCTGGCCGGCTCGCCTGGCGCCCGCTCGCTTCGCTGCCGAAGGCGTCGCGGAAATTGACCATATTATTACTTTATTGTGAGATCATGCTGTTGACAGTAGAGCGATGTGTGGAGTAGGCCTTTTATTATAGTTCAGGCGACTTCCGAAGCGCCGGCCGCTGCGGCTTCGATACGAAAGAGGCTATAGGCCTAGCGACGACCACGGCAGCCAGGCAGAAGCAGAGCTCGTCGCCCAGAGCGCCCGCGAGCGGTGCCGTTGCCGAAAGCTCGCAACATAAGCAGGCATGCTTTGTCGCTGCTCGAGCAGACTTTCTGATAACAAGGCAATCTTGTATTTTCTTGGGATATTTGTACACGATCACAAGCAGCGCTGAGGCACCGCTGCACGGCGGCGAAGTGTGACAGCGGTTGTGGGCGGAGCTTGGGTAGAGCGGCGCAGCGATGCTCACCGCTCCGTGTGTCCCTGCTTGCAGTGGGATGGCAGATCGCACGCGACGATCGGTGCGGCGCGTCGGCGAAGTTGTCGCACATGTGTTCCCTGCTTAAGGCTATGAGAGACGCCGTAGTGGAGGGCTCCGGAAATTTCGACCACCTGGGGTTCTTTAACGTGCACTGACATCGCACAGTACGCGGGCCTCTAGAATTTCTCCTCCAAAGAAATTCTAGCCGCCGCGGCCGGGATCGAACCCGCGTCTTTTGGGTTAGCAGCCGAGCACCATAGCCGCTGAGCCACAGCGGCGGCCCCAGAAATGGTTATACCACACCGGCCCAGAGATTCAATGGAAGCCTTTAGGAAGCAGTTATAGGAACCTACACTCGAAGTTTTTTTTTTTTCTCGAATCATTTAGCATTATGAGGTTGGCAATAAAAAGACGAAGACACAGCCGCCCCCTCACATGTAAAAGGGGCTGACCATGCACTGACGGTGTGCGATTTCTCACGTAATTAAAACAATTTTTTTTTATTCTATTCGAACAACTCCGAGTGGAATGCCTTGCCCTGTCATGGTGTGTTGAGATCAAATCTGCGTTGCCGTCTATGGTAACTTAAACAGATGAAATATTATAACACTTCCAGGTTACTGAATGAGCATTTTCGGAGTTACGTCCCAAACTGAGAGAAATAAAGTTACTGGATAAATAAAATTAATCTGCCGCCCTATCAAGAGAGCATGCTGATGCGAAAGGTCATAAGCATCCAATCATCAGCTGTTCATACATGAGCATGTGACTGCCGATCTGGCCGCTGATCGACTGGCGAGAAGCCCTAGCTTCCGCGACGTTGCACGGTTCTTCAGATTCAGTCCGGCGAACGCGCCGAAATCGTGGCGCAGAGCATCGGAGATTCGAGCACGCCACGGCGGCGGAACAGAGCGAAATCGATTCATTATGCATGCGAACAATCAGAGTAACTCAATGACCAGCGAGATCACGGCTTACAACACGCGGCTCCTTGCAAGCCCGATTTTGACTGCCGAATTCGGGAAGTATATGCGAGTAATTACGAACTTGCGTCGCATAAGGACCGGAGCCGAGGCTCAAGAGGACACAGAACGAGGGAGAAAAAAAAAGGGGGGCAGATTTAAGAACCGTTGCACTTTAGACAAAGAAAGGTTAAATTTCTGCATTCAGTCCGAGACCCAATTGCAGCGACGCCATTGTTAGCACTCCAGCTTTTCTCTCATTTCGCTCCCTTTTTCTCTTAGACTTGACAGGGATTCAAGCTGAGGACTTACAAATTCCGACTATTTGTTCGAGGGTAGTTTTTCCATAGCGAGTTAGATCAACCGGTATCACGTCGGCGCAGAATTCAGAACACGCTGTTCAATGCGAAATATTCAACGACTAGCCAAGTAGAAATACTCCCTACTAATGACGAGTAGCTCCTCATCTGCGTGCGCACAGCGCTGGCGCTGAAGCGAAGATTCATCCCATGCCGTTAGTCACTGCTGTATTTTAGTCGTTGTCACAGCTCCGCTGTGGCTAGTGTTGCAGGACAACGGCGAACCTGCAAGGTCTCCTACGGTTTTAGAAAGGGGGGAAAAATGAGAACACAAAAACTAAGCGCTGGACAGAGTCATCCCCTATAAAAATGGTCTATACACTTCTTATAGACTATATTGCCTTCCTATAGATATTTCTTTTTGTCTATTCACAGTCTACAGACCTTCATAGACAAAAAGTCTACTAAAAGTGTATGGCCATAAATATGTAGGTTGTCAATAAACTGTCCATAGCATATGTATTGCCTTTAGACTGTTCTCTAAGATCTGTCTATAGAGAGTCTGTAGACTTTATAGACAGAAGTCTATGGACAGTCTGCAGAATGTCTAATTTTTTTTTTTTGTAAGGGATGTTTTTTGTTTCCATCAGTGGAAGACTACTGGGACATTAAAAAGGCAGAAAGACCTGACAGAACGAGGAGGAATAAGGCAATTAAAAATAAAACAAAAAAACGAGCAAACGCTTAGCGATTCAAAGCTGCTATCATCCAGGAACGATAACAAATCAATGGCTACTAGAAGGGAAAACGCAACGCTCTTATACTGAACAAAGGAGAAAAAGCCAAGCAGAGAAGCCTTCTGCGTAAGAGAGAACATTCCAAATGAAGCAAACGGGTTGTGCAAGAAGAGAATATTTCCTCAGCATTCAAAACTCGCAAACGAAGAGTAAACCTTCCATTTCGGGCCATAAAGAGAGGCCCGCATGCTCCCAATGGCGAATCCGGTCAATACACATTTCGAACATCGATGGAATCGAAGTAATAATCACGACTGACTGCAGCACTGATCACAGCATCTGCCTACACACGCATCAGCATGCAGCCCCAACCGTTGCAACAAAGCAGCAGAAGCCCGAAGATCGAAAGCACTGCCCTCGGATGACAAAAAAAAAAAAAAAATGGCTGAGGCTTAGCTAAGATTAAGCCTAGTCAGATGCGAAGCATATTGATGGCTAGGCTTGGTAAAGTTCCTCGCTTTGTTCTTCAGTTGTTGTAGAACGTTGTCGCCGAGCCGCATATTGAGCACGCCGCTTAGCCAGACGTTCATCCCGCTCTTCATCGGTCTCAGTGGCACGCTGAAGCTTTCGCTTCTCGTTCAAATCAGCCCTGCTTCTAGGCGGCATCCCAACACCTGGCCGCCTCGTAAGTGCCCGGAGAGCGAGGCAAGCTCAGCTTTATACCGCTGCTGTAGCGTCACGTGGTCAGCTGCAGCGCCTCTGATGTGGAGCCTCCACCGCCGCGGCCGACCGCGCGAGCCGGCAGCCCATCTCTCCTCTGCTGTGACGTCATGTTGTCACGTGGTGTCACGTGGTCACACTAAAGGTCAATGGTAGCTCCACCGCCGCGCTCGACGGGCTGTAGTGTAGCTCTAGTAATATGCTTCGCATAAAAGAAACATAGGGTAGGACGAACGACTTCCAGCCAACGGCTTGCCTGCTTTCAGAATGAATCGACGTCACACTGCGCAACGTATAATAGTCGGTGAAGTGTGTAAAAGTCAAGGCCTCGCTGCTGGTGTCCCATCTGAATGGGAAACCAGTGCGGTCCGTGCGCACGCCTGTGAAGACTCGGGAGGGGAGAGATAGGGGTGGCGCCTATTTAAAAGGCGAAATAGCTAGAAGGGTAGTAGAAGTCGGGAAACGAGGTGCACACCAAAATGAACACCTCCTGAAAGCGTGGCGCATGGGAAAAGGTAACGAGGGCAGTTCTTAGCTCGCCCACCATCATCAGCCTGACTACGCCCACTGCATGGCAGAGGCATTTCCCGTGTATCTCCAATTAACCCTGTCCTCCGCACACTGCGGCCACCGTATCCCCCCAAACTTGTTAATCTCATTCGCCCACCTAACTTTCTGCCACCCCCTGCTACGCTTGCCTTCTCTTGGAATCCTGTCCGTTAGCCTTAAGGAACAGCGGTTATCTTGCCTTCGCATTACATGCCTTGCCCACCAGGAAACTCAAACGCTGCGGTCCGATGCGACCAGCGTGGCTTAGGCAACACGTTGGTCAAGAACTCAAAAAAAAGTGCCGCGCAGTTCTTATTGGGTGTACAAGAGAGATAAAAGCACTCTAAATCTTTATAGCGGTAAGCATCATAGTTACGTAGCCTAGAAACGTAGATACTAAGGTAAGGATATGAAATTCCGAAACTGAATGGGTTGCCGCGGCTGGCGAATGTTAGCACCAATTGAAGATTAATGTCCAGCAGCGGTCATGCTCCAGCTGATCGTGATAATGACGACGACGAAGCCCATCTACACAAACACGAAAGTGCGGCTCTTCTTTAGTACAAAGTACCAGATATGGATGCAGCAGGCTGATATCTGGTGATCCAGAGCCAAACTTGATCTTCTCAACACAAGTGAATTACAGCATCGGCGATGGAGTAAGGTACGTGTCCTTAAGCACCGTCTCCTTTAACACCGTATAGGAAGAGCAGGCTCCCAATATCGCCTCAAAATGTGCGCCTATCTGACCCTAAATAAACGCTGAAAAATCTCAACCATATTTGCGGCTGCTGACTAATAAAAAGCCGGCCGCTTACCAACCGGCAGGCGCGCCAACATATAAAGTGAAAGTGAACTGCTCAGGCATGTAGATCGCACCGCACTTAAACAACACGAAAAAGTCACAAGTAAATAGCCATTTATAACGGAAACGACGCCTAGAAAGAGCACAACAGGGAAACAATTTGACGCTGTAGTTACGTCTGGTAACTGCTAATTACATGCTACAAGGCTGTGTGAACGTTTAGCACCGTTGTCGTAATTTCCCCAGCTAGCGTATGAGGCCTGTACTCCAACCCCATCCCCCAACCACCCCATACAAAAAAAAAAAAAAATCTGAAAGAGCTGCCCACGCACATGCCAGGAGCTAAACTAGTGTTCTGTTACGACCACGTTACGAACCTTGACGACACGTGCGCCTAGCTTCAAGCCGAGGGATATAACACGAAATCAGAATGCAGCGCACGGTCACAGCGCTTCGCCGGCGTGCAGCGTTAGTGTTACTGGGGGACAGTGTTATTTCTGCGAGCCTGTCGGCGCTAAACACAAGATTGCAAACATGAGGTTTCACTTTTTACAAGTACATCTGCAGCGGAGCGAAATGACGGCCGCCTCAAATGGCGTCGTTCAGCTGTATCGCTACGACCCGCACACGGGAGAAAGCAAGCCGCACGGCAGTTGATGGCGACCATTGATGTCAAAGAACGGACCGAAAGGCTGTTTTCCCAGAACGACATGAAATGCGGACGACAGCAATAATTCCTCGCGTGGGTCCGCGGCTGTCTTTCTTCGCCATTGCTTTTAGGGCTGCTGTAGCTCTGGTGCCGCCGTTTGAAGTAAACGACCGCTGCAGCGGCTGAGCGATGAGTGGGAAAAACTCCCATAGAGAGTAGTTCAGTAGGTTGCAAAAAAAAAAATCACAGTCAGACTAAAACAACCAAGAAGATTCGTGTACGCAGTATCCTTAAACAAAGCTTTCAACGTCTTAAGACACAAGGAGATTAAATCGCAGACAACTAGCACAAATAACAATTCCCGCATTGCAGTCGCTGCTCGAGATCAATGGCAGTCACAGCCTTCCAAGCAAGTACCGTCACACGCGTTTTGCTAAACTTGTTCTCTTTGCATTTTGCAGAAGCATGTACAGCATTTTTCCGAACTCGTTCGGGTTGTTTATAAACCTTTTGTGTCAAAAGACTAGTTTTAGAAACAGAATTTATTTTACTGAAGATGCGGTAGCGCTAGATTCAAGAAAGAACGAATGAGAAATACATTCATATGTTTATACTGCCGCCAGAACCAGAAGAAACTAATGCGGAATATCGTCGCCCAAAAGGGCAGTACAGGAGACAAATAGAGAGAGAGAGAGAGAAAGAGCATTCAGAACCTAGGGCGGAGAGCTCGGAAAACAACTGTATACGCGCCTGATGGCCGAATGTGATTCCAATACAACAGCCAGGAGTCTCGTCTACTGAAGTCGCCTGGTTCCATGCTATTGAGGGTGGCCGTCAATTTTAACACGCACAAGGCTCATCTGCGCCAGCCCAATAAAGCAAAGTGCGGGTGGAAGACGAGAGCGAAACCGTTGTTAGCGTTTTGGTGAGCCAGAGAATGCACACAATACGCTAAAAAAGAGAGAGAGAGAGAAAGCTAAGCACTGATATCGTATAGCCCCAAGAAAACACGAGAATACGCAGGCCCGTGTCCACTTTCTTCTAGATACGCTATATATCGAGCACTTCGCTGTCGTTCGCCCCAAGCAGAATTCGTGCTAATAAAAAAAAAAAAAAACACGCGTTAAGCCTGATAGCACTTTCCAGAGTCTGAGGAGCTCTCGAATGCGAACGCAGACCGCAACGAGCTGCGTTTCTTCTTTTTTCCGGCTCCAAATAGCCTATCATGGAGCCCATCGTTTTAGAAAATTAGTTTTCCAAACTTCACTTCGAAAAACGCCTGCAAGATAAGCGGCGCAACCCATTTGAACCAAGAGGCTGAAAAGAAGTGAAACTGCAACAATATACGACTACCACGCGATGCATGATGTTCTTTCTTTTCAGTTTCATTTTTTTTTTTGTTACTTTATTCGTTCACCGTTTTTATTTTGCAGAAAGGCGGGTTTACACCCCGGATGTGTTTGAATAAGGGGGCACTCAATAAACCAAAGCGTTGTTCTGACGATAACAGGCACTGTTTCGCTCGCTTTTCTTTATAACGGATATTCAGTTATAGCAGAAGCTTCCTAAGAACATTGTCAGATGTGAGCGCGCGCGCGCGCGCGCACGCGTGCGTGCGTGCGTGCGTGCGTGCGTGCGTGCGTGCGTGCGTGCGTGCGTGCGTGCGTGCGAGGGAGAGAAGGAATATGTGAAAAAGAGGCAAACGTGGCGAAGCGCTAGCAGCGACCCGAATATATACCGGCGTTTCCTACATGCAACGCGACGACCATCTTGAGAGTGTTTTGAAAGTGTTTTCATTGGACCTCTCATCGCGTGCGTGTGAGGGAGAGAAGGAATAACTGAGAAGGAGGCAAAGGTGGCGAAGGGGAAGCTGCGACGCGAACACGGACGTTTGCCACACGCAACGCGGCGACCATCTTGAGTGTGTTTTGAGAGTGTCTTCTTGGGATCTCTTACCGCTCTCGTGATTACGCGATAACTTTACGCGGAAGAGGATTTCGATGACCACTCGCTGGAGGTGGTAGGCAAGCTGTAAAGCACCCCTGCTGCGCAGGACATCAAACACACCCAAACGAGAACATATTCCCAAGCCCAAACCGGGTAAAATGGGAGTACCGGGTAAAATGAAGCTAATTAACTCCTCGCGACAAAAACTTAGCTCGGATGGAGAGTAACTGGACGTATTACCGTTTGCAATTACTCTCTGAGGGAGTAACCGTTGTTCCTCTAAGGGAGAAAGGCGACTGTGGTGGCGGATTTGCTTTCGAACGCCGGCCAAGTCTTCAGCTGGCGTGCGTGGCGGCAGTGTTTTCTGTGCTCCTGCAGCTTATGACGGAGCAAACTTGAGAAAATATTGAATCTAAGCACAGGCTCACTAAATCTGTGCTTAATACTGAGCGTTCCGCAAGTCGTAAAGCACAGGAGCGCAGAAAAAGCGGCCGTAAGGCACGCCAGCTAAAGATTTGATCGGCTGTACTGTGCCACTTAATGATTTCTTGCTTACTGAGCGAAAGGCGCATTTTCCGAGCTCTGCAAACCTGAATTAAAACAGATCTTCCCGCCACAAATATACACCTCCAGTAACGTTGTCACCCCTTAACAACTGCATCGTACTGGCCTAGACCACAGCAAAGTGAGCACATGTGAGTAACTTGACAATATTGGCAAAGCAGAATTTTGGACTGGTCAGTCGCCTTGTCCCGTACATTTGCACTACATTTGTTCTAATATGCTTGACAAAATTCGCGGCTTAATAAAAAAGAAATGAGGGAGGGGCCAACACTTCAAACGATAAGCTGCTTCGGACTATTCCTATTCATCATCATCAGCCAGCCTAGGCCCACTGCAGGGCAAAGGCCTCTCCCGTGTCTCTCCAATTAATCCTGTCCTTTGCTAGCTGCCGCCACCGTACTTTAGTTTTTAAGGAGAAGCAATAGCAATAAGCTAGCCTCCAGTGAGGCTAGCTTATTGCTATTGCTTCTCCTTAAAAACTGAACTGACCCACAGACACAAAAAGTAAATCGCGTTCTTACCGTGCCGGGGAGGGGATCTGCCCAATATCATGTCGCATTGGCTTTTAATCACACGTTAATATCATAACAAAATCAGGCCTTTAGAAATATAACACTTGGAGTACGATGGAGTACGATGACAATAGACAGGAATTTCAACACGCTTTTAATATCCATAAGACGGCGACCTCACGCCTTAAAGGGTGACACTTCCCCAGTGCAATGGCAGCCTTCTTAACGTTTAATTCTTACGCAGGCAAACTACTTTCATCACATAAACTAGAAAGAGATGACAGCAATTATTGCCGACCTCTTTACAAAACAGATCTATGCCAGCCACCAAAAATGACGCAAGGTATAGCAAGATGTGCTCACAGTCAAAAGGACCAGCGTCGATTACAGCTTAAGAAAGAAACGAAGGCTCCTCGCGCAAGTGATTGGCACCACTTGATCGTTTAGTTTCTTGCTGTTGCTGCTGAAGGTTATTCTAGAGAAGGGAGAAAAACTGACTGAACAGTTCTACTGATAGAAAAAAACTTTCAGATCCCTGCGGCGACCCTCAAAGGAGCAATGCGAAAGCAAAACGTCCGCATACTATATCGACGTCCGTGGGTGCTCTGACACCCATGTACTATATCGACGTCCATGGCTATTTCGACGTCTAAGTGTATTTTGTCACGTTTATTTTTTTCGCGTTTAATTAATTATATCTCACTAAGCAAATTTTTCCCACGGCAACATTTTATCACACACTATCTGTCACAATCACACTTTCACACATTTATCTTCAGAAAACGACGTAACCATGCGGACAAAACTTGCGGACGCCACAAAACCATATAATGTCCTCGCTTTAATAAAGGCCTCTGTTGTTCATAGAGGACCATACATTCTAGGCAATGAAAACAGGTTGGTAAAAGTACATGTACCGCACGTCCATATAAATAAATGCTACACATCACACAGCTTTCGCTAAGAATGATACATGTTTGCTTTTTCAAACACATAGACTCATTACACTAGCCGGTGCATGAAAACATTCTTCCGCAACACGCAGGCCGCGCACAAAACGATAGCACTAAATGGAATAATGCACGCGTCGTGGAGAAAAAGCCACCAGAAACGAATTCTATCTTCAACTCCCTGTTTATAACGTCGAAAACGAAACAAACAGCGCCTCGAGCTAAAAACGAGTGGGATATGTTCCTTAAAAGCCACCTACGAAGAAGTTCATAATACGCCACGTGGCGATCTCTTGAGGTACCTGAACCCCGAGCAACCAGGTCCTCTCGAAAGAGTCAGCATTTCTAGCACGAAGAACCGAACCTGGCCGCGCTCCCACCGCATTCTGCCTCGGGGGTCACCGATTTTTTCGCTTCGCGAACTGTCTTTTTTTTTTTGCACTCTTACGCTGTTGTTCCTGTCTGGTTAGGATTTCGACCAGTCCTGCCAATTCCCGTCGTACGGTGCTGCGTTGTAGTCCGCTTTCTTGCGCATTAAGCCGCGCTGGCGTTTAAATGCGCACTGTCTCGTGTTTTTATTACTATTATTTTATTCTCGGATAGACACCACTGCATTGTGCACGCTATCCCGAAGACAAGGGTCAACTTGGGCGGACAGTTTTCACAAGAAACAATCTTCTTCGCGCAAACAAGAGAAGCCAAAACGCATCTGCGTCTCGGTGTGTTCCCTTGGGCGGTACCTTTACACCGTCTGCCGTACAGAAACCGCTTTATCCTCTTTCGCGCTTGACCGTCTGCATGGTTCTGGTCCATATCCTTCAATTTCTCTCGCTCTCTCATCTGTACAATACAGTGCAATTCAGCAAAGCGCGAGGAGCGCAGCGAAGGAAGGAATACCTGGAACTGTGAAATGCCAAAGGTCACCCGCCTGCACAGCGCATGCCATAGAGAGAAAGGAGGAGAAGCCACAGTAAGCAACAAGAACAAGAGAAGGTTAACACGTGTGCTCTTACACCACCGATATGTGTCGCAAGACAGAGAGGAGCCGGCTTTGGAAGTCGGAAGGGGGGGGGGGGGGGGGGGCACAAACGGCCATGCATAAGTGAGCAGAAGCCAGAGAAGCACGTGCGACCGTTCCGAGCCCAGCCCTAAGCAAAGGCACGCCGTGCCTACCCGTTCGCAAAGCCGAGCGCCAAGAACGGTCAATACCGTAAAGGATGGAAGGGGTGGGGGGGGGGGGGGGGGGAGGTAAGCGGCTTTAACCTGAGGTGCTGGACACACGCAGCTAAACCCCACACACGCGCTAAAGCCCAGACCTCCCGACCCTTTCTTTACCAGCATAACACGCATTCGAGGTCGGCCATTTCGCTATCGTCATTAACCATCGAAGACGGCCAGTGAGCACCGTTATTCGCCGATAATATGGAAAAGCTTCTCCGTTTAACCAAACGCTCCGGCGCAGCAGTGTGAAGCATAAAAAAAAAAGGCGGAAGTGGATATAGTTACGAGACGACCCCATCCAACACTGTATCCGCACACACACATATAGGTTGCATCTGCGCAAACTCATCTCGACAGACAATCCGGCTTCGTGAGGGTCTCGATGCCGCATACATGACAAGGAGCGGCCGAGCGTGTAGTAATCCGCGACCATATCGAAGTGTGCATAACCCCCGATCCCCTACACCATTCCACCTCGTTCGCCAGAGGCGCACCGCTTCTAGTCTGGTTAGGTACGGGGAGTCGAGCGAAAGCAGTGTCGCCACGGCGGCGGCCTCGGTGTCTTATCGCGTGACAAAGTAGAACGCTGTCTTTTGCGCAGCTAAGAGAAAAAAAAAAGAAGAAGAAGAGAGCCCTGATGGATGGGAAACCGGATGCAAAGTGGAGTCGGGGGGCACCAGATCAAATCTGCGACACGCCGCTGTCTTCCACGGTGCACATGCAGGGCAGGCTGCTGCTGCTGCTGCTGCAAGCGGTGACACTGAGCCGGTTTCGAGTTAAGCAAGCTGAGCAAGGAAGGAAGGTCAACGTTCGGAACGCCACGGAAAAGGGGTGTAGCCGCGCCGTCGTTTCGCAAACGGTTTCTCAGTAGGTTCACTCACTATACGTATACGAGAAGACGGGGGCGAAGAGTCTTGCACGAATGAACAGGTGCCCGCGGCACCATGCAGGACAAGCTTCTCTTTCCCCGTCCTCTCTCCCAGAAAACCTGGCGTCAGCGTTGTCTGCGTCCTGAGCGAAAAATCACGAGCCTTACTATGGCAGGTGGTGCCAAGAGAGCAACCCAGGAGGCAGGTGGGCCACGCAGGTCACGTGACCTTGCAGCGTCATCAAAACCTGCCCACTGTTGGCAGGTAGCAGATAAATTAATGACTGGTCGCTCGGGAAGAGCAACCTCTACTGCACAAGGCCCACCGCTAGTGGCACCTGCCATCGCAGGCCAGTGGCGCATCGATTAACCGCTGCACCACTGCGCCAAGAGGGGTGTGAGGACTGCCAGGGATGTATGCATGTAAAGTGGAAAATGACCTTCTGTAAATATGGGAATTAATCCATTGCGATATATATCGCATCATACCCTTGTCAGTGCACGTTAAAGAACGCCATTTGGTCGAAATTTCCGGAGCCCTCCACTACGGCATCCCTTATAGCCTGAGTTGCTTTGGTACGTTAAAACCCCCATAAACCATAAACCTTAATGCTCCGCTTAGTATCCCCTCAAACTTTCTATGTTTCATAAAGTTTACTTTTGCTAACCTTTTCAACAATAGCTCCTCTACTGTAAATTACGAGTTAGAGAGTCTTCTTGAAGGCTGCGTTTGCGAGACAGGACGAGTCGACCTTCCATCGGAGCAATGTGACGTCACGTTGGTTCATCGACCCTGCTGCTTCTAGCGGTGTGGCGGATTTGGTGTGGTGTTTTCACTCCAGTCTGTCTTTCATTTTGTCAAGTTTCAGGTACGATGCGGATGCAGCGAAACGTGGCTGCAGAAAATGCGCATTTTCATGAAACTAAACAATGCCGCCAGCGTAAACTTTGACAAATTTATGGGCAAAATCATGGCGCTTTTGCACTAACCGAATTCTTAAGACCTTGTTTTTTAGTTTTCAATTTTTTGCTCTCTTTAACCAAAAATTTTAATGAAACCATAACCTATCTGATTTAAAGATTAGTCATACGTATCCAAGCCAACGCTTATATTGCCTACATGAGACCCAATGACAGGAATCCTCAACGGTAGAAAAAAAAGTGCAGCCCAGTGGCTAGCTTAACGGTGGAACACTTTCCGTATCTCTATCTTCTTGGCGGTGCATTATAAACAGAAAGGAGTAAAAAAAGGAATAAGCCGTCCTCCAGAGCACTCCCTTTGTACTCATTTGTATTTAGGCTTTTATAAAAGGGAGTGCACTGAGGATACCTTACTCTATATTTAATCCCATATAGACATATTCGTGCTTAGTGTGTGGGGGCATAGCTATGCATATTACATGGAATAAACAGAAATTTCCATTCCAATTACACAAATAAATTGGCTGTGGTTTAGCTCTGGTTAAAGCTAGTTGAACTGCGAAAGCAACTGAGCACGTTGTCTCTTCCTCGCTTCGTTCTTTCGTTGTTGCTTCTCTTTTGCACTCTCCATAAAGACTAGAATCCACTGAGGCGAAGCGCGCACACACACACACACACACACACACACACACACACACACACACACACACACATATATATATATATATATATATATATATATATATATATGAGAGAAGCCAACAGCCACAGAAACCAAGGAGCACAGGGGATTTTTTTTAATTAATTTACTTTTTTGTGGTGTTGATCAAGTAAGAATATTACTGTCGCTTAAAGCTAATTGATTAGAAAAGCAGAAGAAAAAACAACCACATGCCGCCGGTGGGATCCGAACCCACGACCTCCGAATTACGCGTCCGGTGCTCTACCTCTGAGCTACGGCGACGGCTATCTAACTTTCTGCTTTCGGGGGTATTTATGTTTACAAATAACCTAACCTTGAGAGTGTTCATCAGCGCCACCCACGTTCGTAAGCGGCGGACGTGGAACGTCCTGAGTTACCGCTGGTGTGACATAGGACGCCATATATATATATATATATATATATATATATATATATATATATATATATATTACACCCCGCGAGGCGAAACCGCTTCTCCCTCTACCCCAGCGGAGCACATCTGGTGGAGCGAGCGGCGTTGACGGCGGCGCCATCTGTTGGAGCGCTGCTGCGGCGTTGCTAGGCAACGGTGGCTCAAGGTCGTTCGTGGGCCACGGCATACGGCTGAAGTGCGACCACGCGACGAGCCGAGCTGGGTGGCGTTGTGTTGCTTTCGCAACAAAATAATTGATCTATCAGAGCACAGCTCAAAAAAGCCCCATTAAAAACGCACAAAAGCATGTGAGATTAACACGCCAGCAATTTCATGCGACAGCGCGCCGCCTAGATTTCTACCCTCATTTTCTCCGTGACATCAGCCTATCGACGACCCTGAAAATTAAGTGAATGGACGAAGAATTCTTTAACGCGGCGCCGACGAACGCAGAACTGCGCATATTTGAAACGGAGCATTAATGTTTAAAATGTAAGTCGGTTACATTTTCTTACAAGCCATTTTTTTGTACTCCTGGTTTTTCAACCAATTACCGCACGAACGCTGAATGGAGCGGCTGATTCAATTTAGCAGTCTCTAATGAATACCGACGGGAACGACCTGACGACTATCTTCTCCGGACTGCACAAAGACAAAGCGAGAAGCAGCGCTCCAGGGAAAGCAAATATTAATTAATGACAGCTGTGCTCTAATTTAATTAACTCACTGGCGAAATATTTGTGAATATGTTCTATCCCTCATGGTATGTGCTGCGGAAACATAGCATGAAGCGAACAGGTTCACATCTAGGAAAAAGAGTATGTTGGAGCAACAAAATGAGTGAAAAATACTAGGCCCCTGCCTCCTGCACCGCTAAGCATAAAGAGACTTAATTCAATGGTAAAACAAATTAATTGGTCCCGAGGGATAAGGTTTGCTGGCTCGCGCGCAGGCGGAAAATGGGAGAAAAGTCGGCAGACACACATCGGTGTTTGTGTTGTGTTGGGTTTTATGGCACAGAGGCAACTCAGGCCATCATGAGCCGAGTCAAGGGAAAGGAAATGTTTTCTGCAGAATTTTATAGAAATGCGAAGAACCATCGTTGGTTGTTGCTGTGTTGGGTTTAGTGGCGCATGAGCATCTAAAGCTATCATGCACCAAACACAAGGTATAAAAAATTTGTTTTGTGCAGGATTTTATTTTAAGTAAACAACGGTGGCGTAAAGGGCCTAGAAAGTTATTTCGTACAACGAAGTGATAATTAAGGCCAAAAGTATTAGAAATGACCAACGGTAAAAGCTTTAAAAAAGAAGGTCAGGTAACCTCAGCGGTCATTTTTAGCTGGGCAAGGATCTCGAGGCTCCAAACAATGAAATGGCACCTCAGCCTTCTCCTCAGGAATGAGAAGGTCGCTGAGGGGTACCAAAGACAAGTGAGGCGCTGACAGAACATACAGTTTATCAAGAAAACCAGCTTCTACTACAAAGCTAAAAACATAAGGTATTTATTTATGTATTCAATACTTTATTCAATATTTATTCAATACTTTATTTATTCGATATTTATTCAACAATTTCTCTATCGTCTAAGAGCAGCAATGGACGAAAAGCGATATGTTTATTATAAAACTGAGCAAAGAGCTTTTTTCTTAGCCGTCCGTCCATTTGTTTGTAAGTTTAGAAGAAGTGAGAGAGAAATCGCCAAACGGGATAGGCAAACAGCCGGTTCGCGGGTGACCTGAGCTGGTTAACGAGGTAAGAATAAAAAAAAAAGATAACAGCGACAGCTATTATGACACCTAATATAGAGCAGACAAAGTAAACAGTCAAGAGGCTGCAGAAGTATTGAAGTTACGACAACTTTTCGTTCGTCTCCACCTGAACTGCGTGGATCAGCCACATGCTTCCCATATAGGCGCAAGAAATGGGAAAGGTCACAAAGGAATCGAGTTTTAGCTTGATTCACGTTTTCGACAACTTACTCTTGAAGACGCACAGCGCACCACTCAGAGCGCTGAACAGGTAAATCGAACGCAATTTAGTAACTACAAATCCAAACATTAGCCAGACTGATTCTGACAAGTCAGCTGAAACTGGTTTTGCCTGAGGATATAACTGAATCTTCTTTCCATACTGCACGGATGTTATGCGCTGTTTTATTTATTTCTTTTCACATACTGCAGCTCCAAGGCGACTATGGCAGTAGCTGGGGAGTAGACAACAGTAACTGAATGCACCGAAGAAATAAGTGATATTCAAGGGGCAGAGAACGGACCAAAAGAACAGTATCACAGAAAGAGCAGCACAAGAAATCCGTTTAGTGCCAGATACTGAGTTCCAACAAGCGACTTTGTGAGGGAGCAGAGTGTATTGGAAAGTGTTTGTACGCGCCAAAATTGGTTCAATATTAAGCTCGTTACATATGTCTCCCAGTTTAAGACTGTTTGACAAAGGTGACATACTCTTTACTGAAGAGGCGAGAACATGAATAAATAATGGAATGCGAAATTCCTAGAATATACGAGTACTTCACCCAGTACGAGCAACAAATAAAAACCGCAGAGCCATCTATTACCATCCGTTCCCTTTCGCGACAGACTATAATGTATACGCGCTCAACGAAACCCTCATGTATTTGGTGTCCACTTTTCCACTGCAAATCACACGTGCTATAAGTTTTTGCGTCACACACAGACGCGAGAGCACCTATTTGTGGCTTCCAAGAAAGAATAATCAATTTTTTTTTTTACCTGCGAATAAACGTTGCCTAAACGTGTTTCATACACAGGTGCTTCTGAAGTCCACATTCAACTATGACACGTGCGACCGATAACCCCTGATCGATTAGCGTTTTAAACTACACAGAATGCATTACGGTTACGACCTATAATGGAAGAAAACCCCGAGCGAACACAGATAGCACGTATAGTACTTTTCCAGCCAAAAGTACACGCGAGATTAGTACACCGTTTGGCTGCGGTGTTCTCGCAAGCGAAGGGTTCGGCCGACACGCGTCCGAATCGAAAGCACACGACCGGCACCTTACTTGCTTATCTCACCGCCCTGCCAACCTTCATGTTTTTGTTTCAGAAGAATGAGAATTTCATCAGACAAAAGCCTGCACGCCCACGCCTACGTCCTCCTAAAGTAATGCAACACTGGAAGCTACGAAGTACGCGCAGGCAATGACCACGGTGAGTAGGAGGCGTTAAGAGCTAGTTTTGGCTTGATTTAACCTAACCCAACACACGCGCCTCACGCAGAGCTCCCAAATCACACACGCACCAGAACTGACCTTTGGCCTCACGTATCGAAATCCGACACCCTGATCGATCGCAAAGCTATTAGGTTCGCAGGTAGTGACGGCACTAGCTGCATTCAGGAGTACTACCTGTCGACGTCTGCGCAAAGCGTCGATATAGGGGAAAAAAAGAAAAGACGTAGCGCCCCACTAATAAATGACAGTCGTTGATAGGTGGCGCCAAAATCTGCTAAACTCCAAAAACTGGCAGAAACGCTGAACATGAGAGTAAGCCCTGCGCCATCCTCCGCTTCAGAATGCGGATAAAAAAAACACAAGAAGTACGATATACTGGAATACGTACATAGGTCGTCGGACAAACTTTTTTTTTTCACATACAGTTTACAAATGCGTGTGCTCTGGTGTGTTGCGAGCACATGCCGAAAGCTCGCACTCCGAATTTCCCCGGGCTCCCCGCCGTCGTCAAGCGAAGAATAGGGCAACGCGGGGCTAGCACCTCTAGCCAAGGTAATGAAGCCTTCCGCGGCAAAACGGCAAAAGCCACGAGAGCGCCTGGACGGCTACCAAGCCTGCCTGGATGGCTCATGAGCGCTCAAGAACAACCGAATTGCGGGAAGCCATCGCCTGAAATGTTCCTACGGTTCCCACTGCAAAACTACACGCAATTGCAAGAGTTCGCAGAATGCATAAACACTAAAAAAGGGCAAAATAGGAGTAACCGCAGCACTCTGCGTGTGAGCATAGAGTGGTTGATAATTGTTTCGCAGCTATAATCTCTGAGGTGGTAATCGTTGCTTCTATTAGGGACTGACGGTAGTGGCAATACCGTTCACCCCCAAAGAACTAACCCTTACACCCTTCTTGCACCTATACCGTTAGCCACCGAAGAACTAACCCTTACACCCCTTTTACACCTATACCACTAGCCACCAAAGAACTAACCCTTACACCCCTTTTACACCTATACCACTAGCCACCAAAGAACTAACCCTTAGACCCCTTTTACACTTATACCGCTAGCCGCCAAAGAACTAACCCTTACACCCCTTTTACACCTATACCACTAGCCACCAAAGAACTAACCCTTACACCCCTTTTACACCTATACCACTAGCCACCAAAGAACTAACCCTTACACCCCTTTTACACCTATACCACTAGCCACCAAAGAACTAACCCTTACACCCCTTTTACACCTATACCACTAGCCACCAAAGAACTAACCCTTACACCCCTTTTACACCTATACCACTAGCCACCAAAGAACTAACCCTTACACCCCTTTTACACCTATACCACTAGCCACCAAAGAACTAACCCTTACACCCCTTTTACACCTTTTAGAAGCGCGAAGTTTCGGTTTTCGGGGGTTTAACGTCCCAAAGCGACTCAGGCTACGAGGGACGGCGAAGAAGTGCGATGTGCCAACAAAGCAACGTGTAGCTTGTACCGACAGGGGCCAAACACGACCCCATTCGTTCCTTTCCACTTAACTCTACGAACGAAAGTCACGTCTCATTTCGCGCGCGCGCCATTCGGAGCAACGCGAAGGCGCTCGGGAGAAACGGAGCAGCAGCGGCGGCTCCGACGGGCGTTAACAGCGTCTCCCCACAAGCCACGGGCGCGGCCTGCGGAAGCGTTGCGCGTGTCCTCCGAGAGCGGGGTCCTCGTTACACGCGCCGCTGCAGCCCCGGTGGCCAACAACAGAGAGACAAAAGCAGCGCCCAGTCTCGCCGCCTTGACGGCGGCGCATGCATTAATCACGCGCGCTGCTCCCCTGCACTGCTGGGCGGAAAGGAAGACAACAGTGCGCGGAACACCGCAGCAGCGCAGCAGCGCGAAAAGCTGCCTTCGCATCGCCGGGCGGAAGGGCGGCTCCGGTGGGACTGTGACGCACGGAGAAGCCACTGGGCGAAAGAAAGAGGATGAACGCCGAGTCTTCCTTATACAGGCTGATTAACGCCGCGAATTCGTGGTAGCGCCGTGGCGCGCGGCGCTGAAGCACTACCGTTCTTCGATGATGAATGAATCATGGCGGAGAGTACAGAGGGAGCCGGTTGTAAAGATGGAGCACATTACACCGAGTCTCTCCATGTGTGCAGAGTACCTATACGCTCACCTGAAACTGGCTGTGCTTGTTCCTCGCCATACCACACTTTGAAATCAACGGAGACGAGAACTTCGTCCTCTTCCTTTGAACTTATAAAGAGCATGCACTTTTTGCCAATGGGCCAACTTTTTCGCACACCGTTACATTTGTTACGACTAGGGCTTGGAATTTGCGGTTTTTTATGATCTAGAAATTCGGTGGACTCTTTGTGGCGTTTATCTGCGAACGCAATAGTCGGGGTGCTTTTTCGTGAATAACATTTCCCGTTGAAAAATAAACGCTTTTTTGACATTCTTTTTTTTTTTGGGGGGGGGGGGGAGCGTTTGTTTTTTTTGTCTTTCAAGTTTATCTTTCAAGACAGACTCCAACTCCTAGTAACAATTAGAATCGATTCTCGATAATTCGGACTCGAACGGGGCCGAAATTTTGCCCAAATCGCCGCCGCGGTGGCTCAGTGGTTATGGCGCTCGGCTGCTGACCCGAAAGACGCGGGGTCGATCCCGGCCGCTGCGGTAGAATTTCGATGGCGGCGAAATTCTAGAGGCCCGTGTACTGTGCGATTTCACTGCACGTTAAAGAACACCAGGTGGTCTAAATTTCTGAAGACCTCGACGGCGTCCCTCATCACCTGAGTTGCTTTGGACGTTAAACCTCAATAAATCAGACCATTTTGCTCAAGTCAAGCAGAGCTATTTAACTACGAAGTTTCTGAGAAAGCTGTATAGCTTTCCTTTGTAGCCGTATGGCTGCGCTCGGGTGGATGCCAATGAGCAATTACTCCCTTATTAGAGCTCTGATCTCTAATACGCAAAATGCTGACGACCGAGAATAAAACGTCGGTTTGAATAAACCGGAAGTTCGAATTAAGCGAAATCTAACTGATGAGGTTAAACGATATTGTAGGTGAGTACGAACGTTGCAGCGCTCCAGAAAATATACCTGAAGCAAGGCGCTGCTTCAATGCTCCACAAACTTCGAACGATTACGCGTGTACGCGCAAAGGATACAAGAACCTGCAAAAATAAATGTGAGCTTTGCGATGCGGTTCAGCTACTCTATTTGACGTGCATACTCTGGGATGAGGTCGACAGAAGACCTCGCCTGCATCACTGTAATGTATCGCGGGTTATTTCATATACTGTCAGGGAAGACCGAACCACCACTGAGATATTAGGAACTAATGCACTGAGTCCGATCATTACCGATGATCATCGCCAATATTCGGCCAAGTGCGGAAGTACAAGCTGCGACCTTCACTACAACGCCGGTCTACCGAGCGCGTAGTGGAATCTGAATGCAAACTACGAACGGCGATGACGTTTCCCACGCTTACCATCAACACAACCTCTCGCTTAAAAAGATATGCGGCCGCACTGGGCTAAAGATAGTGGAAAACCTGTTCGCGAAGATGCCGCAGCCGCGGAGTGGTAACGCAGGCCGGAAAACAGCTCCCCCCCCTCTTATATCTCCACAAGATACCGACAGCCAGCGAGAAGACCGCACGAGAGTGCCTCAAATCTTACAGCCCTTCATCGAAAGGAGCAGAGCCCTGTTAGGTGTGCTAGTACATATTATGACCAGCGGTTGATAGCAAGGGCGAGTAGGCGTACGATGGGCACGCCACTACCGCTGAAGATAAAGGCGGACTTGCGAACCGGAAACATCGCCTAAACAAAGAAACTGAAGTTTCGTCCTGCCAACCAAACCGGCCTGATGATAAGGAGCAACGCGCTGGCGACTTCATATCAGAGATAAGAACAGCGGCTAAATATGGCCGCAGCTAACGGCTGCAGCGCTTACCTCGCCGCGCTTATCGAGTGCACGAACGCACCGTGGGAAAGCTAGCTGGACAAATGCTCCCGGCCGAAGCGTCGCCGCCTAATCACCCCACCGCCATTCCTTTTCCGCCACGAAAATTAAACGGAGCGAATTAAAGGTGTGCTCCAAGCAAATCACAGTTCACTGGCTCAAACACGTGTTACGAAGCTCTCGAATCGGCGCAAATCTCGATGTGGCGATAAGTACTGCGGAGTGAACTCATTACTTCAAAGCTGAGCTGAAACGGCGAACAGTCCGTGCCCGACCATCCCACAAGACGCGTGAAACACGCGCTTAGCCCAAGTACAGTCAGGGACAAAAGTCTCCGGACCACGTGTTCCTCAAACGAAGCTTATAGCTCTACTATCAGACAGCGGTTGGAGACCGCACTAGTGGAGATGAAAGAACAAAAAATTAACTTTTACCTCTACAAGTGTGGTCTCCAGCCGCCGACTAATAGCAGTGCTATCGGCTTCGTTAAAGGAACACGTGGTCCGGAGACTTTTGTCCCCGACTGTACTTCAAGGCGAGGCAAGCTCGGCAGCTCAGGCTTCGCCGGCTGGAATCGACGGGCAGAAGTTAGCCGTTTAAGATTGCTGAGAGGCATTCACAGCATGCGTTTTCTAGCGCTTCTTCCAGCTTCAGATCCCATCACTCACTTGGAGGGTCTCAAGAGTTTCATGCTCATGACTCCTCCGGATACGCACTTGCCGGTGAGGCGACTCATCTTTACCGCTAAAGCCTCGCCTCGACCTAGAAGCTGACTGGCCACTAAAAGAGCAATGGCAGAACATCGCCACTAGTCGACTGTTCGTCTTTTTTTTTTTTGTTGTGCACAACGAAGCACAGCGTCTGTAGCTGGAACAAACGTTGTTGAACCTGTCAGTAAAATAGCGTCACTAATTAACGCTTTTCCCAAAACCGAAGCGTCGGTTCCAAGGCTTAACGCGGCCGCCGACTAGACGACGCGAAAGTATATGCAGCATCAATACTGGCAATCACTGCCCAAGCTAGCAAGGCTCGAACTGAAGCGAGAGCAAGCATCATCGATTTGAGCAGCGGCACAGGTCGCCGCGGTGCCGCGGCCCACATTTGTCGCACGAGCGGAGCGGCTGCCGACACAAGATGCCGCTCCTCGGTATTCCCCTTCTCCCCCCCCCCCCCCCCCCCCCCCCCAAAGGGCGCCCTTTCTTCGCAGTGTTTCAACTTGGGAGCGGATATATATGTATATACTTTTATACTTGGTCCAACGTCGTTGCTCGGACGCCCACGGCTGGACGATTACGCCGCACGGCCCGCTTTCTCAGCGCGGAAAGTGCAGCGGAGAGACCGCGCCGCCTGGGAGTCGGGCGCTCACGTAGGCGTGGCTCCAGGAAATTGGACGTGTCGTTAACGGTTTCGTGCGAGACGTTAATCGTCGTCGCCGCCGCGGCTTCCCCCCTCGTCGACCGCAGCGGTGGTCGAACGGCCCCATCTAAAGCTCCGTGCGCGTGAAGCAAACGGTACAACGAGAAGGAAGGAAGGCAAGAGGGAAAGAGAAAGTAATGAGCCCCAATCAAATCGGAAGAGGCCCGGGAGTAGTACACGCGGGGAAGAACGCGGGAACCCTTTATCACGGGCCGGCGGCAGCAGGCCGAACGGCGCGGATCGGACGGAGGGGTTTCGTTGTGCCTGTAGGCGCGGAGTTCTCGTCAACGCGTTTCTCGTTCTCGTACGGTGAAATACGCCGTAACCAAAAACTGTCGCCCAATAAAGGCGTAATACGTGGTTTCTGAATACAACGCCAGGCAGAGAATACACAAAATGAAAGCCCGGACATGTCCCTGAAGATTATACAGATTCTCAATGTAAAATAAAGGGGGGAGAGATTGGTACTGCGGTCGTTCACACACCGCAAGAATGCTGGGAACAAAACCCTTGACGTTCTATTTATGTTTATGTTTCTATTTCTTACAGAATTTATTTTTTTTATCGTTTCAAACGAGGTTACCTGCGACCTTCGGTCACCTAGCTAGAAAATGCCCAAAGCACGCTTTCAGGCGCGCGCGGTGAATCGGACGTCCCAGCGAAATTTGAGGGATGCAAATCACGAAGCAGATTAAGCAGCGAGACTGCCGGCACTAGAAAGCTTCCTAAACACTGGTCTCAACTCCCACTCCCGTACAGAAGCGTTGTGCGACGTCAGTGCACGTTAACGTACCCCAACGTACGTATTCCCTGCGTACACAGCTGCGCATCTTTCTCCCTTCTTTCTTTCTTTCTTTCTTTCTTTCTTTCTTTCTTTCTTTCTTTCTTTCTTTCTTTCGTTCTTTCTTTCGTTCTTTCTTTCTTCCGTTCTTTCTTTCTTCCGTTCTTTCTTTCTTTCTTTCTTTCTTTCTTTCTTTTTCTCTTTCTTTCTTTCTTTCTTTCTTTCTTTCCCTCCTTTCTCCCTTCCCTCGCGGCGCGGATCACACGTACACTCTGATGTGATTCGAAGCCGATTACCTCCGGCTAAACTTGCAGGAAGGTTGAAAGGAAAACATTAGGTAGCTAGCAGAAGGATTTCTCCATCCTGCACATCATTTCCATCACAGAGGAGACCATCAGAGCGAGAAAAAACAATTATTGGTTCCTTTCTGGCCGAACAGAACGTGACAACCATCAAATCGCGCGAGAGTGCACATCCAGAAGTGCAAGTTCCTTTTCGTCACTCACAAGCACTTTCTTTTCAGAAGAATACCCCCTCCCCCCACAAAAAAAAAAAAAAAAAACAAAGAGAGAAAGAGAGATGGGGTGTACAGAAAGCCGCCGCGGCAGCCTCAGGCAATCAAAAGTCTGCTTTGATCGATTTGGTTCAGTCCCTTAGATCGTCGAAAAACAGCGCGAAAAAAACAGCACGAGAAAAGGCACACTAACTAGCAGGACGGGCGCTGACTATGCCAACTCCTTTTATTCGGTCAAGAACGCATTTTGTTCCGCCTTTCTTTCCCCGCTGTCTTTTTTTCTTTATTTCTTTTTATGGCGCCTCGGTCATTTTCATGCACACCTCTCGACGCAAGCTAAGCCAGTCACGCTGCATGCCCTTCGGGCGCCAGTCGCTTTGCCCGACGGCCCTGCACAAACGCTTCGGCTCCTCCGCACGGTGCGCGACGTCTGAGCACACACAAACTCACACACAGGGACGGCGGACTGAATCGCGATAAGGCGCCCCGATTCGTCCTGCGGACGGCGCCCCAGCGCCCTCGGGGTCGCCGCGGACAGCCGACCTACGCCGGTCGCCGTTGAAGGCTTCTCCCCTGCAACAGGCCTGCCGCCGCCGCAGTCGCGTCTATGCAAGGCGTGACGTCGCCGAACGGACCAAAAGTCGATCTGCGAGCACTCGCTTAGCCGCATGCAGCGCCCCCTCGTCCCCGACCGACCGACTGTGCGCGGGCGGGGGATGCGCCGCATAAGAAAAGGGAACGCTGAATTTTCAGGCAAACACATCAAAGACATTCCGAAGTACTTGTCGGCGGGGGTGAGGCAATGCTCTTAGGGAAGAAAAACTGTGAGGCGAAAAACGAACGCGAACGAAACAGCAAAGAGAACAAAATTAATAGAAGGAAGAGGAAACGGGACAATTCACTCAGAGATTGGGCGTGCTGCCAAAGTTCGGACCGCCAAAAAGACACAGCAGAGGCGTCTGTTGTGTCTGGAGGAAGCTTGGACGCCAGCCAACGCAACAGCTCAACTCCACCATGTTAGAACCGATTCCTAGAATAAAAATTGAACAATTTCTTCCCGTCAATTTAACTCAGATGAAAACAGCTTCCTGGCCGTGAGCAATGTACACAAGGCAGAATGAAAGGTTCCCGATATCGGGGGAAAAAAAAAGCACGAAGTAGAAGATTCCTCGGTGGGTCAAGCGAAATTCGGTGAACAAAAAAAAAACAAGCATCTTTAGATCCAACTGACGCCATCTCTCACTGTTAAAGTGGCTCCGCTACTACTGACCCGCCAGCACCAGCAATAAAATTTGGCAGTGACTCTAAGCTTATGTTCTTGACGGAACAAAATAAAAATAATGGTCAAATATTTAGGGGAATCCCCCAAGGTGGAGTAGATTTGTAATAAGGGAGTAATTACTCATTGACATCTACGGCTACAACAGAAAGCTATACAGCTTTCTCAGAAACTTCGTAGTTAAAGAAAAATTCGTCCTGGTCCGGGGTTCGAACCCGGGACCACCGCTTCACCGGAGCAGTCGCTCTACCAATTAAGCTAACCGTATGGCTGCGCTCGGGTGGATATCAATCGGGTGGATATCCCTTATTACAAATCTACTCTACCTTGGGGGATTCCCCTAAACATTTGACCAACACAGTTCCCACTTCGAGTTATTGATAAATTCGCTCTCGCCCTACCATAAGCTTGCCGTCCCGGTTAGCTCAACTGGTAGAGCGACTGCTCCGGTGAAGCGGTGGTCCCGGGTTCGAACCCCGGACCAGGACAAATTTTTCTTAAACTGCGAAGTTTCTGAGAAAGCTGTATAGCTTTCCGTTGTAGCCGTATGGCTGCGCTCGGGTGGATGTCAATGAGTAATTACTCCCTTATTAAAAATAAAAATAATATACCTGACTCGGCGAGAGGCGGTCGGAACAGAGCGAGCAATCAAGAGTCTTCCGTGTACGTCTCTACACATTTGGCCGCAAGGACGGCACCAAGGCGGCCAGCTCCGGGCTCGACGCCAACACAAACAAACGTGACGAGTTCGGTGCGTTCTTGTTCTACCCGCAGCGTGCAGACGGCCAGTCTAACATCCAACAGCGCGAGAACTATCAAACACGCAACGAGTGTGCTCTGACGATCCTCAAGGAAGGACGTAGCACGATACTATGCACATACTGCACACACATACACCAAAGACGCACCGCTGCCTCGTCGAACAGGTGTAGACCGTTTCGACCGACTCGCCCAGAGCAATAGTTGGCGCGAATTTCGAAAGGTTGCACAATGAACCCGCGAACTAATTAAACAAAGGAGGGGGGGGGGGGGGGGTAAGTGTGGCGTGTAGAGCGGAATGGAAGCAGCTTCTTTCGTCGGTAAGAACTATTACTTCCTGATAATCCCCGGAGTCATTAACAAAATATCTTTTTAAAAAAAGCTAGCGACGCGTATACCGTATAGTCACCAGCGGCTACCTTCACTTATAAGCTACAACAGTTTTAAACCAAACTGTTACCACACGTGCACCACCTGACGAGCTTTGCTGAGCCACACTTACATCCTCCAAAAAATTCAGCTCAGCAGATGTCTCTATCCAGTCGGGGTATTCCTTTTTTAGGGCGCGCTCCGACACCAGCCGTACAAGTTTCCCCCATCCGTACGCCAACTGAGAACATTGCCTCTTCCAATGCCCTATCGCCCTCCTCCCCCTCCACTATAGCGTGCCTAGCTGCGGTCAACACAGTTGGCTGACCGGCAAGACCTGGTGCGACAGGCAGAAAGTTTTCTGGACGCTTATTTTGACCCCCAATAAATTAATTCTCTCTCCCTCTTCAGTTGCGGGCAGGACACTATCATTTTATTCCTTTTTCTATGCCTTCCTAAAGTATATCCCTCTCGAGAAGCTTGCATTCCGAGAGCCATTCGATGACACAAAAAAGTGAGGCCCGGGTGTAAAGTAAAGCGCTCCATTTCTGACGTCAGCAAGTGTACGTCGTCGTTAAAACCACAACTTCCAGCTACCCCTTTGTTTTTATCAAGCAGCTGAAGCTGTTTCCGCAAAAGACTGTTGTGTAAACAAAAATAAAGATACAATAAAAGCCAGGGAGGCGACAAATACAGAAAGGTAACAAATGCACATCTCGAGAAAAATCCCAATCTCCTCAGGCCAATTCTGTTGGGAGCACCCTTGAAGCAATCAGCGGTATGAGGTTTAGTCAGGCACTCTGTCCCAATGTTTCACTGACGCTTGCAAGGGTGAGCACTCGAATGGATGGAAAAAAATTATTGAGCGAGCGAGTTCAGACCCTTCGATGGCTCAGGTTACGGCCCTCACATATGCGCATCTGTCCAGGCTACATAGGGCCAGAACACTTCGAAACCGCAGTTGTGACTAAAGTAAGTTCGCCGCAGTTATCTGCATGTTGTGATACTATAGCGAGCCGGTCCCACAACTGGCCAGTTTTCTTAGACTCCGCGGAATGGTGATACAAAATTACCAGAACTTTATTCGCGGCCTTAAAAAACCTGACTGGTAACAGAAAGTGCCAAGTACAAACCGATCACGAGTATTTTGGTCACGTTTGTGGCAGACTCTTGCACGAGATCGAAGTTTCGAAGCCCCTAATTTCTGTGGGCGAAAAGGAAATAAAAGATCTGCCTAGTACAGGGCGGCCAGCGCTCCGTATCGGATCTACCTCACCCCCATCTCCACCCGAGACACACGCTCTTGCGTATCCACAGAATTACCTCGCTTCGCGTACACCTTGGCGGGAGTGCAGCGGCCTCGCAAAAAAAAAAAAAAAACCACGGCCCGCGCCGCCGCGCCCAGGGAAGGCGCGAGGTCGCGGGCCGGGGCGGCCAGCGCAGCGGGCGGGCACGCCAGCGCACAAACCCGCGATCGACACGGTTCGCCCGATTTCCGAGAAATAAACTCCGAGCGCCTAATCGAATTCACGAACCGCTCAAGCAAAAAAAAAAAAAAAAGGAAAGCAAAACCCGAAATAACGAAAGAGGCACAAAAGAAACAAAAATAATATTCCACGCACCAGACGGGAACAGGAAACCGAAAAATCTCGATATCATCCGCAGCAGACTGGTCGGGCGCCTCGGACCCTCTTCTTGCTCTTGTTGAATGCCCCGTATATACCTCTAACATCCCCGCAAACGTTATTTTCTTGCTCAGTTGGGTTCCTTTTTTCTTTCCCCCTCTCAAAACTTTCCTTTCTTGTTTATTTTTCGATCGCCCAGCTCGTTTCCTGCAAGCGCCCTGCGTCCCAAGTCTCTCGCCTCCGCATCGCACCCTTGCACAACCGTCGTCTGCTCTTCGTTTCCCCGATTTCTGGGAGGAGGCGCGCTCGCCGCGAGCGGCGGCGCCACCGCCTACGACGCCGCCGCCGCACACGAAATCAGCGCAACGCCCCGCGAGTATGTCACGCGCCGTTTGGTCGCAGGAACGTCGCGAGAAAGGCGCGCCGCACGCACGCACGCACGCACACATCGCCGACTCCAGCAGAGAGACGCCCGGCGGCGAAAAAGCAAGAGTCGCGCCGAGCGCTGCGCGAAAGAAGGACGGGTTAAGCGGCCGGTAAGCCTTTTTAGACTAAGTGCGTCGCGTCCATGCGTATAATACACTAACTGAAAACAAACTCTCCTGTGCTGTGCGTTGCTTGAAAGTGAACTCAGCGCCGCTAGGGTGGCCTAGCGCCGCGCTGCGCCGTATACGTTTAGAAGGGCTGCGCCGTTTTGTTAACGGCACAGCAAAGCACAATGCCGTCTGCGCTGCATCTGCCACAGGTTGCCGCTCGCTCTCGGGCGGTAAAAACACGACCGTTCTCTCGCCAGGCGCATTTTGACGCTCAGCAAAGCGAGACTGCGCGTTTTCGTGGCACCGATTAGACGCTCGAGGGTGTGACCAAGATCCAAAACAGAATGAATGAAAGTAACAAGGTTAGGGTAGAAGCGGTGCTTCTATACAGCGGCATGCAGGCAAGAAGGGACAACAAAAACAACGAAAGTGAAAGACGTAAATAACATGCGTTCATTATACCTTTGTAGGCTCGACGTTTCAGCGACTGCAGAGCATGTGAGCTACAAGTATTTCAATGTTAAAAAGGTCTGGGAAGAGGAAGCTTCTAGGAAGGCTCTTCTGTGCCTATAGCTTGTCTCGTCCTATGCGCAGTTGTTGCTGCTGTTGTTGTTCACAGTGCGCTGCTCTGGTAAACGAATGACGACCCGCAACTGCAAGACAACCACCACGACGATGCCTTAGAGAAACCGTTGGCTGACCACACAGCCTAAGAACTATCAGCAACTGATGTACAGGACTGGACAAAAGTTCCCAGGCCACGTGGTCTGCTTTACTTCTGTATATCTTGGCACTTAAAACGTCGACAAAACTACCCAAGACTTTCGTCACCCTCTACAGATATTTTGAGCGTCATGTGCGTCATAATTCTGCCTGACTGTACCGCCAGAAAGCACACCCTGTGGCCTGGGAACTTTTGACCGACCCTGTACCTTGTCTTAACGCTCGGGGAACAATCCACAACAGACTCACATTATATCCACTACTGAGCGTAGCTAAACCGAGGCGCGGGCTCGGTTCCAGAATCCGCAATTCGCGAAGCGCGCGAGGGGGCGACGCTATGGGAGAGCACAGAACCACAGACAGACCGCGCAGCACGGACACGCTGTGGCGCCCGCGCGCAGTGCACTCGAGACGCGACAACGGCGAGCTTTGCGTCGCCATGACAACCACGGATGCGGGGGAAAGGAGTGTGCCGTCCATTATATTCCGGCCACGGAAGGTCTTCTTCCACCTCACGCGCTGCACCGCCTTTGTTTAGCCCTGAGGCCGAAAAACACGGCGACGGTGCGTGTAAGCCTCCACAGCGCGAGGCCAATATAGCCGCAGGGGGAGGCGGGGGTGCGCGCCGCACGAACTGCAAGGTAAGAGCTGGCGCAAGCACATCGACGGATGTCGACGCAGGGCCAAGCCTTGCCGGAGTGCGTCGTCCGCACCTGCGCTCCGCCGTTATTTATTTTTGATTCGACGGAACGTCGCTTTCCGAGCGCATGGAGCGAAGGTCTACTTACCCCGCGTACGTCGTCCCAACAGCTACAGTTTAAAAGACGAGTTCCGCCGCTTGCGATCCTCGAAGCTGCCCTCGGGTCCCTTTTTGATATTGAGAGAAAGCGCATGAAATAGCGCAACGACGAAGAACCGCCAGTTATATTGTAAATGTTAACGGTTTTCCTCCAATACCCGTGCTACAAAGGCGAATTTAATGCCAGTAATTGCTCAATGCCTGAAGTTTTAATGGCATTCAAGCGGTACCATACACGTAAATTTAATGCATTATCCTTACTGCCATTCGCGACCTATGGTGAGTTCGCCACAACTTACTGGCACGAGCAACGTGTACTCTCGACCCCAATCCACACGCAGAAAAGCACGCAGCGTTGTTAGTATAACAGCTACCTGACCAGAAGAATAGGGTTAATTCATAACTTTCAGTCAGATGAGGCAGCTCTATTGCAGTTTTGATGCAAAGGGTGCCAATTTATGCCACCACTTCCGACATTCTTTCGGTTTGTGTGCTGATGATGATGATGTCCTCCGGCTTAACAGCACATACCCACGGCTGACAGGCGAGTTTATGGTTGCTTTCTTTCTCTTTTCAAGCAACAACAGCGGTGTTTTCTGCAAAACAATTTTTACATTACATTTGAACAACGTCCCCGAGATACTGTGTTCATTAGCACAGTTTATATCCAGGTGAAATTATTGACTGCCTTGCAAGCGTTATCGCACCGTGACTTTCGTATATTGGCATTGAATGTATACGTGCAGCATTAACTCCAAAAATAATGGAATTAGCAAACTTAAGGCCTTAAGTACTTGTTGTGTCCCCTTATCGCTTTTGTGTGTGTGCGCCCCCTCCTAACGACCACTCGCATTCCCCTCCTAACGACAGTTCGCATCCTCCTCCTAACGACCACTCAATCCTCCTCCTAACGACTACTTGCCCTTCGTCGCACGCTGTCGCCAGAGGCCCCCCCCACGGTGCGCCCCGCACCCTCCTCCTGTTCTGAGAAGCCACTCCCTCCCGTGGACGCTTCTCCGCTCCGTCCTTTCTTCGGGCGGCCAGTTCGGCTGCTGCCTCGGTCGACGCTGGTCGCACCCTCATCGGCTTTAAATAAACGAAGTCTAAAAGTACCGTGTGCGTCTTTCGCTGCATTCAACACAGCGACCGGACACGACAGTGGCGACGAGAAAGTGGATTCGACCCGCGCTACGCAACGCTATTGACAAGCCATGGCTACACGAGGGTTTCCCAATCAGATACCAGAGTTCAACGGCTCATCGTGGTCATCGTGGGTTGGACGTCTTCAGTTCTACTTTGAAGCTAACAACATCACAGACCCAGCCTTGAAGAGGGCCAACCTGCTGACGCTGTGCGGGGAGCAGACCTACGATACTGTCTGCGCCCTTATTCAGCCAAGCACACCAGCGGCAGTGTCTTACGACGACATCGTAAAAGCGCTGCAAAAGCACTACGACCCAAGGCCATCCGAGGTCTACAGCCGGGCTCGCTTCCAACGACGAGATCAACTGGGAGGAGAAACTGTGAGCGCCTACGTAGCCGCGCTCAAGAAGCTTGCTGCCGACTGCAATTTTGGAACGCTGTCGACAACAGCTACCGGGCAGGAGGGAGACGCAGCTTCTTCTGCTAACACCACCATGCTTCCCTTGGACGTGATGTTACGCGACAGATTTGTGTGCGGACTGAGTGACGAGTCACTGCAGCAGCGCCTGTTCGCTGAGAAGGACCTCACATTCAGCAAAGCTTACGACATCGCCGTTCGAGCGGAGAGCGCCGGTCACCAGCAGAGAGGGATTCGCCGGAACACCGAGCCGGTACACCAGACAAGCAACCAGGTGCGCAAGCCTTCTGTTGTTGTAAAATCGGTCAAAAAGGCACAACGCTGCTGGCGGTGTGACGACCAACACAACCCCCAGGGATGTCGATTCCAGTCAGCCACGTGTAACTTTTGCCACAAGCGAGGGCATATCGAAAGAGCATGCATTACGAAACGGAGACTTGCCAAGATAAAGTCACCTTCCCAGCCTAATCACAGCGTCAACGCCTCAGAGAATACGCCGCTATCTGATCTCCATGGAACAACATCAGCAACACCATCTGTGTTGTACGACCTGAACACCATGAATCTCGGCACGCGACCGAAGATTTTTACAGAAGTAAGCGTACATCACCAGCTGATTAAGTTCGAGGTGGACTCCGGCGCAGCCTGTACTCTGATCAGTGAGGACACGTTCCGAACTTCATGGCCACCTGACGCACCCGCCCTGCAACAAGACGACACGCACCTGCGAACGTGGTCAGGACAGAATCTGCCACTATTGGGCTCTGCCAACGTGCAGGTTAACTACAACGGCCAGACCCATACGCTACCTCTGCTTGTTGTGAAGGGCACAGGATCAAGCCTTCTAGGGAGAAACTGGTTTTCTCCACTAGGCGTGATGAAATGGAGTAAACATCAAAACGCCGATGCGCTAAGCCGTCTGCCACTAGACGCAACTGTTGACGAACCATTTCCACCAGGAGACGTTCTGATGTTCGAAGCACTGCCAGAACCTCCGCTTACAGCAGGCACAGTTGCAGCATCTACGCAGAAGTGCGCAGCTCTCCGGCTAGTTTACACAGCTGTTCAACAAGGCAACGTGCATAAACTCAAAGGGGACAACTTCGACGCTTACCGCAGGCGAGCTACAGAGTTGAGCACCCATCGCGGCTGCATCATATTTGGGTCCCGAGTTGTGATGCCGAGAGAACTACGCGCACAAGCTATGTCTCTCATCCACGCCGGACATCGGGGCATCGTTGCAATGAAAAAGTGTGCCAGAAGCTACATGTGGTGGCCTGGCATTGACAACGACATCGAAACAGTGGTGCGAGAATGCAAGCCTTGCCAGAGCAGCCGGAGCGCCCCGCCGAAAGCTCCTGTCCCAGAATGGGAAAAGCCAGACACACCATGGCACACACTGCACATTGATTTTGCAGGACCAATTGAGGGCTGCACTTTCCTTGTGGTCGTAGACGCCTACACAAAGTGGCTTGAGATAAGGCAAATGGGACAGACGACTTCGGCAGCAGTCATTGACAACCTCCGATCACTATTTGCAACGTTCGGCCTGCCGCGCAAGGTAGTGTCGGACAACGGAACACCGTTTGTGTCTGCGGAGATCCTCAAGTTTTATCGCGACAACGGGATCTCATCAGTTACATCGGCCCCCTACCACCCAGCGACAAACGGACAAGCCGAGCGCTACGTAGCCGAGCTAAAACGCGCCCTTGAAAGAGATCAGACAGGCTCGCTGCAGCGCCGCCTTGCGCGCTTTCTCTTCAAGCAGCACACGACGGTTCAGAGCACAACAGGCGAGACCCCCTCGAAAATGATGTTCGAGCGTGAAATGCGAACCCAGCTCACAGCCATCCTCCCCGAGCCAAAGGCAGAGACGTTCCGGGAAGAAAAAGCAATTCCGCGCTGCGGCACGCTTAATGAGGGGCAGCGCGTCCTCGCCCGACAGTTTCTGAAAAAGCCACGCTGGGAGGAAGCTACAATTGTCAGACGCATAGGCCTGCGCTCTTGGCTCGTCAACATACATGGCACAGTAGCACGCCGACATCTCAACCAGCTGCGTAGATTTACGACGCCGTCTGAGAGCTGTCCGCCAGCGGAGAGAACACGTGCACCATTTTCCCACATAGCCTGGCCCCTCTTCCCGGAAGAAGAGACTTCGCCCAGGACAGACCTAGGAGCCACAGCGAACAACAGCCAGCCTACAAGTGTTTCTCCCCCGAGCGCACAAAGCCAGCGCGCCTCCACGCGTGAGCGCCGACCCCCTGCACGATACCAGGCAACTTTCTAAGGGGGAAGGAAGTGTTGTGTCCCCTTATCGCTTTTGTGTGTGTGCGCCCCCTCCTAACGACCACTCGCATTCCCCTCCTAACGACAGTTCGCATCCTCCTCCTAACGACCACTCAATCCTCCTCCTAACGACTACTTGCCCTTCGTCGCACGCTGTCGCCAGAGGCCCCCCCCACGGTGCGCCCCGCACCCTCCTCCTGTTCTGAGAAGCCACTCCCTCCCGTGGACGCTTCTCCGCTCCGTCCTTTCTTCGGGCGGCCAGTTCGGCTGCTGCCTCGGTCGACGCTGGTCGCACCCTCTTCAGCTTTAAATAAACGAAGTCTAAAAGTACCGTGTGCGTCTTTCGCTGCATTCAACACAGCGACCGGACACGACAGTACTTACGGCCACTTCTTGCGCGCGTGCGGCACGGGTGTAAGACGTTAATAAGTACGATGCGTCCTGCCAAGTGCCTCAAGCCATCGCTCCAAACGCGAGGCTCATCAATCCAGTAGATTCTCTTTCTTTTTCATGTTTTTCTTTGCAAGTGCGACAAACGGCGATGCAGTGCACGTGCTTCCATCTTTTCGCCACTTTCCACTCAGCCCAAATCTCATCGCAGTCGTCACCCCCCCCACCTCCCATCTTATATAAAAAAGAAGAAAGCAAACGATCCGACTTCCCAACTCGCTCATGGATCTTCTAAAAGCTGCACGCAACCGAAGCTCAAATATAGAGCCGACGTTTCCCAAACACGAAAGCGCCCACAGCGAGCGCTCAATCGCCGCACTCGCCCGCGATTCTCCGACGACTTCTAAATACGGACGAAATGACAGATCGAGGAAGAAGGCGCGTAAGCCACAACCGCGACGGCCCACCGAAGCGAGGCAGAGTACTACGCCGGCCGCGGTCCCGAACGAGCAATAATCGCCAGCACACATCGAACAAGTGCATCGCCGCCTAGAGGGAGGTTTATATACACGTACACGCGCACAGAACACGACGAAAGGCGGGCCGGCGAGCCGTAAGTGCGTTCGTCCAGCGCTATATACGACACACCACACCACGCCTGGACAGCGCGCAGCGGAGACGGGAAACCTCGGAGGAAAAATGATGAGGGACCGAGCGAGAGCAACTCGTCCATCGCGCAGCCCGGCCGTATTGACTGGCTGGGGCACCTTGTTCAAGACACGTGCCGTGCGTACGGGAGCGTTCGGCGGGAAAGTAAGTACGCCACGCGCACGCACGCACGCACGCACGCACGCACGCACGCACGCACACACACACACACACACACACACACACACACACACACACACACACACACACACACACACACACACACACACGCACACACGCACGCACGCACGCACGCACGCACAGCCATATACAAGCCGGTCTCATCTTTATAACTGAAAAGCCTCTTACGGAGTCTTTACTCTAATAGCACACGCGATGGACGTCGTGGGCGTATATATAGCTGGAAAGAGAGCGGGTTCTACTCGGCTGGGCTTGGCTTTGCGTCCGCACAACGCTAAAGATAATAAAGTCGCTGCCTGAGGCTTAGCCCCGCTAGAGAGAAGGACGCGGAAGGGAAAAAGCGCGGTCTCTGCTCCCGTTTCGAGGGAGTATCTTTGGGCCGCCCGTTGTCTAGTCTATAATCCACGGGTATTACGCATCGCAGTGTGTGCGTGCGTGTACCAGACGATATCCGGCAGTAAACCGAGTCGGGCGATGCTGCAATAGCGCACGCCGTCTCGACCTTTCGTTTCGTTTTCTTTCGCTTGTTATTCCATGTCTTTGACCGAGCAGGCAAGGCAAGCACGGCCCGCGCTCGACGCTACATTGCCAACGGCGAAACAAAAGAAATCGCGGAAAGAAGGATGAAACAGCAAGAAAAGCAGGCTGTGATCGGCTTACCGGTCAAACATTTGAGAGTATCTTCTACTTTCTGCTATCGGCGCGCCTTCTCTTTCAGCTCACTTCCCCCGTTGCGCTATGCCATCCACGTTAATGAATGATCTGTGCTCTATCCCAAGTATATATATTTCAGCAGAATACGATATGGTAACTCGGCACTTTTGCTCCATTTGTGAGCTACTTCGCCGCAATATGTGCCCGTAGTCTTTGGACTTGTACTAAACGGTCCGCACTATTATGGCTGGGGCACTAAAAAAAAGTGTCTATAGTAGTAATGACAAAAAATATATATAAGGGGCTATCAATTGGATTGGTGCGCACGAAATGCGATGACATTTTTCTCTCACTCCCCAATCTATTCTAATTCTAATTAATCGTTGCTTTTATCATCACTACTGAGTCATTCTTCGTTCAGCGTCTCCCTCCTTTCCCCTAGAAGTGGAGAGAGAACCGGATGAAGGTGGGAAGCGGAAAGAGGGCAACGCCCCTAAGCGCCACCTGCCATGGTTGGCAATGTGAAGACTCCACAGAGACACCGACACTGAAAAGATTTCGCCTCCATGGTCGTCATAATGCTTAGACCCCATTAAAAAAAAAATCAGATCAACCGTACAGCATACGTTCAATGTAATCACATCCGTTGCGCAGAAGTGAGCGGACCAAAGCGAGCGCCAATAATAACTTCATCGCGCCCCGGTCGTGTAGCCTGAAATTGAGCAATGCGGTCCGCACTTGCCAGCGAAAAACAACACAGTGCGCTCATCAATTTCGGGTTTAGCGCCTTCAGCACCTTGGGAATACTTTGTTATTTCTTCACTTTTGTTTTTCTCTGCATATGTGGTCGCTATATTTTTGCTCGTGGGCGCTGTATGTGGATGCAAGTAAAAAGGAAAGGGAACCAAGAAAGTGATAGCGTGTGCGTTGCGGAATCTCCCAAGCTATGCGGATACCTACAAACTAGGGGTGTGCGAATATCAAATTTTTCGAATACGAATCGAATACGAATACTTGGTTCCGAATATCGAATAATCAAGGACAGACGCATTTAACCACTACAAAACATTATTTGAGCACCCAAGAACATCACAGTTCAACTATCAGTGATGAAATGAACACAAAAGATGTGTGTGGCTGCACAAAAAGTATCAAAGTCTCGAACATTATTCATAGAAGAGTGGAAATATCAGAGAAGATGGCTAGTACACAACATTGATTAAGGCTAGCTTGCCATAAGTACAAAAGCGCGTTGCTGGGATGAACATAAAAGGTTGTCGGCTGCTCTACTTGGTCAGGCAGAAGTAGTTCCCTTCTAGCTGAAACAACTTCTCCAGCTACAGAAAATGCCCTCTCAATTGGCACTGAACTGGCACGTATTGCGAGGTATTTCGTGCACAGCTCTGACTATACCAGCTTCGCAGGTATAGCCACAAAGAAGCTCACCAGCGTAGTCAGCTACTGCATGGCCCAACGATACGCATTGCTCTGATCGCTGCTATATTGTTATATCTCTTTTGATAGGACTTGCGGTCCGAAATGAACGCCGGTGCTCGCAATAGAATATTCGGCTGGGTACGAATATTCGCGTCGGATCGAATATTCGAAACAACACGAATACTTAGCTTTCGAATCGAATACGAATACTAAAAATATACTATTCGAATTATATTCGAAAATTTCGAATATTCGCACACCCCTACTACAAACGCAAACGAACTCGTCCAAAGCTCTTCAGGGCACTTCAGAGGTATGCTGTGCGGTGCGCCACTCCCACCTATGTTTCATTCATTTTGTTTGGTCATAGAATTGGGAAGAACGTGTAAAATACAGAGAAGGGGATGAGTGGCAACTGGCCTCTGAATTCGAGCGACATAAAAATAGCGACCAGTCAATGAGACGAGAAACAAACAAGTAGTATAGCAAACTCGGCAGGCGCTCACCGAAAAAGTTTTTCTCTTAACCAAGGACCACCGTAAATGGGCCCCACTGACGCACATGAAAAAAAAAAAAAGGCAATAGAGATCACATTGGGAATAAAGATGCCGACGAAAAGTTTTCGGGCAGACTGATGCAGGAGCACTTGTAGGGGCGCTTGCAGGATCAGTTGCAGGAACAGTCGCAGGAGCAGTCGCAGGATGAATTGGCGAGCTCTTGATTCCGGACGCCTGTCGTTCTCTAGCCTTGTCTAAAGAAGAGGGACAGTCCCAACTCGGTCAAGAGCGCCTCGAGCCCGAGTGAATACTTACATCAGCGCTCTGCGGTCACATGCCAAGCAGCCCCCGGAATTTCGGAAACGAGCCCCGCACGCGTTGACTCGGAACTCTCACAGCCTTCCCAGTCCGTGCAGTATACCCGTCACTGAACATAGATCGCTAAGACAATCCAAATGGACACAGCCTTTTGCCTCAAGTCTGCAGACACTGCAGCAAGTACAACTTATAGTAAAACACAGGCAGTCAACATCGGCTCAAATCTGTGTAACATTGTGCTAGCTGGGCATTCAACCCAAGCTACTGAACTCAACGAAAGACAGCCAATGCCTAACTCCCTGACCCAGCTTGACCGGCCCTAAGAGTAATAAAATGAATATAACGAGTAATAACAATAACGTGGATAATAGTGAGCGACAAACGTACCACGAGAGGGCGCGCTCAGAGCTAACGCGACAAGCGTCAGAAATACTAACGACGGCGGAATAAGTCATAAGACCACGGGGCCAGAAAGCACAGCGATGACAGTGGCTTAGAAGCCAGAGTGCGCGGCAATTTGCACATTTAAGCGCGCGACTGCATCCGCGGTTCTTTGTGTTCGTCGCACGGGCAAAGGGGGAGTGGGGATGAGTAAATAAAGCGCGGATTCTCCATGAATAATCGACGCCGATGCGCCATTCTCGTTTCGTACCCGCCGCCGCCGCAGCGCCATCCATAATGCATGCGCGCTTTTCCAGACCCGTGGACGAACCCCACCACCCGCCAGAGCGCGGGTGCACACAGGGGCTGCGGACCACGGCGCGGACGTCGGGCCCCAGAAGCGAGCTCGCGTCGCCAGAAGCGCCGAAATCCGCGACCCTGAAGCGCGCCGGCGCAGATAAAGCATGCGCAGAAAGTGGCGACCTCCCCGGCGCCGATAGCAACTATTACCTCACCTTGCTGCTCCTTATCGGCGTGACGTCATCGTCACGTGGACCTGACTGCGCACGCAACGCTGTACACAAGCACCTTCCTCGGCGCATTTATGAAAGCCGCAGGCGCTCTGCGGTCTTGAAATAAAGGCTGGTGAACCAGAGAGAATGCGTTTCTCTTGCGCCTGGTCGAAGCCTCGTCTAAGAACGGAAAGTTGAGCAAACGGTCGATAATTCATGACCACGACTAAGCAGTGCGCCCGACGAACCCAAAGAACGAGAAGGCCACTTGTACGAGCGCTGACCCCCAGCTAGACGATTTATTACCGGGAAAACACAACCTTTCCTCAAAAGTAAGTGTTTAAGAGTCAGCGCCTGTCTCTAGTAACATTTTCTGACAATAAATTGCTCAACTGAGAGTCGGCGCTCGTGGAGTGAGCTTGTCGTTCTTTGGGTTTGTCTGTTCGCGCTTTTTAGTCGTCATTATACACGTATACAGCTCACCAACGCTGTCGCTGGCACAACATAAGCAAGCATACAAGGACGAAAAGCAATACTGCGAGCACACTCGTTAGACTGGACAACAAAGGAATATAAATAAAAATAACAGCGCCCTCCCCACACCAATACTATACGTACACGCGATTTGTCTTATACTGATTCAAAGAATGAAGTACGTTCCTTTTTAGTTGTGCAGTAGTTCATTTAATAAACAAGAACAGCAGAAATCTCTAGCGCTCCTTTTCAATTCGTTTTGCTCGATGTTAAGTTTGTTTCCGCAATAATATCAGAAAGGCCGGCCCGCCCTAAGAATAGCCTGTGCACGCTCACGCCATTTCAATGCACCTTGGCTTTCCCAGAAAACACTGAGGAAAAAAAAAAAAAAACAGAAACAAAGCATACCAAGAAAGAAGGAGGAGTATGTGATCTCCCTCCGATTTTAGCACGCATCTCCGAGGCACCTTTCAGCAAGAATTCAAACGTACACGATGGTCAGCCCAAAACTTTCCGTCGCCGGCGGGCGAAATCGCGCTTTGGGCAAAGATGCCGCCGCTTTGTGGAGAAAAAAAAAAAAAAAAAGTTGCGCAGTTAGACTGTCATTGGAAAGCAGAAAACATCGACAATAAAATAAACGCGTCTCTTTTCTAGTTTTTTGCCTTTTGTAGCTAACACGACGAGGAAAAGTATTGAAGCAGCTCTCAGGGCAATAAATCGCCAAAAGGGGGGGGGGGGGGGGGGGGGGGGAATGGGGCGCTCGAAACGGCGAGCATCAGACGGAGAACAGCAACCCGACGGCGATGCCTTGGGGGCAGTGACGAATGGCCCCGTCCTCTCTCGATGTCCGTCCATTCACTTCGATCCCGGCCTTCGCCCGTCTTGTTGCTGTTACGCCGCTTTACATTTTGCTTACTGGATTCCCATGCCTCGAAAGCGTGCCAAGTCGTGTTCGAAGCACGATCCCTGCAGTTCTCCTTGGCTCTACCCTATGTCTATACATCAAGCAACACTGGAGACGAGTTCCACGTTTGGGGACGCATACGCTTTGAAACGAAGGGTTTTGCATTCGGCGTTGCTTCGAGGGCACTTCTGTGTCCAGATGTCTCACGTCCACTGCTTTTCTGCAGCGAAATGGAAGGACAAGACCTCACAAACCATTCCATCAGACAAAAAAAAAGTTTGACTGATAGCGTTTTGACAGTTGCAAATATGCTGTCGTCGGTAGTTCAACCAATCACCCCGCTCTTAGACCTGCGTTTCCAACCACGGTATAGCCATTCGGCGTCAGTTAACAATGCAACTACATATTGTCCAAACACAACTACGCAGTGTCGGGGACAAAAAGTGCCCAGGACAAGCGATCGACATCAAAAGCATATATCATCGTTGTTAGCCGGTGGTTGCCGGTCCCAATTATGGAGATGAAACTAGGCCTTGGACTTGTAATATGTGCTAGTGAAATCGGCCGAACAATAGCGCACTTCGCACCTATAAGCCAATATCATCAGTCGCGCGTCCTGGAGAATTTTGTCCCCAATAGTACATTCCCTACAATATGCGGCGGCATGCTTCAACTCCTGATGGGGCCAGTCTGTACCGTACCCGTAGTTGCCTAAGCCACCTACTCATACTTAGGTTATCTGAATCCTCGCTCTGACGTATTAAAGCGGAAGCTGGGATCAGATGCACCAACACCGAACCCGTATTCTCGGCGCTGTTCGAGCGTATAAGATCACCCCGCGCGCTGTTTATCACGGCAATCATCAACGTGCAAGCCAATCAGCGATCGTGAGGTTTGCGAATGCAACCCCATATGAGCTGTACGCGCCTGTATCTTCTATAGAGAGCTCCACAGCACCGCAATGCCGTAGTGTGAGTGATTACACAGACAGGGCGGAAAGCTATACCAGCTGGAACATGTTCGTACGCCTCCGTTGTGCTAGGCTTTTCTTAACCTTTATGCTCCATTACTTTCGCTAATTCCTTTTCTGCGTGCGTGCGTGCGTGCGTGCGTGCGTGCGTGCGTGCGTGGAGTCAGGTCGTTGCCGGAGCAAGCCACGACTGTTACGACCACAGTTCCATACATGGTACACAATGCAGACCACTTCATCTCATGCCAGAGCTGGTTCAGAATACAGCTAGGATTCGCCTGTCCTGTAGCATTAGTAACTACTTCCGCGAAACGACACAAATGAGCGTTTGCAGGAGCGACCGCTGAGCGGTGGGGCTTCGAGAGAATCCGTGCTATCGGCCGCGTAGGTCACCGTCTATATAGAGAGGGATCTCGATTCTTGAGCCGTCAGATAATGAGGCCCCGACTCCGAGCTGCCTCATAAACGCGATCCGAGACTACATCCCCAACCCCCCACCGTAGCCATCCTTTGCCACACTACCCACCCTCGTCAACCCTCGTAGCTCTTCTCCCCTACGCTTGGACGTGACGCGATGAACGTCTGACGATGTCTCCTCGAGCATTTGTAGGAGGAGAACAGGGATGGGCAAGCGGACTGCAAAAAAACTCTTCGATTTCAGCCTCTTCCTTAGTTAAGGTACCCAGGTTCGTTTGAAACAAAGGAGAGGAGGACTTCCTCCTCGTCGTTCAACTATGCCACTGCGGAAACTTCCTTATCAGAAGCCAGCGACGTCGACTTCTTGAACACGGTGGACGCTAGCCTAATGAGGCAGCAGCGCCTTTTCGCGCGGGCCGAGAACCTGAGCGTCCACGCTCAATGTTACAACTTTCCCTGGTTAATGAGGAAGCTTTAATTGCAGGCACCGCTGTTTTGACACGCTCGCCGCAGGCCTCAACAAATGATAGTGACACAAAAGTCGTACATGCGCTGCTTAGGAAGACAAAGAAAGTGAGTACCTGTTATCCTCTCCATAATGAATGAGTGAAAGTCCCTTATTTTGAAAGGGAACGCGCAAGGCAGCTGCGGGGCGAAAGAGAAAAAATGATTGGGGTTCAACGTGGCCTGAACTTAGTTATACGAGCGAAAGCTCTGTTAAGCATGGTTTCCACTGTCTCAAATCAAATGTCAAGGTGAAAGTGAAGGTAAGGTACCCAACGGTCATAGTCATACTACGATAGCTTGGAGCATCCCACCAAGCAGTTAAGTTTAGTTTGACCTTGTGATGCACTGAAGGTCACTGTCGATGTTGTGCCCACTGTCTCAAAGTAAATGCTAAGGTCAAAGTAAAGGTCAGGTACCCAATGGTCATGATCACGTGGTCATACAACCATAGCTTGGGCCACACCACCACGCAGTCAAGTTCGGCTTGACCTTGTGCGACATTGAAGGTCACTGTCTCATCCACATCGAAATGGGAAGTTGTACGCCCAGGAGCAGAGCTCTCGCTCTAAAAGGGTAAATGGCGCTTTTTACCTAATTCGCACGTCAAGATACGAGTCAGTATACGGTATGTGGTGCTCAGGCTGTACCCGATCAGATGAGAGATTAGTTCTTTGTTTTTTTGTTGTTGTTTTTTTTTTTTTCAGCGCACGCCTCGTTATCCGTCAAGATTGAAAGTTAAGCTGCTTGCCTCCATAAAGCGACCTTTCAAAAGGAGCCCTTTTCTGGTTCAGAAACTATAGCATGGGATCGAGGTTATGATTTTTTACTCTCAGCGATTCAAAGAATACGCGCCTATTATATACTTTATGTGAGAATAGCGCTATTTTATGAGACGGAGAGCGCACAAGTGCACAAGGCAAGGCATGCGCTGCTTATCCAGCGCCAAGTTCAAACCAACTCGGAGCTTCTCCATGCTAGAGAGAGCGGCTTTCAATGGCCTCCTACAAAAGTGACGTTCTCGAGCACCCGAAACACATCTCCAGGGAAATAGAAACCAGGCGGGGCCGGATGAGTTGTACAGGGGCAGTATACCATTTCGCGCAGAGTTCCATCAAGCCTCTCACAAGCGTGGGGATGGCCGAAACCACGAAAACCTCCCAGACAAATGAACGGGCACCAGAGAGAATGAGAGAAAGGCAGGAAGGACGGAAAGGGGGATGGGGCGCCGAGGGCATCAGGCTTTAAGCCTCGCGAAAAGAAGAGCTCGCCGAAAGCGAGGACGTATGTAGTATGCCGAAAGCCTCAAGGGGGGAAAAAAGGTGACCGCCGGCGTCCAATTATGGGAGTGAGTGGCGTGTTCCTTTCTTCATTCCCATGGCATGCCTCTCTCTGCCTACCGCATTAACCAGAATCTAACGCGCACTGATTTTTTTTTGTTACTCACGAAAATTGAGGCTTACAACTCCAAGCGCGTTATAATAGGAGGTCAAGGTGAAACTACGCGATAAGCAGCCCAAACGTCATTACACCACCCACCCCAAGGTGGATGGCATTTGAGGTCTGGCTCAAGGCGCTAGGCCACCCCGTGTGTATACGCCACTGTGCTAGTTGCGTTTTGCGCGTGCCTTTTCTGCGCTTTGTCTTTCCGAGAGGACGAAATTTGGGTGCGCGTTAGGGGCGGGTAATTACGGTACCCCTTAGGCCGCCGCTTATTCCCCGAATCTCGAGCAGAGCTATATGCCGGACCAAATTCCTCTCGGCAGGACACCCTGCATCAGGCAGGCCTCGAGATGAAAGACTGGGGCAGAGCAGCCGAGGAGACATTCTGCGAGGCACGTCGGCACCACAGAGGAACGAAAATGATAATAAAAAAAACAACAGGAAAACGAGAGAGGCAGAGAGGTCCAAGAAACCAGATGCACGCAGTCGGAAAGGAAAGGGTAAAATGAAAGGAGGAAAGGAAAGAAAAGGAAAAGCGGGTGTCCCTCTTTGAGGTGCTGTGATTTCGTGCCTCTTTCAGCGTGTGCCCTTCAAGCTCGAAGCGTACATGCAGCTCTGTTCGTGCAAAGGGCTTCACTCGACAAACCTCTGGGCTGCAGCATATCGGAAGGGGAAAAAATAAATAAATAAAGGACACACTGCGCCGACACCGCAAGCGGCACTGCGGAGGATTAGGAGCAGCGAGATTAGTGGTAGTATGGAATGAATAAACAAGAATCAGGAAAGACAAAAAAAGATTCCAAGAGAAGGAGAAAGAAAAGTTGCGCGAATGCGACGCAGCAACAATTTCTCTCGGAGTGACCGCAGCAAACTCGCTTTCTCAAGAATCTCCAGCGAGATTGCACTGCGTGAGAACAGCGAGCGGCGAAAGAAAAACAAAATGGGGCGGCATAACACTGAAAACATAGCGAAATTCCAAACATGTAGAGTAGTTCACTTCAAAGGGGAAAAAATGCGCACAAGGCAAGAACTAGTTAGTTCTTGCCTGTTAAGTAACGTTATTAACAGACTTCGCAAGTGCTAACATAATTAAATGGTCTCTTTTTATCTATCGCCGCTATTCCAAAGTTTCCACAACAAATTTGGCAACGAAGGCGTTTAAAACTGTAACGGCTTTGTGGCCAGGCGTATTCGACAGCAACGTAGTTTACTGCAGACAACTTTTCTAGTAAGATCCAAAGATTCCCGCAGAAAAGTTCCCGTCCGCAGTCTTCTGCCTTACGATCCTCGCAGGAACTCCACCAGCGCATTTCTGGGGAAACTGCGGTTCGCGACTTAATTGACCAAGCAGTCCTCGCGGGGAATAAATGAGACAGGCGACAGCTATTGTCCACCACGACTAATTTGCGTTGCAAAAAACAAGGCTCAGCCGTTTATCTTCACGAATATCGCGCAAGCGATGTAGCGGCCAAGCAGCGCAGCTCAGAGAAGTAATTAACTATGTGGAACATTATTTGAATGTAGTTATGACGGACTTGCTGTGTCTGCACGAATACTGCTTCAGACCATGAAGGTACTGACGAGGTACATATCTGTGAACTTAAAATGTTTAATTGGAAGGTGAGCATGATAATCTGCACAAAGAAAATCATCACAAGTAACCGTTTTTTTTTCTGTATACAACGAATTTTTCCAAGCAAGAGGGCCAGTAACCTTATGACATATCTACGCGTTTCCAGCAAATTTAGCAAAAAAAAAAAAAAAAGCCCCGGTAAAATTATTTATCCACAATGAAACCTGCGCAAAAATCAGCTGAACAGCTGACAACTTGTCATGCGGAGCCGAGTGATCAGCCGTTGCTGTTCTATGTCGCACAGCCTCCAATTAAGGGAACATCCCTTCAACGCTCTCTGTGACGCAACTAGTCCTCTCCAGCTGCCAGATATTTTAAAAGAACAGGACTATTACTCACGTAGTAGCGCCAAGGAGTAATGGAGCCGCAAAACTACACAAACAAGCGCCCAGGAATTTCTGGAACGTCCACATAGTCGTCAGTACTGCATGCGTCCTCTAGCCTCGATTAGTGCGCAAATAGATCCGGTTGCAGGCAGTGGCATATGCAGTTCAGAGGACGAGACCACACAGAGTATAACAACGTCTTTTTTTGTTATTATTATTTCGCGGAAGATACAGAAAGTTAACGTTGATATAAGCAACTGGATCCGTAGCCGATCGCTAGTCACGGATCCATTACAAAAATATAGCACTTGTAAGCAGCTGTTTATGATTGGAACATACGAACATTTCACTTGTACGGTGAGGTGTACTTTTCTGATATGTGTCGCTTTAGAGGGGTGCAATACTGTATGGGTGCTAAATGCTCGATCGAATGACATTCCATACTTTAGCGCAGATAAATGATACTGTTAAATGATACTCTTCGACGTCCGTATGTATTGGGTGTTATAGGTAGATTGAGACTGCTTGTATAAAGCTACTCGAAGGCATTAGCACCATCGAAGAATTATAAGGCATATTTGCTTTTATAATGCAGTTAACCAAAAGGGCAGTACTGTAATCGTGAATCGAATGGAACGGGATGATGTCAACGTCGCTGTAGAACGGTTCTGACGATGAATGCCAAGCTACCGATGCTATTATTCTCAGTGCGCTATTCTGGAGAGTAATGAGCGGTGCAAGGTACGATTTATAAGTGAGGCCCCATGAGTGAATGCAGTATACTGGACGGCGCCATAATAAACTGAAATTCGCAAACCTAACGAGCCTATTTGTTCAAAACGGCAAGCTCCGCTTTTCCGAGATCGTGGGTTGTAGTCTGCTCCGTACCCCAGCTATACAGGCGCAGACGAGTATAGAAAACGATTCGTCACTCTTTAAAGGTGCACTGAAGAGGAATCTGAACACGTCTTTTTGCCACGGGAACTCGATCTACACGTTCCGAGCATTCTAGAAACTTTGATTTATTGACCTGTGTGGCCGATTTCCCTAATTAAATCGAATTAATGTCCGCCTCCCGCCCTTTTTTTTTTTTTTGAATTCTCCCTCGTACAGTGGGCGGAGTCGACCAACGCGCGGAGTGCCTTTCACCCAGTCCCGTGGCGGCTTGCCGCTCTGCCATCGGCGGAGTAATACGTAGTAATCCGCAGAAGCAAATAGGCCGCGCGTATTTTTATTTCTGCGGGCTTATTTTGCGGCTATATTATCTGCGAATGAAACTATTTATTCACGGAAACCTAAAAAACAAAATAAAGCGAAAGCAAAGCCTCCACGGAGCTGGTTGAAAGGCACTCCACGCGTTGGTCGACTCCGCCCACCGTACGGGGAGAATTAAAAAAATAAAGGCGGGAGCCGGACGTTAATTCGATTTAATTAGGGAAATCGGCCACACAGGGCAATAAGTAGACGTTTCTAAGAATGCTCGGAACGTGTAGATCGAGTTCCCGCGGCAAAAAAGACGAGTTCAGATTCCTCTTCAGTGCACCTTTAAGAGCAGCGGTTATCGTACCTTAGCATTACATGCCTTGCCCAAGCCCATTTATTCCTCTTGATTTCGACCAGGATATCATTAATCCGCATTTGTTCCCTCACCCAATCTGCCCGATTGCGATCTCTTAACGTTACACCGATTATTTTTCTCTCCACAGCTTGTGAATCAGTAAGAATTGTCAGTGACCGCCCAGTCCGATAGCCCTCCGCTAGATTGATTCACAAGCAGCCTGCCGCAACTATCTTTGCGGCAGAGTAGGTCACAGAGCGCTCCGCATACTCCGCTCTGTAGACTGCAAGACGCAACAAACACATGCAAAACCACACAAGCCGATCAAACATAAGATCATCTGGGTACCGGGGCACACGGGGGTGGCAGGAAACCAAGAGGCAGACAGGATAGCTCGAGGATATACTAACTACCGAGCATCCAACGTCAACGACCTTGAGGAATCCCTGCCAGTACCTCAGGAATACTCGGCCATACTCAACAACTACAAAGGCAGCAGGATGCGGTACCCACCACCGCACAAATCTTTAAACAAAGAAGAGGCTGTCACATGGAGACAACTGCAAACGGGGTCATATCCAAATCTAAACACACTAAGTAAAATTCACCCCACACTTTACGCACACAATTGTCCGTGGTGCCATGAAAAACCTACACTGTATCACATCACATGGGCATGTCAGAAAGTCGACATCGTCCCAGTCATACAAAACCCCAGTGTGGAGCAATGGGAGGGTCTGCTCTCCAGCGACTGCCGCGATGACCAGATCGGTTTGATACGGCGAGCTCAGCTGACGGCAGCATCCAGCGGAGCCCTGGAATAGGGGCAACCGACCGTTGCGGATGGACTCATCTGACCACATAAAAAAAAGCACTTGTGCTAGAGCCAAATAAAGTTATCCTATCCTATCCTATCCTCTCCACAGCTCGCTGCGTTTTAACTTAAGCTGGACCCTTTCCATTAGTTTGTACGTTTCTGCCCCGCATGTCACTACCGGTAAGATACAGCTGTTGTACACTTTTCTCTTGAGAGATATTGATGAACTGCCATTCATGATTCATGAATGAACTCCTGAATGCAGGGCTTCACGGAGCGAACGTAACCCACAATGTCCCACGATAAGCCAAGAACCGCAGAACTAATGCGTTGATACTCGATAAAGGAATACAGTACATCATACAGCTAAAGCCCTATAAGTTGTACTCTATACCATATAACGATTGTCTGTATGTACAGACCTTCGTTACCTTTCAGTGTTCGTCTTTACATTCTAAGGACAAATACGCTAAGTAAATACGCTTAGTAAAAAGGGAGTGTGCTATAATATTGCTTACTTTCTTTTTACTCCTTTCTGTTGAGAGTGTTGTTGGGTTTGGGATGCCCCCCCCCCCCCCCCCCCCCCCTCTGCCTGTGTGGATTAAGGCAGTTCGCGCTCCCCTCCTGCCTAAGTGGATTAAGGCAGCGACCTTCCAGGACCGTGGGACCATGGTGGCAGCGGCGAAGGTCAAAGACCGCCGAAGATGCGGCGACGATGGCGGCGTTCCGTGGCCGAGTCGACCCTCGGGTCAACGAACAGAGTGGTGGTGTGCTGAGTGAAAGACAGCAGTGTTTAATTACTGAGTCTCTACCCTCTCCCATCAACAGAGCTGCGGGAGAGCCCCACGGCCCAGCGCCGCCCTGCCGTGGGCGGTATCAACAGTATCCACAACGGTCCGTCTGATTGGACACGTCATTCTTCGAACTATTTCCACAGACAGGGATCTGGGGAATCGGTGCGCTATTTAACGGGCTGTTGTTGTGCGACTCCAGAGCACTCCTGTTGACTCCTCAAGAAGCTCCTTTTCACTGAGCTTCATTCTCAGTTACCCTTGTTGTAAATAATGTAAATATTCCTGCATAAAGTTTCTTCCTTCCTTGTTTTCTACTCGTAACCCCGTCTCCCGTCCTTCCTCGTCCCTTCTCCGGCCCGACCACGCTCACCCGATCCTAATAGTGTACTACGGCTAAAGCCCTAGAATCGCTTTTCATTCAGTGTCACAGCCACCTTAGTTTTTGCTCATCTATGCGCTCATTTTCCACTCCATAACCACACTGAAAGAATCATATGCTTCTTTGTCGCTTTCTGCATCTCTTCTATCTTGCACTTACGCCACTAGCATTCTTTTATTATTATTATTATTCATGCGGCTTACAGTAAGCCCGGTGAGGTGAGGGTGTATTTCGCGAAACCCATCGATACACTCGGTGAACTCGTGGTTGTCGTCGCAGCGACTAATTAAGTAATTATTCCTCTGCGCGCGCTTCTAGCACCCAGAACAAAGTATCCGGAATGCGCCGAAGAAGAGAAATATTTGAAAGCCGGGAACAAAGACCGAGCCAATCGACAGAATGGAAGAGAGAAAACGTAGTACCTGCATCCGACGTACGCTGAAATCCAGAATGCCTGTCCTAGAAACAATGCAGCTCACATTCGGAACAGTTCGTGGGAGTCTCAACAGTCCGTTAGTTCTTCCCCCCGCCCCAGTAAAAAAGAAAAAAAAAACTAACTGAAGCACATTGCGAAAAACTAATCTCACTTTGTTCAACTACAGCGCTAAACCAGAGAGGATAAGAAAGAGCTGGAAGACAATGGGGAAAAAAATCAAGGAAAGATGCGCAAAAAAAAAAAAAGGTGGGAGCGCTGTTTCTCTGGCGCTCGGGTTTCACGGCGGCCGCAGCAGAGATGAGCCGACAAGAGAGAGGATTATGGGTAGAGGGTGAGGGGCCCGGAGGGCGCGCTCATATCCCGAGCAGGGGCGGGACGGCGCGCACGCCAGATGCAAATAAGCCAGCTCCCCCTTTCCCGCCCTTCTCCCGCAAGAAAAAAGAGAGAGAGAGGGAGAGAGTGTCGTCCCGAGCACTATTCGAAATTGTGCGCGTGTGCCCCAGGCTCATCCAGGGGCCCCAGGCTCGCCCGGGGCTTAGGCATGCCTCGTCGGCAACGGACGGCTGCTGTGCTTTCTCTTGGCCGCCAGCACTCTTTGCTCCCCTTGCCCTCTATCGACCCGCAGAGGGGAGAGGAAGAGACGCAGAGAAAATAGAGAATGGAAGAGACCCCGACTACAGCCACGTGCATATACGATGGTGATGCGACACGAATGACGACGAGGGCGCACTGCCTTAAAGCGCATGTATTACGCTTACCGTGACATAACTGTACACAAGTGCACGAATCTTAGAGCGTACTTTTCGCAGCGAAAAGGTGGAAACAGCAACTTAATAGTTGGTACAGGTTTGGTTTGTTGAGGTTTAACGTCCCAAAGCGACTCAGGCTATAAGGGACCCCGTAGTGGAGGGCTCCGGAAATTTCGACCCCCTGGGGGTTCTTTAACGTGCACTGGCATCGTACACGGGTCTCTAGAATTTCGCCTTCATCGAAATTCAGCCACCGCGGCGGGGAAAGAACCCACGTCTTTCGGGTCAGCAGCCGAGCGCCGTAACCACTGAGCCACAGCGGCGGGGCTAATAGTCGGTACAGTTCAACAAATTTTGAACGAAAAAGTCAGTGAGCACATATACGGGAGGGAAAAAAAATTAACACAAAAAAAATTAACACAGTTGACTGAACCTGTTGCTTCACAGTGACAAACGATCGTGAAATCGATCTCGCCATCATTTTACTCTCAAATGTGCTTGTTTTTACAAGAAGCCTAACACACCGTAAATGTCAGAATAGCGCTAAGCGCTTGTACGGCACGATAAAAGAGAGACGGCACCTCAAGCCGCGGTAGAACCTAGGGAGACCAAGTGCGCTACCCAGCTCGAGGAATAGAAGCAGCCGAAGGAAGGGAGAAAGGAAAGAAGGGAGGGAGAGGGAGGGAGGAGTATGTCTAGAAGCCAAACGATTTGCCAATACCTCAGTACAAAATGGGAGACGCCTATTTGCGCGTACGGACTATATGTGATCACTTGACCTCTCAAGCAAAGAAGACTAATGGGATTAGTCTGTCTGCGAACATGCTCTCTATGTGGTCACATGACCAATCGAGAAGAGGACAAATGAGGGAAGTGTGCGAGCGTAACACTTAAAAATGAGCTGCGCGCGAGGCTGCCCCCTCTGCGTCTCGTCAGCAAGGTGTGGCAATGAGTTCCAAGGTTATTAATCTTGTTCTCGAGCTGCCGCTTTACTGAAATGAAAGTTTTGTACCATCTTATATTAAAGTGCGCGAGCGATCGTTTAAAGAAACCGGTGCAGTCGTATTCTGCGCAACAGTAAACCCCTTCATCTGCACGCAGCTTAAACATGCGCTCGATCGAAGACGACCGATATGTCGTAAAGCGCACTGTTCTCCAATCACCTCGCACAGGGACTGGCCAAAAAGAGAAATGAAAAATCAAATATTCGCGTTACGCAGACAAAATAGGCTCACTTTTCAAACACTGGCCTCTGGACTCGGAAGAGAACATTCAACAAAAACCTGTTCTGCAGTACTGCCGGGACAATAAAATTCGTGCCACCGGCATTTTCGCCTCTTCAAGCATTCTTTTTTTTCTTTCTCTCAAAGACTTCTTACAGGGCGAGCAAACTTCATTTCGCTTCTTTTCCCAGAACAAGTCCTTCCACGAATTCGGGCCAACTCTGATTAGTTTTTCTCAGGCGGCTGTCCAATTGAAAAAAAAAAAAAAAAACACTGCTCGAATCCACGGCTGCTAAACGTGCTTTTGAATGTAAGCCCGGTGCTGTGCTTAACGAATCCTGGAATGTGCGTCGCCATTCTTTCGCAGGGTATTTACCTTCTCGCATTTTCTTTTGTTTGCATTCCTCCATGCTCAGGCACCGGCGAGCCTTTATTTCGTCCGGGAATCAGCGAGTTAGTGCAAGTCTGCGCTCCTTTTGAGCAATTTCAAGCAGCGCCGAGGGGTGCATGCTATAGCGAAAAAAAATCAGTACTTGAGCAATCTGCAATTAACTTCCTTAACGAAAAAAAAAATGGAGGTCAGGTTAGAGCCTATTTCTGTCGACACACGGTGAAGGCAATTAACGCAGGAGTAAACTCTCAGCGTAAATGACAGGTGGAGTGAAAGTAAAAACGAGGAGACGGTATTAATGATGCAATAAAAAAAAAACGACGACAAGATGTTAATGGCAAAAATCTCGCAGCCACGCTCAAGGACGGCTGAACAAAACCTCCATGCCCCGAAAAAGTTCGTCGGACGATAATTTCTTTAAGAGTGCGCCGTTTCGGAAATATACGAATTACTTTGCTACCGCCCAATCTATTCGCACTCATACTACTAGCGCGATGGTAAAAAATTTATATTATCAGGAATCACGCAGCAATCAGGATTAACAAGTTGATAAAGTCCCGCTAGCACTGCAGTTTTCTTGTACGAAGAACCCTTTCCAAAACAAACTCTACTAAAGATGCAAAAAAGGACTCTACGGTCCATTCGCATTCGTTTCCTTCTTTTAAATATGCATAACCGTATTCTAAAAGGCATGACATACCTCGTGAAATTTTGGCTTGAGCTCAAAAATTTTGTTAAACAACACGCTTGTTACTGAGAATTTCCAATAGCGACATGTTCAGTATGAACGATTTCACAAACTTTCATAGACAAAAAGACCCTAGCAAATGATGCACAGTAGTATCGAAATACCGTGGACGCCAATAAAGGCACTCGAAATTACTTCCTCATTAGGCCGCTAATAACTGAGGATTCTTCTATATTAACATCGTTTTCATAAGTTTACAGCTTTATAATGAAAGTGGCGCTTTTTTTTTCGACTACTGACAAGCAAAAAAAAGTAAGACTTGTGGTGTCGTGGGTTCCATGTCATGACACTGGGTGCCACGTATAGGTACTGTCCCAGTCGGTGTTGTGAACGTAATGTTTCGTAGAACACAGTTTTCCGTGCGTCGACCTCGAGGACCGATTCTCCGCTTTTGCGGAAACATTTGGACTAATTTACGACCGTCTGCGCCCTCCGAGGAGGGTGCCCCCCGTCCCCCTGCGCCCAGCCAGCCGCCTCTCCCTAGAGAGCGTCGCTCAACACCGGAGCCCTCGAGTGGCGATAGGGAAGGTGTCTGGCGGCTGAGACCGGGAGAGCGACGAGACAACAGCAAAAGCGTCAGTCGCAAAACGAACCTTGTACTCATCGAACCTTTTTGTAAGCTCTCTTTTAGCCAGTATTAAATTAAGTTATTCTTTGTTCACCGGTTGCTTGTTCTTCGCCGAACGTCAGCGTATTCACGATAGTCGGTGCCATTGAGTAAATATGCGCATTTGAATATACACTGCTGTACTACTTCCTACTGCCCCTGTTATGTTTTATTGTGAGCCCATTCTCCACAGTACGTGACCATGATGCTTATAGTGTAGTGCACCCATACAAGCAGTTTGCCTTCAGCCGCATCTCCCTGCAATGTGAGGCTAAAGTGTATGAAAAAAAAAAAACGTGAAAAACAATCACGTTTCGTCAACGACGACTCCACGCGAAAGAGCAGATACACCTGTACGAAGGCAAAGGATGGGAAAAATGGGACAGTTCAACGTCACAGCTGCGGCTATGTACTGTGCACTACACTGCATACTGCTTGTCTCAAATAAACGCGTCGAAACCCAGTGTTAAGCAAAAATGTCACCTTCTTAAAACTAAGCAGCTGTTTCGATGCTATTTACGGAGAACACCCAGTAGTCCAAGTTGATAAGGGGAACACAGGGCACCGTGGATCGAATATCATTATACCAGTAAATTTATCTCAGTACCTTTCACCCTAATCGAATGCGATGCCCAGAAGAAAGAAAAAAAAGGTAGATCAGGACAGACGTCCCCAAAAAACACATTCTAAGAAAATTAAGTGGCCGCTTAAGTGGCACAGTGACGTGGCCAGCCTTTGGAAAGCAGCGACGCGAGCAGTGCAAGCAGCCCGAACATTTCCAGCGTTTGCGCGTTGTCTCCTCCTCGGGCCAAATGCAGGGTACCTGCGCTACAAAAGCTATAGAACAACGGTAGCGCACTCACAATATTCGCCGCTCCTCCATTTTGCGCAGCGCCTGGTCCCGCTGCAGCACGGTCATGATGGCCTCCCTCTCGGCCAGCGTCAGCTGACTCAAGTCCACATCCATGGCACGGCCTGCACTGGCGCCCACTCCTCCGGCGCCCAGGATAGGGGTCAGTCCGCTACCGCCGGGCCTGCCGGCGTCTGCGGCCGTCATGAACACTCGGCCGCCGACCGCCGAGCACTGGAGCCGAGCAGGCCGGGGCCAGGCCGCTGGTCTCTCGCCGCCGCCGTCCGAGGCCCAGGCGGGCTTACGGTTCGCATCGGGGCCCCCCCGGTGCTGCTGGCCCCCCCACGAGCCGCCGCCGTTGCCGCTGCAAGACGCCACGCGAGCGCCGCACCCTACAGCCGCGCGGACGACGGCCGAAGCCGCTGCTGCGGAGGGTAGGCACCCGGATGGCACGCAGCCCGCGAAGCGACACTCCAGACTTTAGGCGCCCACACGTCGCGCGGCGCCACCTCCGTCTCAGCGCTCCTGCGGACTCGAGACACCTCTTCAGTGCACTCGCTCGAGACCAGGCGTGAGCAGGGTAGAACTGCTCCGAGTGTCGCGAGGAACCTGGTCTCACCCAGGGACAGTGAACTCCAAAAAGGTCTCACTGCTCCACAGCGCCCTTCTCACTCCAGATGGCGCGTCCAGCTCTTCCAACACGTGCTCTGCACAAGGACCACCACTGCCCGGTGGAACCACTTCTAGAGAAGCCCGGCGATCCTGCTATTTATGTGCAACGCCGCAGGGTTTTGAAGCACCGCACGCGCACTTGTCTCGGTATACTAGACTCTGTAGATGAGAAACTGCGTCACTTGCGGCGAGACTCGAGGTGGTACAGCACCCGCAGTCGTCGGCGGCGTATCCGCACCAATCCAGGCAATGATCCGCGGTGAATACCGAAGGCACACACAACGCACAAACACAACACCGCGGGCCGCGCCGCCAGAACCACCACAGATTTAACAATTCCACGAAGAAAGATGTGTCCACGGCGACACGGGGTGACTAGCAGTCAACCCCGACAATCAGCAGCGAGCTCTCCACAAGTGCTCTCAGATGTCACGTGGTAAGGGCGACCAACCAAAGGTCCATGGGCGTACGGTGAGCGACTTTCCGAGATGCTTGTCAGCCACTATCAGCGACGCTCAGCGGCAACTGTTGCTATTAGCTCTCGCTAAAAGACAAGCCACCAGCGGTAGATAACGCTTATCTACGAGTACAGGTACCCTGTTCTTCCTTATACGTCCTACTGAGCTCAGGAGAGTGGTCGATCGCTTGTATCACTCGTAGGCCATCACAGTAAGGAGAAGACATCAGACTTGCCGCAGAAGCCTGCTCTGTGCCATTCGTCGCATGCAAACCACGCTCGTATTGGACGCTCCTTCGCAGAGCGATCAATCCGGTCGAGTTCTCTTCGATTCGGAGTTCGGTGCGTCGTGGGACAGAGGCTTGAGGCGGCACTGTCACTTCCTTGCGAGGTGTAATTCACTGCTCGCACTATGATAAATATACTGGCACCAGGAAAAGCTTCGACACGGGCAGGCACACAAAACGAAGCCAAGGCACGGGTGGCGTAAAGTCGCACTAGATGCGATGACAACGGCTACGTGCGCAGCGACGAGTCGCCGCGTTGATGGCTCTGGGAGGCCGTCGACTGGCGCATTTTCGCAGCTTCGTGGACCGTGAGGCCCCCTGCTCTGGCATTCAAGCGCCCACCTGCGAGAAACAAATAAAAGAGGAAATTGAGTTGATTCCCTGTGTATGTCGGAACAGTATCAGTGCGCAGGTATACACCCTACTACAGGGCGGACATCACTCCATTCACACAAGTAAAAAAAAAAAATGAAGGCGCGTAAAATTTTGACCGAGAAACAGATCCTTGCTAGAGGACCACATTTTCGCGGACACACTATTACGTCGGCACTGCAGAGCTGACCTGTAGATAGCAATGCGAGTAAAAGCCCATCTGGATAACTGTGAGCATCTGCGACGTCTTTATAAGGTACAGCCTTTGTTAAAAGTTTGGAGCACAGGGGGTTTGCCTCTGGGCCTCACTGTGTGGTTCGTGATGCATCTCCAGCGCTCCAAATTTCCTCTGCGTAAGAAGATTTCTGGTTCTGCCTCCTTCAATGGGTAGGACTTCCCAGAATGCTTCAGGAGTCCCACTGTAAGGCCAAGTAAACCCCCTGGGCTCTAAACTTTTGACAAAGACTGTACGTGGTCACGTATAGCGCGAACTGCATTCATGGCAGCCCAGGTATATGATGATATACCTGCTTATGAATGCTTTGATTTCTTGTATTTTTAAACCTGATAGCTGGCTTTCGTATTACTGTTAGTTAATTTGCATCTTTCTTGCCTTTAAATCCACTCCTGTAACAATTCCAAGTGGGACTAAGAGTGTGTTCAAATAAATATAAAATAATAAAATACGTTATCAATGTTATCCAAGTGAGCTTGGAAGAACACAACGAAGAAAGGGAAGAAGCAGCAGTCGCTTCTATGAAAACTGCTGTATAAACAGAACAGGGAAGAAAAGGTGCGGAAATTCGTCGCCAACCACAAGCAATCGACGAGAATGCATTTCTGCAACAGTAGGGCCAGAGTATCGCGGGTGTGCTTGCAACTGCTTCTTTCTTTTTTTTTTAAATCTCCGTTCGAGAGGTCAACAGGTCGGAGGACGCGAAACCTCGAAGAAAGAAAACGATTTAGGCCACTCGCACGTGCGTCCTGATAGCGACGGCTGCGCGAGCCCGGGTCAACAGTCAGGAGGGACCAGACGTTCCGTATTTCACGTTCTTCTCTCAAATCGCAAAAAAGACTCAGGATGAAGCTAATTCCATTAATAAAATTACATTTATAATTCTATATACTAGTTGCAGCAACTTCCCAATTGAACCTCCCTGGCACACGTCCATAGGAATTGAAAAAGTTGATAGATTCCCGCTGTGTGGTCAAACTGGCACGCAGTCAATATCCTCCTGCTGGCTTTATACGCAACATCGAACAATGATGTCAAACGTACGGTGACGCTCGCTACTTATTCTTGAGCTCTTGGCTCAGGTTACGTGGGGCATCTTTTACATAAATCCCACGACAGAAGTTCAACAATAAGATCGAACGACTGAGCGTACTACGGCACATATGAATTTTATGAGCCGCCAAACGAGCTCACTGAGCATCCTCTTATGTGGGCCATCTTCCATTACGCAGCAGCACGAACAATCGACTGTGCCCTGATGGCTTATCCGGAAGGCCAGAGCGTGGCGTGCAAAAGGTACAGGGTCCGTCAAAAGTTCCCAGGCCACATGGTCCGCTTTTCATCGGTATATCCTGGCACTTAAGATTCCGATAGAGCTATCGAGGTTCTCAGATGGTAGAACGATCCTTCTTATATTCTCTACAGATATTTTGAGCTTCGAGGGTATCTCAACAGCCCGACTATGCTGCTCAAAAGCAAACCCTGTGGCCTTGGAACTTTTGACGGACCCTGTACTTCGCGAAAGTTACGGTCGATTTGAACAGCAACAGCCGACCGAAACCGCAGTAACTTTATTTGGAGTCAATTTATGAAAATCGAGCCAGCAAGGAAGAGCTGTAGCAGATGACTAAACAGAGCAGCCAATGCATATCGAGTACCTCAATCTCTTCGCAGCACAGACTAGTTAAAGGCGGAACATTCAAAAGTAAATTGTGGTGAAGCAACCTGCGTCAAGCGTTATATCTGAACTCTGTGGAACTTTGAACTCTGCGCTTGAATACTGCTGAATACTATCAAGAGCCGTACCAAAGCCCCTGTGGCTGCGGTGAAACGATAGAACGTCCACTTTGTGAACGAATGCCGTGCACATGAGTTAAGTGCCGAACGACAAAAGCTGTCCTATATGAATTCGACTGCCTCGACTGCCTCGCCCGCTGACGGAGAACAAAATACTCGAACAGTGGCCACATCTATCATCAGCCCTGAAGGTCTGCCCGGCGCTGCTCCGGTTCCAGAAGGCATCAAGCTTGCGCGACAGGTTGCGACTTTGTTGCACGATGTCCTGCATGATTACTCTACACCCCTCTCTTTCGTTTTCTTCCGGTGCGAGGTAAGAGAACCGGACTCGCGGTCAACTTTCTGTGGCACTCAGCAGAGGTTAGGCAGGAAAGGGAGCAAGACGGGTCTTTGCTCCCGGCCGTGCCTTGGTAAGTGGGTTATTAGGGCAAGGGGTGTGAAGGGTGAACGGGGCGAACGTGGGGATTTGGGGAGACGATGCGAGGTCGTTAGGGCTAAGGGAGAGGATGGGTAGCTCATTCCCCACGGCACGGGGACAAAGCCCCGTCTACTTTCCTTTCCTGCCCAGCCTCTGCTGCAGTGCCACATAAAGTTGACCGCCAGTGTAGTTAACCTCCGCGCGCCTTGCCTCTTATTACTTGCCTCTATAGCAGACTTCAGTTCTTCAAGAAACTTCCAAGTCAGAGACAGGGTTCGACTTTCGGTAAAATTCGAACGATAAGTTTCTGCCGACATTTTATCTTCCACGGGATTCGTCGGACGCGCTCGAAAACAACACAGTCGGAATTGATGACCTAGAAAGCGCCTAAGGCAGCCCACGAACCAGGGGCTGCTCGCGGCAGTCGCTCGGAAGCCTGCCCAAACCACGCGCACCACCTCCTACCCGATGCGTTTCATTTCCTTCCAAACGCAGCGCAAGAAAAGAAACACGACCACCACATACAAAACCAAACGGCGTCGCTCATGACCACCGATCCGGCTGCCAATCCCCGCAACAGCAGCAGCTCAGAAGCTCCGAGAGCGTACCGAGCCAGCGCGAGGCCGTCAATAGCAGCACTCCAAGCAGCGGCTTGTATACATACGTATATATACAACATACACTCCCATCCAGCGAATCTAACGCTACCGTGTATATATACCCACAAAGAGACCCCCGCGACGTTACACGGCTCGTTCTGGCGAAATCGACCCGTTTTTTTCTCCCCCGTTTTATTTCTTGCCACCGCACTCCGAGTCCTCCTCGAATCGAGAGCGGCGCGGCTGCGATTTTCACGGAGCCGCTGCCGACGCGGGTGGAAAAGACAAGAGAAAGCCAGCGGCGCAAGCTGTTCGAACGAAAACGCGTTGCATGCCCCCGACAAGCGGGCGCCTTTCGCAGCTCTGCCCGACAGGAAGCGGCGGGAAACGTATCGCGACGAACACGCGGGGGTGCCCTGTCTAGACAAGGAACGCTGCTTGAGGGAAGCTTCCGGAAGGAAGAGGGGGGGGGGGGGGGGGGGGGGGTGCTAATGCAGCGTTAACACGTCGGCGGCGGTAGCAGCGAACACACGTGGTTTGTTGAACGCCAGCGCGAAACAGTTTGAAGTTCTGGGGTGCGCTTGCTCGGATAGTGTATAAAATAAGTCAGCATCTCACCGTGCTTCCGGCGTCCGGAGTACACCTTCGTGCGAGTGGTGTTCCACGGGCTCAGTTTTATCGGCTGTGCCTTTTTTACGAAGCCGTGGAAGAGCGTGAGAGATGTTACGGCGAAGTCAAAACGCGGAACTCCTCTTTATAAAGAGGTCGACAGACGCCGCCATACGCGACACTGTTGACTGTGGGAAGCATCTGACAACACCGGCTCGTAATCGTGGAAGGAATTTGCTCAGGACGAACTGACGGGCTAGTTGGTTACACATCTCAAAATTTCCGAGCGCACGAGAACGAAACGAAGACTGACAGAAAGGACACATACCACAAAGCACCGTACTTCAACAGTTGAGTTGAAGTACGGCGCTTTGTGGTGTGTGTCCTTTCTGTCAGTCTTCGTTTCGTTCTCGTGCACTCGGAAATTTTGAGATTTGGAAAGGAATAAGGTACGACGCTCCGCACGCGCTACCCGCACTGCAAAAAGCAGGTGCTCCTGTAGTCGAGGAAAGGTGCACTTCCGTCACCCGTGAACTATATTCAGAATGCGGCAGTCAAAGCGTAAAAGGCAAACTGAGCACAACTCACGCAGCTGCACGCGAGCTCAGTTAGTGCAACCAGTGGACGAATATGTTACTAGAGGTTCACGCTTGTAGCGGTTTCGTTATGACAGTATCTGATGGCCGGATTTACACAATTCAAAAAAGCGAAGAGGACCGCAGAAAGGGTGTAATAATGCCTTTGACTGAATTCGATATCGCACACTGCTCTTAGGTTTTGAACAAGATTATTACCAAAAGAGCCATTAATTCGATACTCGTAGTAAATTGCTAGGAGTGTGTAGCAAAGGCATGTATTGAACTAATGTCGTTGAATTCGACACCGTCGCACATATGACCAGAACCGAAGAGAAATGCCCAAGGGGGAAGTGCAGCCCGCCAGAGAGGCAGACATGGATAAAAAATTTGCAGTACGGGAGTGCAGAAAAAAAAAAGTTATTGCTGCGCAGTCAGGCAAAGAAGATCAATGAAAAACGTAGAATTATTAGGAGACATGCGTGCTCCATCAGCTCGAACGAATAACAGCTGATTAGATAGCGAGGCAACGCTCAACTCGGCTCCACACCGCTTAATCACAGTCGACACATTTAAATACCTGAAAGTACTCATTGCTCGAGACTTGAGCTGGAAAAAATGTACTTTCCGTCAATTGAAAAAGTCTGTCCGTCTATTGGGTGATGCTGCTGACACACTCCAGGAGACCTCCGCACACTTCCCACCCACCTTTGCTTTCAACCCATAACCACCCACCATAATCATCTACCCACTATCGTTTCATCCTCCAGAAAATAATCCGCCACCAACCAAGCACCTCCTCCCCACCACCCTACACAAGCTTCACCCACACCCACCTTCCCTCCAGGAAGCCCTGCCCACCATCCATCCATTCAATTCCACCCTCCAGACGCCTCCACCCACGAGCAGCCCACGCTGCACTGCAACGAAAAAGCGACACCGAAATGCAGTTCAATGACGCAGCCAGAAGGCGATCGTTGTAAAGGCGAAATGAACCCGCAAAATCTTGTAGGACACCCAGCTGTGACAATGCGATAGCATAAGAACCTCGTTGTGAATGGGCCAAGCGTCCTCAGGTAGCGCGCTCCTGCGCCCGCATCAGAACCTCCCCCTTACCAGGATAAGAACCTCTGGGTCCTTATCCCGCCACCTTCACCCTCCTTCCACTATACTACAGTCGGATACAACTCAGGAACGAAGCAGCCTTTTCCCCGTCAAAAGAAGCCCCTTCCAGCCAATGGCGTCGGTCGATTCTCATTACCCTGCTAGCCTGGCAATGCAGAGAGAGGGGCTATCCACAACTCCACAACCATGGAGGGAGGGAACTATCCTCTTTCATCTGCCACTCCCTGCATTGACACGCTAGGAGGGCAATCAGAATCGGCCGACGCCATTGGCTGGAAGTGGGTCTTTTCACGGGGAAAAGCCGCTTCGCTCTTGAGTTGTATCTGGCTATACAGGAGAAGGGGATTTCCTTCGCTCCACCTTGCCACTTACCAACCGTGGCAGGTCACAGCTGGCTCTTCCGTGTACCAAACTTGGCAGGCGGTACACCTGTGTAGCAGTCCTGTAGGTGGCAAAGAGTGGCACCGCCGGTGGGTGGGGTGGGGGGACCATGTGATGCGACAAGTCTGCTAACTTGTCGCATCACACGGTATGATCCCGTGTGCATTCTTATTCTTCCGCGAATCCGCTGTCCACAAATCTTTTTAACTGCCTCGCTTGTTAAGCCAGGAATCACTGCTTGTCAAACACAACCAAACAATCCGGCACCCGAAGCGAGGAGTAGGGAGCCAACACGGCGTTTTATTCTTCTTTTCGTGATGCATAGCCACGACAGACACAAGAGCGAACCCAAACCCGAAAAAAAGCAGCTAAAAAGAAACGACCTTTCAAGAACCTCTTCACAATTTCCTCTACAACTTAAAACCGACACTTGACGTCACAAGGGATTCGACAGCGGGAACTCCAGTGCCCGCATCCCCATTTCCGCCGCATACACTGAAGCTCACGGGCACACACGAAAGTGTCGCGCAGACTCCCTTAAGACCACACATAAGCAGAACAAGAAGAAGCGCGCAAAAAATCCCGCCATATCCACCATCGACCAACGCGCGCCCGGCGACGACCAGACCACAAGAGATTCCCCCCCACTTCTTCAGCGAGAGCATTCCAAGACGGCACTCGGCGACGTCGGGCACCTCATCAAGATTCACAGCGGCGATGTGGCGTCGCCGGTGAAGAGGGGCGGGAAGTCCGTTCGAGTGTAGCGGACTGGGGTGCGCGAACGCACAGACAGACAGACAGGACACTCGACCACTCCTGACCTCCCCCCCTCCCCAAGCACTCATTCGCTATAGACTCATCTGAGACGTTCACGTTCCCCCGCTGGAGAGACTGCAGCGGGCCGCTCTCTGGCAGCCCCCCCCCCCCCCCCTTCCCCCTTGCGCGCGAAAGCTGCGCATCGCGGGAGAGTGAACAAATCGACCGGCCGGCTCTCGGTGGCACGGCACAGCGCGGTGGGGACGACGGATGACGTCCGCCAGACGCGCAGCCGCCCCGGTTATCTCATTAAAACGCAGGCTTCTTCCGCCCATCTCTTCCTCTTTTTTTTTTTTTTGTTACATACGCAGCGCACACATACGAGCAGGCGCACGACGCCGGCCGGGCGGATGGAGACGCCGCCATCCGCGCTTCAACGCCGTTCGACTTCTGGCTGCATTATAGGAGAGCAAGGTCAGTGCTGCCTGTCAGCTGTGGCAATGCTTACGCTTTCAAACTTTCAAAGCACGGTCGGCAAAATACGTAACCAACAGCAAAGATAAAAACAAGCATTGTTCGCATGCCGTTATCTCTTCGCATCGATTAGCGAATGAGTATATGTGAAGTAATGTACCCTGAGCGTGCATTGCCACAGTCCATTCTCGATCAATTCAACTTGAAGGGAACCGCCCATATGCTCGAATTAGCTCGAATTAGGCGGTCTTCCAATCAGCGGACACCGGTTTAATATACTTCGTGTTGAATGGACCAAAGCGTCAGTTCAAATAAACGCAAGTTCGAATAAACCGGAAGTTCGAATTAAGCGAGAGCCATTAAGGAGACTTATTTTTCTTACTTTTTCACCACGTCTACTCTTATGAATAACATTTTCTTTCAGACTTCTTTCTGGTTAAGGTCAACACACTATGTGATTTTCCAGTAGGGAGTGTTCACCGACGTATTATCGACCAATAAGCACGGCGAAAAAAAAAAAAGGAGGGAACACTTACGCCCCGCCTTAAGGGTATGACACGATAGCCCATATATGCGGAATCGGCAATTCTCGACTTTACATTCACAGATCCCTGGGAGTCGTCATGCCGCTCCAGGCGCAGTGGCGCGCGGATATTAAGCGATGCGCCACTGCTCTGCGATGGCAGGTGCTGCCACCGGTGGGTCTCGAGTTGCTCTTCCCGAGCAACCTTTCGCAAGCAATCATTAATTTAACTGCCACCTGCCAAGACGGTTAAGTTTGCTCCCAATCCGGTGGGAGCAGGTTGTGATGACGCCACAAGGTCACGTGAACGAGGTGGCCCAGGCGGCCACCCCATTTATCACTCACCAAGCCGACGACAACGCCGGATTTTCTGCACAACGGGGGCCTTAACGTTATCGCGTTAAAATATAACATTGATGAGCTAATCCGGCACTATGCTTCTTGTTTTCCTGTTTTTCTCCATCAGTAAGTGCGTTCTTACGTATACAGTTAATGAGCGCAAGAATGGCAAAGGAGACGGCAGGCGAAATGTTTTTTAAATCGCAACAAAGTGCTCGACAAAACAATAAGCAATGTGTTCAGAGAAGCAAAGTTTCAAGCATTACACGAAACTATAAACATGACAAATATGTATACAAATTGAGGAATCATGAGAAAAACTCTGATGTTCAAGTCGGGGAAAAGCACTAAATAATGCGCAGAGTGGCAGAGAGTAAACAGTCCTTTTTAGCAAAGTATTTGCAAAGAAAGTAATCTTCGAAGGGCTGCAGTAAAATGGCGTTGCGAGAGTCAAGGATGCGAACTACTCTTAAGACCGTATAGCCCTGAAGTGCCCCCCAATTAACTTCAGCAAATTGCATTCCAACGAAACTCGTTTAACGAAAGCTAAATTGATCGAACGCAAAAGCTGGAGGCGCTACTAACGGGACAATGTATTGCACGGCGATTCCTTGAAAACCCTAGTAATTTACAAAGGCGGAGCGAATAATGGGGGATCCTTACTCGAAAGGCCGACAATCTACAAAGCACACTGCCGCCCATTAAAAAAGAACAAGAAAAAAGGAAAATACAGGGAATAATAGAGCAGCACTAAACGCAGAGCTAAAGACAAAGCAACAGATCAGCTAAATCGAATACAGCTCCCAAGCTTGGGGACTGCATTTCAATTAGCGTTTCTGGAGGCAGTTTTTTTTTTTTTTTTACAAGGGAACGTCCTCTAATTTCCTGCTCAATTATTGCCGACACTCGCCTTAAGCTTGCCTTAATGCCCAAAAACGATACCTGAAAGGGCGCCGCCGGTAATACAAGGCGGAAGCGAGATGTTTCAAGCGCGAGATCCGAAGCTCGTGCATTACTATTAAACACAGCATCAGCCGGCCATTGAAGCAAGGCCTCTATCCAAGTCCTTCATCGAGTCGTTTCTTATTATGGCTCGGTCTCTCGGGCACCCGAAACGCGAGGAAACCCGTGAAAGGGCTCGAGAAAAGCTTTTCTTTCCCACAAAACCTCGAAAGGCTCCGGCATGAGCGCTCAGAAAAGTTACAACTCGGGGAAATTGACAAAGAAAAAACACAAGAAATTACGCACCTGCTTTTCACGAAGCAGCTTTCTTTCACCGAAAGGCACCAGTATTCCCGACAAATAATACTTAGCTTGGATTTAGGCACCTAACTGATTCGCTAATTGTTTCGTATCTGGAGATTTGCAGGCTTTAGGGTTTTTCGTTCACAGCGTATCGCTTTGAAAACAAACTCTGACACAACCAATACAAAATATTCATTGTATGGCCACTCTTCGGAAAAGCACACTCGACAAACGCAGATGTAACTCTTTACGCGCGATGTGCGATATTACTGTAAGCGCTAGCGAGGAATGTAATGAAAGCATACACGATTAAAACGCGCACAAAGTAACCATGAACTTCCTCCAAGTATAAAAAACGGTGAAAAACGTGCACGTGACGGAAACGCGGATTTACTCTCTCCTCTGAATCGTCAGGCTTTTGCCAAAACGGCAAAAAAAAAAAAAAGTAAAAACCGGCAAGCTTTGATGGTTACGGGTACCAACTCCGAAAACGTGTATGGGGCAAGTTCCGCGTATATTAATTGTTTCTGCTCGTTTTTAGGTGTTGCCGCCAGGAGCGCTGCTTTACACCTGTTTCGCTCAAAAGCAGTGGCTCAAAAGCAGAGAGGTGACATAAGGTTAGAAGTGTAGGAAACCGTACTGAAAGAAAATGGCGAATTTTAATGACAATTTACAACACAGTTAAAGAAAAATAAAAAAAGCCGAGTACGGTGGCAACTGCCACCAGCCCGTTTCAAAGGGGACGCTCCTATCTTCCAACCATCCTTCGCAGACGGGTCCAACTTTTCAGCTGTCCGCCTGCGCATTGAAGAACACGCAGGTTTCGTCTAGTTTCAACCGGTCGTTTAGCCTTCGCGCCGTGACGGGTGGAAAGACCACCCACGTGCACGCATACGTCAGCCATGAAAACAGTGCGAGGCACCAAACAGATAACAGCAAGTCAACCACAACCACGCTGCATGACCGGTGAAGCGCACGGTTGAGGAACGAGGAATCTAAATTACACAGCAAGGAAAACACCTGGTTTGTTTACCACCCCACCTGTGACTCACGACCAACTGCTAATAAACAAAAAAGAAATTATTACGAAAGTAGCGCGGATTCCGTACACCGTAATCTTGTTTCCCATAATTGTCGTCCACTCCCTGTCTGACGGTAATGCTATAGGAGAGCAGACAGTAATTTAAGAATGCAGCAGCCTAGTCTTGGCTCATTCTAAAGAGTTGAGCGAGGCGAGACAAAGCGAGGCCTTGGTTTGCGGCTTGGGATACGGGAGAACCACGCGGCCCGCTTCAACCACCACGACTGGCAATGCTGTTCTCATTTGCCGTTCGTTGTGTTATCAGAAAGCGAATCGCGCCGTAATAAACAACATCGTAACATGGGGCAAATGCTGCTCAATATGGGAAGAAGGAAGTTGGGGGGTGTAACGTACGTACGCTTCTGCTCAGGAATGTGAACTCGTAAACCTCCCGGCGATAGGACGAGTGCCATACACTTTTCACCGAGAGAGAGAGAGAGACAGAGAGAGAGAGAGAGAGAGAAAGAAAGAAAGAAAGAAAGAAAGAAAGAAAGAAAGAAAGAAAGAAAGGAAGAAAGAAAGAATGAAAGAAAGAGTGAAGGAAAGAATGAGAAGAAAACGAGGCAGACGGAAAGAATGAATAAATAAAGAAAAATGGAATGGAAAAACTAGAACATGCAAGAAAGGGAGCAGCAAACAAAGCAACTATGTTGGTTCTGCGGCAGTGGGTTTGCCAATTAATCATAGAGTGTGCTTAGCTCGAATGACAATTTGATCTTAATGTGTATCCGCCTCCCATAAACAATCAAAATGTACCAAGCATGAGTGCACTGAGGAAAAAAAAAATGCCGCACCAATTCGATAGCAGTCAGGTTGTCGTCTCACAAAAAATTTCCGGCTTCTCTGTCACGAAATTCCCTCACTGTTCAAGAGCGGTCTCGAGGGGTCACGTGACCTTCCAGCATTATTACAACCTGCCCACCATTGCCAAATCCAACGCCACTGCGACATGCCCACTGCCACGCTGCGCATGAGCCTTACGGGAGCTCGAGAGGAGCGAACTCTACCTCCCAAGCCCCACCTGCAGTGCGCCAGTAGCAATATGAGAACTACCCGCGATCTGTGAATGCGACTGAAAGGGCCGTGACGTCATCAACACCACGTGATCACCAGTGCGCCAATCACAAGGCACCGCCAAGTTTGAAAATGTGAGGGACCAGAAAATTTGGACGTTGGCCAACTCCCCCAAAATTCAAAGATCCCTCATAACTCTGGATGTAGGCCCACCCCAGAAAATGGATTAATGTGGATTGGTGTGTCGGATTAGTATCATCGTAACTACATTACACACTCATTAGACACTTATTGTAGACACCATAGCAGGCGACCTAAACGCTATCGCATTTTCTTCTTTAGGAATGTAGTTAAAAAATCTCAGCTTTTTTTTTTTTTTTGCTATAGTGCAACTGAAACAACGCCGCTGTAGACAACACATTAACGTTCAAGCCATCCTTGAAAGCAAGACGTCCGAGAATTCCCACAGCTATAGTACATCGGTCAGCGCTGCGCCCGAGTCATAGAACGGAGGTTTTGCCACATGACATGGAAATGCAAATGCTTCTTGAGACAGTGCTGAATTTCTCATGAGCAGACTCAACACGCCATGTTGAATTTTTGTTGTGACCAGGATGGGCTAGTGTTGGTGAATTGTTGAGGCCGAGTTGAAACTCATTGGAAAAGTGGCCACTGTGCTAGAGTTGAGCATTCTCAATGAAATTTCTGCTTTGCGTTCATGTTGAATTCATGTTGGAATTACGGGAGTGAATCAACACGCCATTCTGAATCTTGGCTGGGGTAAAAAAGTGTCGTGTCCGGTCGCTGTGTTGAATGCAGCGAAAGACGCACACGGTACTTTTAGACTTCGTTTATTTAAAGCTGATGAGGGTGCGACCAGCGTCGACCGAGGCAGGAGCCGAACTGGCCGCCCGAAGAAAGGAGGGAGCTGAGAAGCGTCCACGGGAGGGAGTGGCTTCCCAGAACAGGAGGAGGGTGCGGGGGCGCACCGTGGGGGGGCCTCTGGCGACAGCGTGCGACGAAGGGCAAGCGGTCGTTAGGAGGAGGATTGAGTGGTCGTTAGGAGGAGGATGCGAACTGTCGTTAGGAGGGGAATGCGAGTGGTCGTTAGGAGGGGGCGCACACACACAAAAGCAATACGGGGACACAACACTTAACACTTCCTTCCCCCTTAGAAAGTTGCCTGGTATCGTGCAGGGGGTCGACGCTCACGCGTGGAGGCGCGCTGGCTTTGTGCGCTCGGGGGAGAAACACTTGTAGGCTGGCTGTTGTTCGCTGTGTCTCCTAGGTCTGTCCTGGGCGAAGTCTCTTCTTCCGGGAAGAGGTGCCAGGCTATGTGGGAAAATGGTGCACGTGTTCTCTCCGCTGACGGACAGCTCTCAGACGGCGTCGTAAATCTACGCAGCTGGTTGAGATGTCGGCGTGCTACTGTGCCATGTATGTTGACGAGCCAAGAGCGCAGGCCTATGCGTCTGACAATTGTAGCTTCCTCCCAGCGTGGCTTTTTCAGAAACTGTCGGGCGAGGACGCGCTGCCCCTCATTAAGCGTGCCGCAGCGCGGAATTGCTTTTTCTTCCCGGAACGTCTCTGCCTTTGGCTCGGGGAGGATGGCTGTGAGCTGGGTTCGCATTTCACGCTCGAACATCATTTTCGAGGGGGTCTCGCCTGTTGTGCTCTGAACCGTCGTGTGCTGCTTGAAGAGAAAGCGCGCAAGGCGGCGCTGCAGCGAGCCTGTCTGATCTCTTTCAAGGGCGCGTTTTAGCTCGGCTACGTAGCGCTCGGCTTGTCCGTTTGTCGCTGGGTGGTAGGGGGCCGATGTAACTGATGAGATCCCGTTGTCGCGATAAAACTTGAGGATCTCCGCAGACACAAACGGTGTTCCGTTGTCCGACACTACCTTGCGCGGCAGGCCGAACGTTGCAAATAGTGATCGGAGGTTGTCAATGACTGCTGCCGAAGTCGTCTGTCCCATTTGCCTTATCTCAAGCCACTTTGTGTAGGCATCTACGACCACAAGGAAAGTGCAGCCCTCAATTGGTCCTGCAAAATCAATGTGCAGTGTGTGCCATGGTGTGTCTGGCTTTTCCCATTCTGGGACAGGAGCTTTCGGCGGGGCGCTCCGGCTGCTCTGGCAAGGCTTGCATTCTCGCACCACTGTTTCGATGTCGTTGTCAATGCCAGGCCACCACATGTAGCTTCTGGCACACTTTTTCATTGCAACGATGCCCCGATGTCCGGCGTGGATGAGAGACATAGCTTGTGCGCGTAGTTCTCTCGGCATCACAACTCGGGACCCAAATATGATGCAGCCGCGATGGGTGCTCAACTCTGTAGCTCGCCTGCGGTAAGCGTCGAAGTTGTCCCCTTTGAGTTTATGCACGTTGCCTTGTTGAACAGCTGTGTAAACTAGCCGGAGAGCTGCGCACTTCTGCGTAGATGCTGCAACTGTGCCTGCTGTAAGCGGAGGTTCTGGCAGTGCTTCGAACATCAGAACGTCTCCTGGTGGAAATGGTTCGTCAACAGTTGCGTCTAGTGGCAGACGGCTTAGCGCATCGGCGTTTTGATATTTACTAACCATGTTCTGGCTCGGCGTCTGGTGTATGCCGCATATCATCACGCCTAGTGGAGAAAACCAGTTTCTCCCGAGAAGGCTTGATCCTGTGCCCTTCACAACAAGCAGAGGTAGCGTATGGGTCTGGCCGTTGTAGTTAACCTGCACGTTGGCAGAGCCCAATAGTGGCAGATTCTGTCCTGACCACGTTCGCAGGTGCGTGTCGTCTTGTTGCAGGGCGGGTGCGTCAGATGGCCATGAAGTTCGGAACGTGTCCTCACTGATCAGAGTACAGGCTGCGCCGGAGTCCACCTCGAACTTAATCAGCTGGTGATGTACGCTTACTTCTGTAAAAATCTTCGGTCGCGTGCCGAGATTCATGGTGTTCAGGTCGTACAACACAGATGGTGTTGCTGATGTTGTTCCATGGAGATCAGATAGCGGCGTATTCTCTGAGGCGTTGACGCTGTGATTAGGCTGGGAAGGTGACTTTATCTTGGCAAGTCTCCGTTTCGTAATGCATGCTCTTTCGATATGCCCTCGCTTGTGGCAAAAATTACACGTGGCTGACTGGAATCGACATCCCTGGGGGTTGTGTTGGTCGTCACACCGCCAGCAGCGTTGTGCCTTTTTGACCGATTTTACAACAACAGAAGGCTTGCGCACCTGGTTGCTTGTCTGGTGTACCGGCTCGGTGTTCCGGCGAATCCCTCTCTGCTGGTGACCGGCGCTCTCCGCTCGAACGGCGATGTCGTAAGCTTTGCTGAATGTGAGGTCCTTCTCAGCGAACAGGCGCTGCTGCAGTGACTCGTCACTCAGTCCGCACACAAATCTGTCGCGTAACATCACGTCCAAGGGAAGCATGGTGGTGTTAGCAGAAGAAGCTGCGTCTCCCTCCTGCCCGGTAGCTGTTGTCGACAGCGTTCCAAAATTGCAGTCGGCAGCGAGCTTCTTGAGCGCGGCTACGTAGGCGCTCACAGTTTCTCCTTCCAGTTGATCTCGTCGTTGGAAGCGAGCCCGGCTGTAGACCTCGGATGGCCTTGGGTCGTAGTGCTTTTGCAGTGCTGATACGATGTCGTCGTAAGACACTGCCGCTGGTGTGCTTGGCTGAATAAGGGCGCAGACAGTATCGTAGGTCTGCTCCCCGCACAGCGTCAGCAGGTTGGCCCTCTTCAAGGCTGGGTCTGTGATGTTGTTAGCTTCAAAGTAGAACTGAAGGCGTCCAACCCACGATGACCACGATGAGCCGTTGAATTCTGGTATCTGATTGGGAAACCCTCGCGTAGCCATGGCTTGTCAATAGCGTTGCGTAGCGCGGGTCGAATCCACTTTCTCGTCGCCACTGTCGTGTCCGGTCGCTGTGTTGAATGCAGCGAAAGACGCACACGGTACTTTTAGACTTCGTTTATTTAAAGCTGATGAGGGTGCGACCAGCGTCGACCGAGGCAGGAGCCGAACTGGCCGCCCGAAGAAAGGAGGGAGCTGAGAAGCGTCCACGGGAGGGAGTGGCTTCCCAGAACAGGAGGAGGGTGCGGGGGCGCACCGTGGGGGGGCCTCTGGCGACAGCGTGCGACGAAGGGCAAGCGGTCGTTAGGAGGAGGATTGAGTGGTCGTTAGGAGGAGGATGCGAACTGTCGTTAGGAGGGGAATGCGAGTGGTCGTTAGGAGGGGGCGCACACACACAAAAGCAATACGGGGACACAACACTTAACAAAAAGCAAAAAAATCCTGGGAATGCATGGACCGACTACCAATGCAATTTTCGGCGCTGTATTCATATTTATTGTCAAGGTCAAGGTCGTCAAATAATAGACCGTTGCATATGAACTTGATTACTTCGACTACACATAAAATAAATAAATATTAATAGTAATAACTGACATAACTTTGCTGATCGGCAGGCCCCAACCTGCACCTGCGCAGGTCCGTACACCCCTGAGTAGGACTATATAAGAAGATGAACTCTTAGTCAGTTCACTCTTAGCCTCGTGTGCAGTACTGTCCCATGCTCTTTATCTGATGGATGTGTAGGGCTAGGGTGTATGTAGGTGTATGTATGTATATATATTTATATACATAAGTGTTTGTACGTATGTGCCGCCGCGGTGGCTCAGCGGTTATGGTGCTCGGCTGCTAACCCAAAAGACGCGGGTTCGATCCCAGCCGCGGCGGCTAGAATTTCTTTGGAGGAGAAATTCTCGAGGCCCGTGTACTGTGCGATGTCAGTGCACGTTAAAGAACCCCAGGTGGTCGGAATTTCCGGAGCCCTCCACTACGGCGTCTCTCATAGCCTTAGTCGCTTTGGGACGTTAAACCCTACAAACCAAACCAACCGTTTGTGCGTATGTGTTGAGCACTACGTCACACGGAATGTCGGTTTCACGTTAGCGAGAAATTGCAGCAATAAATATGAATATACCGCGGCAAATTGCATTGGTAGAATGGCGTGTTGATTCACTCCCGTAATTCCAACATGAATTCAACATGAACGCAAGGCACAAATTTAATTGAGAATGCTCAACTCTAGCACAGTGGCCACTTTTCCAATGAGTTTCAACTCGGCCTCAATAATTCACCAACACTAGCCCATCCTGGTCACAACAAAAATTCAACATGGCATGTTGAGTCTGCTCATGAGAACTTCAACACTGTCTCAAGAAACATTTTTGTAAGGGTTACACACACACACACACACACACACACACACACACACATATGTATATATATCCTTTCTGTACATAGCCATGCAGAATAAATACCATGAAAGAAAAAAAGCCCAGTGCTCTCGTGCAGTGACCAGCGAAGATGATCTGTTCGCGCCGACGCAGCATAAAATGTTCTTTGTTATTTCACTTCAAATATTCTTCTGTCGTTTGTCATGAATACATTTTTCAAAATTCACGTTTAATCCTATGAAAATTTTCTTATGTATACCACTACACCTTGGCCAATCCCCCCGCGTGGGTATGTGCCATTATAAAGAGGTGAAGAAGAAGAAGAAGACGCAGCATCAAATCCCAGTCGCAACATTGTCTACATGCAATTATTTATTTATGGTTTGGCTCGGTTACACCAATGGCGGCGACCCTACTCAAACCCCGAAAGGGCACTTAAAGAGATAGCGCTGCGAAATACAGTAGCACAAGAACCCTTTTCTGGCCTTTCCATTTTTTTTTTCCATATTTTTGCCTGCCACCATCCTCTACACAGCAGCACAAGCGTTCCAAAAACTACGTTTGATCATCGTAAATGTAACGTATTAACGAGACAGACGTGTGAGGAACGGTTCGCGAATTGTACGGCACCGTCATCCAAATAGCCAATAACGCAATATCTTCACGGAAGGCAGTTACCACTGGTGTGCCGCAAGGAAGAATTTTGGGCCCACTTTTATTCTTAATTTACATAAATGACATTGCAAGCTGCACAGATAATGCTACATTCGTTTCGTATGCCGATGACACAACCATTTTTATTACAGGCAACGTGGAAACAGATCTAGAAATAAAGGCTAATAAGACGCTGTCTGACTTAGAACGCTGGTCCGCGATAAACTGTTTAAAAATCAACCCGAAGAAAACAAAAGTAATCTTGTACACGCCTAGAGGTAAGATGTTGACAACAAATATGAATTTGTGCCTGGGCAGTGAGCAGTTAGAGATAGTGGACTCCGTTAACATCCTTGGGGTGCATTTTTCAAAGCACCTTACCTGGAATGAGCATGTTGATCACCTACAATCAAAATTGTCATCTGCCATTGGTGTCATTGCTCGTCTGCGTCGCATTCTCCCGACCAAGGTAAAATTAATGTTGTACAATGCACTGGTGGTATCTGTCATGCAGTATTGCATTGTGGTGTGGGGCACAACTGGCGTGACAAACTTGCAGAAACTACATTTGCTACAAAAAAGAGCTGTACGTTACATAGCTGATGTCCATTATACATACTCCACAAAACCACTTTTTCCAAAATATGAAATTCTTCCTGTGTTTTGTTTTTATAATTACAGGTTGATGTTGTGCTACAAAGGTTTTGTAAAGTTTGGCATTGATTACATAACTCATCTGGCAAAACTCCAAGAAAACACAAATATTCGTCAGACCCGACATAAAGAAATGTGGTTTGTATACACCCCGAGAACCTCCTATGATGAACAATCTCTATCTTATACATTACCTTCGCTGTTAAACTTACTAGACCGACAAAATTTTGATCCCTCCAGAAACCGAAACTGTCGCATTAAACGTTTTTGTCAACTTCTTCATTTGCAAGACTAAACCATGCCTTCCTATTCGCCTAATTTTGTTCACTAATGTTGCTTATGTGTGTTGATTTATCTGTATTACCTTTTGTTGCTTCTCCCATTTGATTGCCGTCTTGTTTCATTCTGTATTACCCGTTGCTTTGTGATATTTTTTTCATTTTTGTGTAAGACTGGCCGTCATCCTGCTGTCATGCCAACTAACAAGGGGTCGGGACCTCGTCAAGCTGTTCGAGCTTTTAGTCCCGTACTCCTCCTTTTCTAAGGAAATAAAATGATTGATTGATTGATTGATTAATTGATTGATTGACTGATTGATTGAAATAGCAGCAGCTGCAGTGTACTTCTGTCGCAACAGGATCGTCAATGACGTCACCGCAGCGCAAAAACATCATGACTACTTCTGACCAATCAGAAAGAAGCGCTGCGACGTGCACTAGCTGGACGGCCAAGCAGAGTGCGTCATCTGTGGTCACATGACTTGCATCATATCTGGGTGCCCAAGAGAGTCTTTTCGGAGATAAGGGAAGGGAAAGCGGTGTAACGGTACATTTACTGCGGTCACTTTGCTGCCGGAATGGACGAGAAGCCTGGCGGTATGCTTCCTTTTTCGTTTTTTTTTTCCCCCTCTGAACAAACATACTTTATAGCTAAGAATAGTAACTACGCCAGCCCTGCCATACTGAGCCCCATTCGCAAGGAATTCGGCGCCGCCTTCCTCTCCTCCTCCACGCTCCCCAACCGCTCACATCGCGTCCTTCTTTCGTTTTCCTCCGTCGCCTTCATTTCCTCCCCGCTGGCCAAACGCAGACAAACCGGTGGCATCAACGGCCGCTTCCTAGTTTCCGAGGCCCGGAACTTTAAAATGGCGGCGGCGGAGAAAAACGAAAGAAAATAATAAAAGCCCACAGAAATCAGCTATAAAACAAAATGCAACAAAGAACTGACCGCCGTCTGCTTTTTTTTTTTTTTTTTTTCAAATGCACGGGTGGTCGGCTCTATTGGCGAAAGAATGGGAGGCGAAATCGTGCGGCGGCGTAAACTTGCGCCGCGCCATCCCAGATGGTTCATCGTCGCTCGCAGGGCGAGAAATGGCGCGCTTTCTTTTCGTTCGCCCTCTCTCTCTCTCTCTCCCTTCGTCTCTTTTTCTCACTCATTGTCTCTCTCTTTTTTCTCTCCGAACCCCTCACGCGGTTGAAAGCAAGTACGAAGAAAGACGATTTCATAAAACCAATGAGAGCAAAGCAAACTGCACAGCACGCCACCAAGTATGATTGGGGCAAGGTATAGAAGAAGTTCGACGACTCAGAAGCAAACTAATCCGAAGTTATTGCTGCGTCACTTCCTCCGCTTACTCAGCCGCGCATAATCTGATGTACCGTTTCCAAAAAGTAGCTCGCAGTAAGCTGAGAAAAACAAAACTCCCAACACTCGCACTACCTCACCTCGCCAGTTTGCTATCCGCAAAACCACAGTAATCGTTGAGGCGGGTTTTGTGCTTGTCACCTAAACGTGCGCGCATACAGCGGCAGTTCCCTCTGATGACCGTTTCTCCAGTTATTTCTCGGTAATGTAACTGTCCCTACACCGTCCAAATGTGAGATCCAGAAATCTCCCATCACGCACACGCCTTTAAACGCGTACGTTTTGTCGTAGTCGACACAGACACTATCAGGCAAGCCCACAGCTTGACAACGACGTCTCGAAATGTTCTCCAAATGCGCCTACCCTGCACCACTCGTGTCTACTCTTATATACCTGAGAACTTCCTCACCTGTCACTTCAGGTGACTGTGTATACTTTCTAAACACGAATACACCTATATGGGAGTAAAAAGAGAGCAAGCTGTAAGTGAGTGAGCTAGAAAACAGCTTACTCCGCTTCAGTTTAGAGTGTACTGCCTCCGATAGCGTCTCCTTCGCCTCGGTCTTCCCTTCATCTCTCTGTCACACTACAGGACCATCGGCTCCCTCTCCTATTCATCTGGGGTGGTATTCTCCCGGTGTCGCCTTTTGCGACATGTCGCAGTCGCACTTCGCTGATTGGCTCGAGCCGCGGTGACGGCGCGGGACAACACGGATCCGCCTTCCTGCTACGTCGTCGTGACGTCGCCCCAATTTACTACGCTTAGTCGAACAACGGAATGCGCTGAAGCGATTCGCGCGGGCGACGGGCTACCGTTAGCGTACGAACGCAATCGGCAGTTGCGGCTTTTGCGCCCTTGGCGTGAAAACATGGCGACGTCCTTTCAAGCGAGAGCCGCCCGCTTCAGCCAATTCAGCAGTCCTTGCGATTCCGGTCGGCATGTTTACCGGCAACTACTGGTGTTGTTACTTTTCGCTATGACTTACCTTGCTTCGACGATAAAGTTTAAGCTGCAATCCAGCCTAGTTTTTTAGATACGCTCTCGATTCTGGCATAGAGTTCCTTACTATTACCTAGAGGGAAAGCTGGCGGCGCTGCCCTTCAGCCACCGTGGACGCCCAAAGCATCATGGGGCGGTGAGCTACTTGTTGCGGATCAGTCGTAGTTTTTCGGGAACACAGAGTGGTACTACTCAGACGTTTCATTTCAAAAACGTTGTTCGTGTGTGCGCAGACGACTTTCGCGCGACCGCAGTGTGCAAAAACCATAGTAGTGAAAACGCGACGACACACGACGCCAATAAAAGGTTTTACTCTTCTGAAATGCCATTAAAAAACCTCTTAAAGTATCTAAGCAACAACATTTTTTTTGAAAACATATTTACTTTTAAAAGTGCGCTTGTTAATTACGAAATATTAGTTCTTAAAGTGTTCATTGCTTGGCCAATAGGAGAGCGAGTCGTCTCTTATTTTGGGCAAATTTTGCACTTAAATGCTTTTCTGCTCGTTTGTTGCAATCATTAGACAAGATTTTCAATGTCAGGACGTTTGTAGTTATCAAACAGCTTTATTTCTTGATTATTTTTTGGCCAAAAGTTGCAGTTCCGCAACAAGTAGCTCACCGCCCCATGATGCTTTGAGCGCCCATGGTGGCTGAGGTGGTCACGTGGGGTCTCCATGCAAACTCCCATAGACGGCTTGCCAGCTTTCCCTCTAGGTAATAGTAAGAAACTCTATGGATTCTGGAGCGCGCAAGCCTAATGGGACCTCCAGCTACACTGCTACCGTCTGCAACTGCCCGAAACGCAGCCGAAACCTAGCACAACCGTCCGGAACGAAAGAAAAATAGATTTGGAGCTTTTTCGCGGTGTTTTATAGACTTAAATGAAGTAAAGCGAGTTTATATTAAATTTGCAAATGTTTTTTTGAACATTAGACGTCATGTGATGGCAAATATTCTTGCTATAAAATATACGAAACTACTGCTGCTAATGAATCAGCAGTGGTAAATTGTCGCTTCTCGGAGTGAATGAATGCACCGCAGACGAAAGTGCCGGCGGCTTTTTCCGTTTCTTCGAGCATCTGTAAGCACTTTTTTAGGCCCCGCCCATATGCGACATGTCGCAAAAGGCGACACCGGCAGAATACCACCCCTGTCTTTCTCAGGCGGGCCTGTCTCATACAGTTACGAAACAATAACAACGACTATAGAGTTTGTTTTACATTACATTTTCTTTTATTCGATCCCTTTACCGTTGAACGTCTTCCTTTTCCTCAGTTTGAGGCGCCAACTTTGCCCGAACAGTTTTATTCAGTGCGATTAAGAAGCGTGAACCACAAAAATCTAGCAACACATCTCAGTCATGTTCTGCAGTCATCAATCTGTACACAACAGTTATCCTATTCCCAATCTACGCCGTACCAAGCAACCGCAAATTATTGAAAACAAAGCACGCGAAGCGTCAATAAAAGTGAGAGGAAATGCTACGGCAAATATCAAAGCCTGTCACACTCAAATTGAATGCGTTCACGTAAATTACTGCTCCTGGGAATCACCAGACGGTCAGTTACCTCGCAAAGTACGGCCTTCGAGCGGTAAAATGCAAATGTTACATATTTATTTATTTGGAGCATTCTTTCTGACACAAACGGTCTGGGATAACAGGGCTAAAGGCAGATACTCTCAGCCTGACGAGGGCCCTGTCACCCATGCAGCGCTCAGACATGCAGAAAGGATTACAACATTATACAACATATTGCAAGTGCTAATGCAATAATAAAAAAATAAAAAATGACATCCGATAGAGAGTTTAGTTGGTTTTCAAAACATGTATGCTTAATGCTTTGAATTCGACAGTATGTACGTTCTGAAGGCATTTTTGAAGCTTTTAAATGCTGCGATATGTCAAAAAAGATAGATGGGTGCGTATTTAGAAAAATAGGGATAAAGTACGCCAGTGTTTGTGTACCATAGCTCGTTCGCATGGCGGGTAGTCTAAAGAAGTTCTTTCGAAAGTTTTACCCTGTAGTACTGGGCAGGCGCATGTTGGTTAACACAGATGGATTTCGCATGATTTCGTTCCTAATATGAGTAGCAAGTTTCAGGTCATATAACTGGTTTATTTTTAGCGCATTATGTCTTAGGAACACCGGGGCCGTGTGTTCCAGCCGCTCAAGGTTTTCGATGCATCGCACAGCTCGTTATTGAAGAACAATCAATTTGTCAAGGTTAGACTTGGTAGTAGAGCCCCAGATTAGTAAGCAGTAATTGAAATGTTATTGAACAAGGGCGTGTTATAACCGCCACTTTAGCCAGACAGGAAGCAGGTACCGAATTTTGTACAGCATGCCAACAGATCTGCATTATATATAGATCTGCATTATAGAGGCATTGATTCTGCGACCAACCGAGCCCACTGATTTCACATTCAAACTTCACACGCAAGAGAACCCCAGCGCCGTCTAAGATCTAGCTAAAATTAATCGCCACTCTCTCGTCTTTTCTGATGCTATATACCGCTCACACATATCGATAACCTAAACCCGGCACCCGCAGGGATTTTACGCTGCACGAAGCGCCTGCCTCATCTCCTCGTAAAGGCCTAACTTCACATCCCGTCTGTTCACATTTTACGACCTCTGCCTCCTCTAAACTGCACACTCCTCGCACCAGAAATGCGTCAACTCTTCCCGAAAATAAGAAAGAACGAAGCGAGCGGGAGATTCGTGCCAGAAACCTATTCCGAACCCGGTGCCCGCTTTCCGAGGCAGTTGGCGCGACATATAAATCGCGCCGCTGAGTGCGGAAAAAAAAAATATATCGCTAGTCGCAAAACGGAACAGCAGCCGCCAGCGGCAGTTCGCTATAACGAGCCTAAACACGCGACGCCGAGAGGGGGTCACGATAGAAAGTTAACAGGCGTGAAAAGTGGAGCTGCAAAGAAAGTCCCCCCCCCCCCCCCCAAAAAAAAAAAAAGAAAGAAAAGTGAACACCATATAAACAAACGTGATTCAACGTGAGATAAATGCGACAGCAACGACTGCAAGGTAAATCAAGACAGCGGGACACAGCAGAAAGACAGAGTAGTACCGGAGTCAGGGACCACCTGGCTGCCTTTTACTTAAATCTTCCCGAAATGCGGCAGGGAAGAAGAAAAGAGGATGGTGGAAAGGACGCAATTGAAAGTGTTTCGCAACGAAAGCGCAGGGAGAAGTGGAATGAAGCAGGACGCGTAGGGAGTCCTGCGCGGCTAATGCAGCGCGCTGGAAGGGGGGCAAAACCCAGGGGCCCGTAAAAGACCCGAGGTGGTCCCAAAATCGACGCAGCGCGGCAACTTCTCGCTTTTATCTTCTTTTTCTCGCACCATCGCGTCCTGCCCCAGGCTTCTCTCCCGAGATCTCGTTCCCCTCCGGCAACGGACAGGTACGCGAAGCAAGAAAGCTAGCAAACAAGCAAGCACGCGTGCAAAGGCGCGCAAACATTCGAACACCCGCTGTCCCTGGATTTCTATCCACGGCGAGGTCGTGGACGCCCGGTGTTAACGTCGCGTAACGAGCATACGCGGGAGCTCTTTTTCTTTTCTTCCTACCACTACCGTAGTGACGCGTGTTCAGGCGGCTTTTCCAGTCGTCCCATGTTTTGTGCGCGGTATTCTACCGTACTGAGAATCTGCCGGAATGCATGTAGTAAACGGTGAGCTCTTCGTAAGGTTCTTGGCTAGTTTGCGACGTAGCGCATTAGTGCTACAACTAATCGGTGCGAGAGCTCGCTTTCTGTACGAACGTTCTTCATGCGCTGAGCTCCCAATGGCTCCGCTATAGTCGGATAGAACTCAAGAACGAAGCGGCTTTTCCCCGTCAAGGGACCCCCTTCCAAGCTCCAACCAAAGGCGTCGGCCGATTCTAATGAACCTGCTAGCCTTTCAATACAGGGAGTGGTAGATGAAATGGGATACTCTCATCCCCCCATAGTAGGGAGTCCCCTCCCTGCGTTGTCGCGCACTGCCTGCATTGTCACGCTAGCAGTGCCATGCGAATCAGCCGACGCTGCTGGCTGGAAGGGAGTCCTTTGACCGAGAAAAGCTTCTAAGTTCTTGAGTTGTATCCGACTGCAGTATGCGAAAACGAAGTCGCGAAACGGGCCAGCGTACCCTGGGCGCGTGCCTGCACAACGTAACTGCGGCGACGACCCTTTGTTTCTCCACGAACCTACTTCCGAAGCAGCCCACCATCGGCCTGGGATCGACTAAAAGTGAGATTTAGAATAGGGTGAGCCCATCGGTTTGGGGGGAATAGAGGGACGCCAGTGCGCAGGCGAAGGGCAATAACGCGCCTCCGGCTATTGTCCCGCGCATGCGTAGCCCCGCTATTCGCTTACCGATATGGTCACTCAATTCTAAAAGCCCCTAATTGCTGTAGTCCCGGGGTGGGGAACAACGCGGGCGTGCAGCCGGTATACTATGCTGTAGCCAGGAGTTCAAGACAAGCGCTTCTAGTTCCCTTCGCTGCCACAACGTGGCGCATGGCTATGAACATTCAAAAATGGTGCCCCAACGTCACCTGTGACGTAAAAAACTAATGAGAATGACCACGTGGCTGCAGAACAGGCAGTGACAGGCCGCCAGGCTTAGCCCCGCTGGCTGGGAGCTGCCACGAATTCGTGGTAAGGGTTACATGCATATGCAAAACCAAACCAACGCGACCTTGGCCAGACACCGATGAGGAAGATGGAGAGAACTGCGCAGAGAGAGAGTACGGGAAAGGGAAATGAGAACTGGGACAACCCCGTCCCGCTTCCTATACGTTGACTTGAGGGTATTAACATTCTCAGCAAACGGCGCCCGTTTAAAGACAGGATTAGCTTTAGGGCAAATGTGACACAAGAGTACCGAAGTTGAACTGAAGCAGCTTTTTTTTTTTTTTTTGCAGAATGGAAGCACTAACGAACTCGCAAACCCATATACTCCTGCACTCACAGCACAACCCGATCGTGACGGCCAACATCGACGTGTACATCCCTTGCATCTTTAGATGTAAGCTATGCACTTACTACGCACGATAAATTCTATATGTCCCATCGAACGCAAACGTCAACAGCTGTTCAATACTGCAATCATCACTATCCCACAGCTTACGTCCACCGTGGGACGAAGGCTGCTCCCACTCACGGGCCTGCCATCTGTACAGTGCCAGCGCCGGTACCATCGTGCCATCAAATTTCCATATCTTATCTCCAAGCCGTGCTATCTGCTCCCGACTACGCGTTCCCTTTCCCATCGGGTACACCCCGTCGCACTACGAGACCATCGGTTGTCCGCCCTCCGCATTACACGTCTTCCTTCTCTTCACTCCAGCTTTAAAAAAAAAGAAAGAAAAACAAAACTTTAACAGCTTCATGTCCAAAGTCCGAGACAGGATTTTCTATGATAAATGGTGGGGGCATGCTGCCTGAGATGCTCAGCGCAAAAGCCAGGAGTACTGGAGCGCATCATGGGCGCCGGAGCGGATGAGTCCGTTAGCCACGCCTCAAAGAAAGAATATGTAGTAGCTAAGACATAAAAAAAAAAGAGCTTGTCCTTTAAAGCAAGCAGCTTGCTCTATTTGCAACAATTAACGTCACCTAAATTATTTTTCTTTTCATAGCACCAATATAATTTCAATCTTTCTCGTTAGCCTGTAAGTTTCAGCCGCACACACGAGTAATGGCTGGCCTCAACTGTTATGTAGCTTACATTTGACGGATATATCATAACACCGTTGTTGTTGTTTTTTTTTCCAGAGAGAAGGAACAGTGAATGCCGCCAAAAATGCGAGTATGCACCGCGTGAAGTGCTATTCTTGAAAGCGTGTAGATGAGGCAGAGACCAGCGAAGAATCTGAGCTCATGAGCTACAAGGTATAGCAGGTGTCCCATGGTAAATGGTTCATGGTTCAAATTCATTTATTTTCCATTTGTGCAAGCCACAAAAGGCTAAATGCGTATTCAGATTTCTAAGAAAACTGATACGGGCCGCCGCGGTGGCTCAGTGGTCATGGTGCTCGGTTGCTGACCACAAAGACGCGGGTTCGATACCGGCCGAGGCGGTCGCATTTCGATGGAGGCGAAATGGTGGAGACCCATCTACTAGGCGATGTCAGTGAACGTTAAACAACCTCTTGTGGTCGAAATTATATATCAAGAGTCCCCCACTACGGCGTTCCTCATCGTATAACACGTTTCACCCCATAAATCAAACAAAAAGCCTATATGGATACTGCTTAAGGTCGGCTGCACGACTCTCAATAAATAAAGAAACTAACAATAATAGTTAAAATGTTAACTACTAGATATTAGCTAACCAGCCTACTTGTTATCATGTCTTAGCTGCATTCTGGTGCGCTACACCGCTGACAATGCTACGCCCAAAAGCAATATACGCGCCTATAACTCAAAATGCCTATTTTTTAAAATTGCAGAACATCTTAGTTGAAACACCTAGTATACCGCACTGCCGGCACGGAGTCAAGCCATAACTTCACACTACCCGCTTGGGAGCTGTTATACGGGCATGGAGCTTAGCTTATACATTCTTGGGGACCGTGCACACAGGGCAACGCGTGCGTGCACCGCAGCGCGTTAGTCCTGAACACATATCTATGCACGCCTACTGCTCTGAATACGAGTCAACGTCCCTCTACTTGTTTGAGGTAGCAGGTGAGAGGTGGTCAGCAAATACATGGAATCTAAAGACATACAAACACTGGTGAACGTGTGCCCAACAGCGTGCGCTGAGCTTCAGAACATCGCGAAAAGTTCTCTTCGTTCTACACCGTGCTGTGGTTAAAGCGAATTGATTTTTGACTAATATTACGCGTCCCCCGACAATCCCTACCCCTCTCCCGAGACGTGGCAGGCCTGGGTCGCCTTGGACAAGCTGACGGACCAACCTTCAAGCGCAGCCATCCGATACAAAAAGCTTAAGACATCCTCGGCGCTCAAAGCTGCGTAGCAACCAAGTTTTGCTCTTTTTCTCTGTCCTACAGCTGTCTCACACCGCCCAGAGACACGGTACTTGACTATTAACCATTCTCTAAGGACACTCGAGTACGTTCTCGCGCTGTTTCGGAGCAGCACATGTGGATGTACTGCTTTCTTTTTCACCATTGCCCTCCTGAGTGACCTGCCAAGCGTGCGTCACGGCAAACCTGTCCAGCTCACCGGCGGGCCCACGTAATGATTTGGATACCGTGACGTCCACATGGGTCGGCCAATAAGCAGCAAAATCATCGTTCGCTCAGAAACCAACGCAACGCATGCAAGCACGTGCATTTGTACCAATCGAAACCACCCGGCGAAAGTTGTTGGGTTAAAACGCCAGGAGCAGTTCGGTGTCAGATATTAAATGAGCGTCACGCGAGGAGAGGCAAGAACTGCAGAAAATGAAAGGACAACGAACCGTAAGGCCGGAGAAACCCAAACCGCATCCCTCGATCAGGCGGATGAACATCCTTCCGGAGTTTCGCACCGATACTCTCCGGGCGGATGATGAAAAAAAAAAGAACAGTAAAAAACCGCCTCCACGAGAACAATGCACCGCAGCAGCACAGCACGTGGCACTCAGCAGGCAAAGCATCTCCGCTCTCCTTATTGCAGCACACACCGCAGAGCAGCCGCACGTGACGGCGAATCAAAGCAAGAGAAGCACAGACTTTGTTGCACTCGATGCAAGTTGACACTGCACATGCATATGCACAAAAACACGCACGTGAAAAAAAAAAAGCAAAACTGCAGCTGAAGCTTCGAACAGGATCGAGGACACATCGCTGCCCTCTCGCACTCGCGAGACACGATGATTGACGCCGCTGGGGAAATCATAAGAAACATCGCAGCGCACGACAAAGCAGCAAGTGGGCAGGCATCCAGTCGAATGGACCGACCTCTCTTTCCCTCCCTTTTTCGTCCAGGAGAGGATCTACGGGGATCGTCGCCTCTCCTCCGTCCGCCGACGCAGCTGCTGAGTGAGCACGCCGTCAGCCGGCGCCCGCTGCTCGGCCGTTCGCTGCGGCGTTCACCGTCCGACAGCGCGCGCATGCACCGACTGCTCGGCCGCCGCTTGTTGCGACCGCCGGCGCTTCGGCAAGCTGGAGGCGGGGCACCCACCGCGGCGCTGAGCGCAGTCGGAAGAAGGAAGAGAGAGGATGGAGAAGACGGCGACGGGCACCGGCGGATCAAAGCAGAAAGAGAAGAGCGCGCGGGCAGGGCGAGTGCAGCTAGCGCCATCTATCGCCAGGGCAGGTAAAACAGGAAAGGCGAGCCCCGGGCCCGTATTCCGAGCGAGAAGCTTCGATAAAGGAAACAGCGAAATTCCTGTTACCGAGTTCGACCGGCTCTCGCGTGACGAGTCCAGGCGCGTGAGCTCGGACCGTGCACGCCAGTTCTCTTTCTTGATATGTTTTTTTTTTTTCTGCGTGACGGTGAGTTTCTCCTGTCTCCACTTGCGGCTCGCTTCGCTGGCGTTTGCTCCACGCGCACGAAAACAACGAATTGAAAGCGCTACAACGTTTCCTAAACGCCGTACTCCCTGATTTAATCGCCGTGTTTGCGTTCAACAGCGAGAAAGCGCACGGAAGCAAATAGCAGAGGGTGGTGTTTACAATCTCAGAATTCGGGGTACGACAACTTTTCTTTGGTTTCTTCTTTCTTCCTTTTCTTTCTTTCGTTTCGGATTTGGAAACCCCTGCTGAAAAGCGACCGGGGGGGGGGGGGGGGGGGGGGGGGGGGGGGGGGGGGGGTGAGTTACGAAATTGTACCTCGATTTATGAAAACGCGTGAGTTGCGACAACTCGCCTGAAACCCGAAAGTAGGTCAAGTCGGCTTATCAAGCATAAATTTCCCAATCGGGCTCAAGTAAATGCTAGTAGGAAAGGTCGGGCCGAGTCGACCCAACACCACGGGGCGGGTGTATCATTCAGTCCTACCCGCCGCCCGGAAAGGCTCATGTTAAATCCGGTCTAGTCCGTTCGGTGGGGCTCAGGAACGCAAGGCGGCTTAGGAAGCCCATGCTCTCCACGCCTGTCCCTCTCGTGTCTCTAGAAGCCGAGGACCGCTATACCACCGCCGCACTACGGCTCCACACTGCCCGAAAGCTCCACGATGAGCCGCAGTAGTTGGCTAACAGTAGCAAAGAGCCACAGGCAGGTCAGATTTGAGAAAAACAGCGCTTGCAGACAAAGGACCAGAACGAGAAGGACACACAACTGCGCTGTTGTGTCCTGCGTCCTTTGTCTGCAAGCGCTGTTTTTTTCAAGATGTACAGTCAGGCCGGAATGAAACGCGAACACGCATATGTCATACATTTCTGCTTTGCAGCGTGATATTCCTTTACAACCTATTTTAGATTATGCATTTCAGTAGGCAATTTACCCAGACACATGAATCAGGCTAGTTGTACATTTCAGCTTCAAGTAGGCAGGTAAAATATTTTGTTTTCTTTACATGCTCTGTTCGCGTTTCATTCCGGCCTGACTGTACCTCAACCAACTCGCCCAGCAGCACGCCTTGCGCAAAGTCAGATTGCGCAACAAAATTAGGAAAAGACGCTGTGTTCCGTCACATTCAAACTGTTTTGCAAACTGCTGTCGTCGTTGTGCAAACCCATGTTTGCGCCACATATTTACAGCAATGCATAGCGTTAGAGTGTATTTTGTGCGAAACGCGAATACAGTGGAAAGATAATATCCCCCCCCCCCCCCCCCCCCCCAAGACACGTCGTCGCCATCGATCTTGTGATTCACCGTCTTTTCGTTGTTTGTCTCCTACATGAACAGCAGAGCTCTAGGAGTGCACATCATTGTAACGCACGGGCGGTAGCCGTTCGCAGTGTGAAACAAGGCACCACACCGAAGGTCAAGCTACAGGTTTCATTACCAGACATTGTATACCCACATCGAAAAATTAACATAAAGAAAACCAAAGTAATGTTCAACAGTCTCGCAAGTGAACAGTAGTTCACAATTGGTAGCGAGATTCCGGAAGTGGTAAGGGAATCTACTTAGGGCAAACAGTGGCCGCTGATCCGGATAATGAAAGGGAAATCACTAGAAGAATAGGAATGGGGTGGGCCGCATAAGACAAGTTCTGCCAGATCATGAATGGCAGTTTATTAATATCTCTCAAGAGAAAAGTATATAACAGCTGTATCTTACCGATACTGACATGCGGGGCAGAAACGTAGAGACTAAAGAAAAGGGTCCAGCTTAAGTTAAAACGCAGCGAGCTGTGGAGAGAAAAATGATAGGTGTAACGTTAAGAGACCGCAATCGGGCAGATTGGGTGAGGGAACAAAAGCGGATTAATGGCATCCTGGTCGAAATCAAGAGGAATAAATGGGCTTGGGCAGGGCATGTAATAACGCGAAGGCAAAGATAACCGCTGGTCCAAGTGACGGCAAGCGTATGCGGCAGAAAGCTAGGTGGGCGGATGAGATTAGGAAAGAAGTTTGCGGGGATAAGGGGCTGCTGCTGGCATAGGAGATGGTTAATCGGAGAGATACGGCAGAGACCTCTGTCCTGCAGTGGACTTAGTCAGGCTGGTGATGATGATGATGATACAGGCTAAGACAAAAAAAATACCGCGATCGTTTGTTCCCAACTGCTATCAGGGCCCACATATAGTATATATAGGCTGAGACAAAACAAAAAAAAGATCGTTTGTTGCCAACTGCTATCTGGGCGGAGGACAACGAAGGACTCGCATGACAGGCCTAAACGCCTGCTTTTGTTCGCTGGCTAGGAAGCACGGTGCAAGGTGTAGCGTAAAAAAAAAATAAATCAACACAGTTTTATATATCGCATATTTTGACAGGATTAAACAAAGCAAGAAAAGCGGTTGCAGGCTAGACAAAGTCGCTAGATCTCGCAACAGCTGTAGTCCTCCAGCGACTGTACTTCTCCGCGCCCGTAAAGCAAGTAGCAAGCGCCATCAGCTGCATAGACGCACCTGTTAGACCGCTGTGTTGCCGAGTAGCCGATGTCTGCGATTGTTCGCTCGTGCCGGCTACAACGCCAGCGTGCGGCGCTACACAGCTCTTTGTTTAATCTAGGACCATCTCCGTGTTGGGCACGTGTTGTCATAGCTGTTTTCGCACAACACACTGCATTCTAAACCTGAATTCTAAATGTCTTTGGAGCACGCAATACCCCCTGCACCTTTACTGTATTCCGACTTTACACACGCACCAAATCCGACCTGCTGGGGATTTTCTTGCCGCACTCCGGGGACGGTTTTTGGAAGGTTTCCTTTCACTCCACCATGTCCAATATTTCTTTGGAGACGAAATTCCAGAGGCCCGTGTGCTGTGCGATGTCAGTGCATGCACGTTAAAAAACCCCAGGTGGTCGAAATTTCCGGAGCCCTTCACTGCGGCGTCTCTCATAGCCTGAGTCGATTTGGGACGCTAAACCCCATAAACCAAACCAAACCAATATTCTTAAAGAAAAAATTTTGAAGATTGGAAAACTGCAAGGTACTGGTACAGAAATATTGAAGGTAATGATCCATCCTTCCGATAGGTAGCAAAATCTTTCTTTTATAGTGTTTCCATAGCTCGCATAGAGCGGTTGAGGCTGTCACAGAAAACCAATGGGGAACGTTTTTCGACGATAGTAATTACGTTAACAGCAAAACAATTTAAGCCTGCCGACGGGTGATATGCGGGAAGATATGCGGGTATATTGGTTTTCATAGTGAAATCTTACAATATACGGGAAAAAATGCGCTCATGAACTCTTTCCTGTTCAAAAATGCTTTTGTCCAGAATTGGTGGGTACGCCTACAGATACGATCACGCCAACACAGCACTCCCATGGCCCGCTTTACAAATACTCCCAAGGCCAGCATTACAAATATTCCCACAGCCTACACAGTACTCTCACGGCCCGCACTACAAATACTCCCACAGCCCAAACTACTGTCTGTTCCACGCAGCCGTGAAACAGGGCGCGTCGCACTCCTGTCTGCAAACAGGAACAGGTATGAAATGCGACACGATTTCAACGTGCATGCGCGAAATCCTTGTCCGGTCCTTTGAATGAGATGACAGCTGTTCTGCATGTGTCGGGCAAGAGCAGGCAAGGTCGAACTCAACCAACCCAACTTCGAAAACACTCAAAAACAGAGTGATTGTAGCGAAACCAAATTCTCGTGGGGAGCGCAATGGCAGCATGAAAATCGGACGGGGACGACGCAGCGTCGGATTGAAGTCCGTAAGCGTAAAGAGACGTGCGTCCCCTCGAGCGTGTGTTCACAAGAAACACACGAGCTGACACACAGCGTTCCCTACCGGGTCTTCGGTGCACCGTCCAAACGTGACGTGAACATGCAAACATATAGAGCCGACAAAACGTCGCCCCCGACCGGCCGATGCGAATGCCATTATGCTAAAGAACGAACGAGTCGAATCGAATCGAAATGTGCCGCAGAAAACGGATCAATACGGCGTGCCACTTCTGACAGGTGTAGACGTCCTTTTGCAACGCTGTTTCAGCGCGTCACGATGCGCGAAAGAGTGTATTCATCGCATTTGGCGAAGCGAAAGATCCCAGAATAGGGAGTAAACAAAAAAAAAATCATGTAACTGCCCACCTGCAGTGCTATTTCAGTTCGACCTGTTTTTCTGCAGCTGAGTTTTGCTTCCGGTTAACTTCACTAGCTTTGTGAAATTAGATTTTTCTCGTAGCTGAAGGACGAAGCGGCAAATGCCCCTCAAAGGAGCTCTCTCCAGTCAATGGCGTCGATCGATTCTTCCCTTTGGCTGATCCTCCCTCTCTCCCCCTTGGCCCATCCGCTTGGGCCTGCTACAGTCAGATACAACTCAAGAACGCAGCGGCTTTTCTCCGACAGAGGACACCCCTTCCAGCCAATGGCGTCGGCCGATTCTCATGACCCGGCTAGTGAGACAAAGCAGGGAGTGGTAGAGGAAACGGGATAATCCCTTCCCTCCATGGTCGGGGATAGCCGCTCCTTGTATTTTCATGCTAGCAGTGTTATGAGAATCGGCCGATGCCAATGGCTGGAAGGGGGTCCTCTGACGGGGAAAAGCCGCTGCGTTCTTGAGTTGTATCGAATAACAGTGTGAAATCGCAGGGGATGGCAGATGAATGGGGAATCACCGCGGCTTATTCGGATTAACCACCCCGTCATCAGAATCGGTCGACACCATTGGCTGGAGGGCCTTCTTTGAGGGGCATCTGTCTCTTAGTGCTTGAGTTGTATCCGGCTATAGGCCATTTTACTCAAGGTAATATGGGGAGGAGGAAAATACTACCTAACTGAATGCACTGCGCTCAACAGCCGTTTCCGTCAGTCCATTGTCGCTAGTCCCGAGTAGGCTTTGCAGTAACCCGGTTTATGCTTTGCAAAGAGGACTTTTTAGTCAGTGTTTTGGCGTTTAAAAGATTTGTATCCCTTTCTGAATCCCGACGATCCGTTTCCTACGACCTTTATCAAGGTCGTCGGGAACGCACTGCAGAACCGCGGAGTTCACAAATAATACAAGAAAAATCTGAGGCGGATTGCAGAGCGCGCGCGCGGAAAGCATTAAACGACAGTACCAATGCGGTTGCGACATGTTTCCATTACACCGCTCCTCCGCCGAACTAGAATTGAATTGCCAACAGACATCTTGCGTAATCGGGAAAAGTATTCGTTCCGCTATGAACTCTCGGATATGATCAACCCATTTCATCGATGGCAGGCGCACGGAATAAAATTCCGTACAGATGTTGAACCTGGGATATAAGCGCAGGGGAAGTGATTTTTTTTGTCTATTCTAACGCGCCGCGCACTGTTCAACAAGTTGTTTTCGCTACTGCGAAACCACGGAGACCTTCTCTTATGAGCGACGGTAAACTTACATCTGTTTTAAGTTAAAGTTCACTTGCTTACGAGTGGTATAATCGCTGTGCCGCACCAAGACTTGTGGGCAGGTCGCTGGATCAATGGAAGCCTCAATCGCGCTTTGAGGCACGTGGCGGTGGTGAGAGAGAGAGAGATTTGGGCTGAATGCGTCAGCGATGACAACGTTGTGGCACACGTGCGGCACTGCAGCTATAGGCCGCAGAGCGACTTCACGCTGGTTATGGAAGCGTGGCTTTCGCTTGCATAACCATGGTTAGCTGAGCTAAGCCGCAGCTATTTTTAGCACCGTCGTACGCTAGATAGGCAAACTATACGGAAACTACGACCGTACGGCAAAATATTGCCTGCCAAACGCGGCAAGGGTAGCAAAGGCAACGAGTTACCATATTGGCTGTACACGGCTGTCCTACTCTAGTAATGCTCTCTAATTTTTACGTGCATTTTGTGTGTGTGTGTGTGTGTTTGTTTCCGGCATGAGCCTATTTTACAGCAGGCTAGAAAAGACAGAAAACAGCGACCCGCAAACCACGGCAAGTATACACGCCCTAGTTTAGGGCTAGTTTGTGCATCACGTTGTGGGGAAACAGGCGCTACGATTTCACGAGAAAACGCAGCGACGGAAGGACAGACGACAAGAAGAATTCTTCAGTTATTGCGTGTGTCCTTCTGGCTGTGCTATCGCCTAACTTCGTAACCCCTGTCCCTGCACAACGCCGTGTACGCTAACTATACATGAATGGTTTGAACAGTACAGTGTATCAGTTTCAGCGAACTACCGGACAGTTGACTCATTGTTTGACCAAATTTAAACGCCCACAGAACGCCTATATTTAGCTCAGGAGGAGGAAAAAAGAAAGACGCGTCTGTTTCACCGGTAGGTCGTCCTTGTGACGTATCACTATCGCTACTCTTCTGACCAAACGCCGAATACCGACCCGTCTCACAATGGAGGACCTATAGGTGAAGGATCACCGTCTCAGCCCCACGATTACAATGTTCCGAAAAAGAGCCGACAACAAGAACCCTGTAATCACGCCAGCGTCGCTATGAAAAGATCTCCAGCTCAATGGTGTCCGATAACAATAAAGCAAAAGTATACAGCGAGACTACGAGCCAAAAAGAGCAGCTAAAGAGCGAGTATACTCTGTACTGCCGGGAAAACGGCATCGAAGTTTACTTTCGGTCGAAAGGACGTGTGAGACAACGTAGCTTTAGACGACGTCGGGTCTTATACTTAGCTGTTGTCATTTGTAAAATAAAAATGCGGATTCCCTTTTCATCGCTTCTTGGCTGTGGCTTCCAACAGTACTCGTTCGCAGGTTAGTTGGCGAATTTACTAACACGCGAATGAACTGCGCGAAAGGCACAGGTACGAAGAAATCCGACCATAAACGACGAGCACGTGAGTATATGCGTTCGTCGCGCATGTTTTCTCTGTGCATCCTTGTGCCTTTCGCGCAGTTCATTCGTCTGTCAGATGGCTGCCCCATTTTACGTAGCCCCGATAGATAAAAAGTAACAAAGTACAGCAGATGTCAAGGCCTTTGAAAGGCAAAGAACGCAACATAAATTTCCTGCGCAGATCCAAAGTATATACAGAAACGCGCAAAATAAAATAGACAGAACAAAAAGTGCACACGCGCGGAGCGCGCAGAAGCAACGCAGACAAAGGTTAAAAACGAGCAGACAGAGAAGTGAACAGCGAAGCAGCACGGCGAAATGAGGTGCCTACTGGCCTATCTGACAAGTACGGGCGCTGAGCCAGTGATATATACACTGCACTCGCACAGCAGGAGCCACCACGGAAAACCTAACGCGCATCTGAGCAGTATATACAGCATCACAATACACTGGTCAAAACGCAGTGCTTACTGTTTTTCTCTCAATCTTTTCGACACGTTACAAGTTAGCTTCTGCTGAACATGATGATTCTTCTAACCCGATGCTTTTTATCGGGAGATCTACGAGTTTTCCTGGCTCAGGCCAAAAAAGAAAAAGTTAAAAGGAGTTCTCCGTCGCATAGGCGGAATTGTCTGGGGCTCATCACACAAAATCCGCGTCAATGTTTCGGGCGGGCTTCCAGAGATCCAGCAATCGCTTCCTTATTTCGAGAGCTTCCTAGTCTAGCGAGGGGGCTCTCCTTCCCTGGGGAGGATTCGATTGGATTGGATGTGGGGCTTATCCCTTTATAACGGGCGGACATTAAAGTCCTATAGCCAAGTTTGAGATGCTACGGCGCATCGATGACGATGGCGATATGGCCGCGCCCTTTGCAACGGGCACACACACTGCGCTGTATCTGGCAAAAACAAAAATACAAGAAGCCAAACAAAAAAGAGGCGAAGGCTTGCAGACGTCCCCAGCGGATAGGGCCCACAGTGGCCAGACCATTTACCTTTTGAGGTTGTTGAACCGCATCAATTGAGCTAAGCAGCAATTGTTCGTAGCACACAACTGAACCATCACCACCAAGACATCCTTGGTCTCTACCACTACACACGGGAATGCCCTTATCATCTTACAGTACCACCACTCCACAACCCTCCTCAATCTAATGGAAAACCGCCCTTTCTAAGAAAGCACGGCTTTGGACGACCAGTGTGCCGTGATAGCCGAGACCATCCGGATAGATACGGAAAATAGGGGCCTGGGCTAAGGGCTTCGAACCCTAGGGGCATAACCTCCCGTCATAATAAAGGCTTTCCTCTTTCTCCCTTCTTGTTGGATAAGAAGATCTCGACACCAGGCGCAGATCACTGGAACTCGCCCTCAGAAAGCGACTTGCTTAACTAAAGAACAATTTGCTAGACGACAAAGAAAACAAGACATTTTCTGTATTTACCTTGTATGCCGCCAAGTCGCATTAATCGTGAGAGGAAACACGAACAAAGAAAACGCGAAGACAGTGTGAGCCTATATAAAAAGGAGAAGTCAATACCAACCGTGGGAATTTGCCAACTGGGACCCGATAATGGGCGTTCGCTGCAAATCGTTATAACCGAGAGTTGGAAGGGTTGGTTAAAAGATAAATGGCGACAAAACAGGCGAAGGTCGTAGAAGAAACGTTCAAGCAGCGAGTCAGTTGAGCGCAACAAAATAAACAAAAAAAAAACGCGATGTGTCAACTGCAAAAGAAAAAAAAATACAGAGAATGTTTACTACATTTGAACCGGAGCGAAAGCATGATTTTGTGCTACGCAGAAGACGACGGTGAGTGACAGTGCCGCGGGACGGAGCAGATGGAAGTTGAAGCCAATGCACAGCGCGAGAGTGTGGTGCAGTTTAACCCATAGAGTTTCTTACTAACCCCCTTCCCCGTCTTCTTGGCCGATCCCCCAAGTGTGGGTATGCGCCATTCTACGAGGTGAATAACAACAACAACAACAACAGTTTAACACGAGGCGTGTTGGCTGCCAAGTATGAAAGAAAAAAAAGTAGCCCGACAGTATCGCTGAGTCGCCCTCAAAGGAGATCTGTTCGTGCAGACGCGGGTTCGACTCCCAGTCATGGATATCGATTCAATTTCTTTTTCTCTCTATCCTGGTTTGACCTCTAACTCAGCTGAAGGTCGAATTTACACGGTGCGCGATTGAAGCCCGAAGTACCACAGTGAAGCTTTTGCGTCAAAAAAGAAAAAGAAAAGAGTGCAGATCGCCATTCCCAACTGGCTTACTGGAGGAGCGCTCGCGCAGAGCGCAGCCTTTTCGACCGCAGTGTGAACACGCGCAGCCGGCAGACTCGACTCCCGTCGGTCCGATTCTCCCTGTCGCCACCGCGTGGCCACTGCTTGACAGGCGAACAAATTGCGCCACTCGCCTCCCACCGAAGTGTTATCGCCGAACGGGCCGCGCAGATCAACCGGTTCTCCATCCGCCCGCGGAGTTCTCGTTTCCCCGCTGTCGGGCCCGTATCACAGCAGCAGCTCGACGAGCGCTTCATAATTGGACAAATGCGACGATGCCCGCGAGCGACCGATAAGCACTGCCACGCACAGCTCGGCCGTCTAATATGCGCTACGGGGTGAGGGTCTGTCCCGTTTCCTGCCCGATATCAACAGTTCCGTCGGTCGATCCGCGGTGTTCTCGTGGTTGGCTATGCACCACGCCAAGTAGGCCTGTACAGCGTGTGTGCGCGTGTGCCTGGTGATGAATGTGAGCGCGGTTAGCAGCTTGATCACTTATTGCCTGCCATGTTGCCTTCGGACGACCGCTTTCGATGATGAATGATTAATCAGTGCGTTTGTGTGGAGCAGGACATTGATCGCGCCTCGTGCAGGCACCGTACTGCACCCAAAGCAGCCCGTGCGAGCTTTCCGTTTCCTTGGTGTACGCAGAACTTATAGTAGAATACAAGTAAAGAAATCCCCTAACGTTAAATGGCAGATGGCTCGCAAGTGCTTCCGTGAAATGTAATTAACCGACAATCGGTCGACGTCATTGGCTGGGGAGTCTCGTTTGAGATGCATTCGCCCCTGCTTTCTTGAATTGTACACGCGACTATAGTTTCCAAAGCACTGCTTGAATCTTCGACTAAAGTGTTTGACCGAGGAGATGACGACCCGTAAAATTGCTGTAAAAATTGCTAAGATTGCTGCACTTAATATTCACGGAAAAATGGGGATTGATTCTGAAAGTTATTTAAAACAGCCCTTTCACGTTTCTCAACAACATGACCATTCCCGTAAAATTAGAGAGTACCGTATCAGGACGAACTTGTTTGCAAATTCACTTTTTGTTCAAACAGTGCAACAGTGGAACCGGCTTTCCGAAATGCAAGTGCGCTCTGCAAGTGAAGATGTATTTTTTGCCAATCTGTAACCACCCTGCTATAACGCCTTCGGACAAATGCGGGATAAATCTTGAATAAAAAAGGAATAAAGATTACTGGGCTCATGTGGAAAGGCTAAACTGCCGACACTGATTCCTGCCTGCTGCAGTTTTTTGATGAAAAGCTTCCTGTCTGTAAGTAAGTACGTTTTAATTTCCGAATACACCATCCAGAAACTATGACAATGGGTACAACAAGGGGAAGCTTTGGGCCAGTTGGTCTGACATGTTGGAGAGGAGGAATAACCGCGAACTTAGACGAGACTGAAGAACGAGAAGAGGACAGGACGAGCGGTAACTAGCAACTGAAGTTTATTGGAAAAACTTCGTCCTGTCCTGTCCTCGTCCTGTCCTCTTCTCGTTCTTCAGTCTCGTCTAAGTTCGCGGTTCTTCCTCCTCTCCAATATGACAATGGGCTTCGCTAAACTTAGTCAGCTCTTCGATTGCTTAACATCCCCAGTGTCCTCGCCCATCCGCGAGAAACATGACTGCAATGGGTCTGGTTTAAGGCCACTGCGATTGTCAAGAGTCCGTAATGTAATCTGGCGAACGCTTACTTGCTGCGCTGCTTAGAACTTCCTTCTATAATAGAAGGAGCTAATAAACAAAAATAAAGTACTCAGACCCTGCCGTCTTTGAAATGAGGTCCATGCTACATGCATATTCGTTCCTCTTCTTTTTATTATTATTATTCAATTCCTCCTCGAGAGGCCACTGACTATTAAATCAAATCGTTTCTCCCCCCCCCCTTTCCCATTATAATTTCGATACCTATATTTTTATATCCTAAACCTCCCGTTTCCAGCATGACGTAGTAATCACCAGATACTTAGCCAATTCCTCATAATGGATTAATGTATGTATCACGCGTGGAAATAAAGTTTTCTCTCTCTCTCTCTCTCTCTCTCTTAAGGGTAACAACACGAATGACAACGGCACCTGACAGTACTACACCAAGTCAATGCCGAAACATGCCCAAGGTGACCACAGTGAGTTACAGCTTTTTTTTTTTTTAATTTCGCCATCTTTTCACGTAGTGCTGCATGTCTGGATTTTCTTCAAACGTACCGTGATTAGTTTATTGCTTAGCTTTAATGCTTAGTTATTGCTTAGTTTATTGATTAGCTGAGTTGAGAAGGTGTTCCGGGCGCTTCGGCTGGCGCGTTAGGACTGCGTACACGGTTGCAGTCGGCGTTCAGGCTGCAAGACGGCGCACCCACGCCGTCGGTGCCTTATCTTCAGAGCGGCCTCAATATTTTTCCTCACCTTTTGTCATTCTCAGCATGCGTCGCCTTACAGCTTAGAGCAAAGAACCCATCAACTAACTCGTTCCCGGCTAAGGGTCGGCGCTATCTTTCTCGCCTACGCTGGCGCTTCCGACCGGTTATTCGCTCAAAGTGCGGACGGTCGGAAAAGATAGCGGTGGACAGCGGGCAAGGACTATGCACATACAGCTCCAAAAGAAGCAGCAATACCGAGGTAACAAATTCGCCCGACACGATTCATTCGTTGCTCGACTTGCTTCAAGACTGCTGACACGAGGACGGAGCCTAAAAGGCGCGACCCTTAAGTGCAGCGACGAGCAAATTTAATTCTACTCATTAGCATTTCGCTTGCTTCAGCGTTAATCCTGATTAACCGTATACGCAGTCTTAACGCGCCAGCCAAAGCAACCGGAACACCTTCTTAACTAATCGCGGTATGTTTGAAGAAACCACAGACATGCTGCACGACGTGAAAAGGTGGAGAAACAAAAAAAAAGGGGGGGGGGGGGGGGAGCTGTAAGAAGCAAGGTTGCCCTTATATGACTACTGAAACAGGTTGTATTTGACGATGTCAAACGAAAGGACCCTTCATATTTTCAAAGCGTTAGTACCTTCTCGAAGTGAACGTTTTCGGAACAGCCTCGAGCGGCGCAGCGACGCTAATCACAAGTAACTAAAGGTCCAGGTTTTGCCAGACGGCAAAAGTTGACTGTGCGCAGAGCAAAAAGAAAGAAAGAAAGCGACTCTGCAGAAAATCTCCAGAAGACCATAATAAAGGAACTGCTAGGCTTAACCTGCAGTCGTAAGGTTCACCTTTCTCAAGCCACCCTGGCCAACAAGTCCAAAGTCAACAGACGCCTCGCCCGCTATATCTAGACGAAGAAGTGATATCAATACAGTTGGTTTTTAGACCAACTTAAAAATACTTAAACTATGAAAAAGTGCCGGCAGACACAACACAAGCGCTCGCTGTGTCTTGCGTCTCCAGCTTGTTGTATGTGTCTTTGTGCCAAGATCAACGGTGTACTGTTACCAACCAGCCTATATCTTTTCTCCTTGAAGCGACAAGCAGTAACCCCCCCCCCCCCCCCCCCCTCCTCCTAAATACACGCAGTTTATGAGAGCTGAGAGCACGCTACTTGCCTGTCTACACGGCCCAGTATAACATGTATCACACCCTCAATGGCTAGCAGCTTAAACGGCGAGTTTTCCTGCCCGACATACTACGCAGGAGCAAGTTATTCCCGTAGAAAGTTATACATCGATCACAGCGATCGCGAGTCGTTATTTGTCTGACGTCCAACAAAAGGGACTACTCAACACGGGGCTCAATGCAATCACCATACGAAAACCATCATCACACCAAACTCGCAATCGTCAATATACAACTTCTCCCGCGTCTGTCTGTATCTGTCATATAGTCGCGATGCGGGGGACTTTCGGGGCAGCAGTTACAGACGCGCGGCGTATGCGATGGGGGCAATTTCATTGGAGTCTGCGCCGAGCGAACGACTCTCACGAGCAGCGGTCAGCGCAGAACAAAGGGACGTTGGTACCGGAATGTCACCGAGCCGTAATGACCGCGACACGCGCTCGTTAATCACGCCGTACCCCCCTCCCCCATTTATCTCTCCTTCCACCGCATGTGCGTCCAGCTGGGCACGGGCGCCTCCTCATTCACGCGATATGAGGACGCACAGCGAGGGCGCTTCTCCGCCGCGCAACAGAGCATGGCGGGCGAGCCTGCTAATGCGAGCGACGAGAAAAAGCGCACACCGTAGCGAACGCACCTGCGCGAGTGTACGTGTGCGTCAATGTGTGCCGCACGCATATTTCCATGACGGATTCCCCCAGGAACCTCGCCGCAGACGCGCGCGATCGGAGCCAGTCGCAGCGATGTACTGTGCAGTGAGGTACGAACACCTGCGTACAACCGAGCTCGCATTGCGCACACCCGCCATTCATTTCTACGCGGATGCAAATAATGCTGAGACTGCAGCGTGTACAGCCTCTGTAAAAAGTACAGAGCCCGAGGGGTCTGCTTCTAAGCCGCTTAGCGGGGCTCTTTGCAGCGTCCATAGAAGTAGCCTCGGAGAGGCGAGGACGATCTTCTTTCGCTTCCAAGAGATTTAGAACCGCTTTAGAGAGAGAAAAATAACTTCTATCGCGAACCTTCATCGCGGTTGAGTTCTAAAGGAGACTGCAGGCCTTTGCTGCAGCCCGGGCCTTGACGGTCCATTGCTTGACTGTATTTCAGACTGAATTAACTTGACATAGCCAAATCACGCGATATAAGATGCCTTTCTCCCCCACATGTGTTGCGAGTGCCTGTGTGGAGTTTCGGGGATTTTTTAACTTGTCTTGACAGGCACTGCAAGAATTCGTGACCTTTCGGAACGGAAGAGCTACGTGCACTTTTCCCCATTGTCGAACTGCCAGCGCTTCGCAAAGGAGGCTCCGGCGAATAGCTTGCGTGTTGCAAGTCACAGTGAGCGCGACGGTATACGTTGGAATTCAGTGTAGTTCGCATGCTTCTTCTTTTTTTTTTTTTACTCGTTTTGCTTCACACCGACAGCTCTACACACAGGAGGATTTCTACGGGGTAAGCGACGTCGCCGTCGCAGTGTTTCGTTGCAGCATATCCTGAGTGGGCGCTAGCGGGGATGCGCACCATTTCCAATCACGTGGTCGAAATGCGCCTCAGTGGGCAGCATATACGGCGAGTGGGAAGTCGTAGTGCAGCCGTCGCTGCCACGCTTCCCCGCACTGAAAATGCATGAAGTTTTGGATCACTCTTCTTCTTCTTCACCATATGAAAATGGCACATACCCACGCGGGGGGATGGGCCAAGGCTAATTTCGTTTTCTTTCATCCATTTCGTTTATCTTCATTTCAATTTGTCCCGCTCGGCTTTATTCAGTTTCATTCTGACTTTCTTTTTTATTGCGCCGATTTTTTCGTTTTCTATCGGTTAAGTTTCGTCGCGTATACGCTGTCTCCCCGGGTACCTCGAACAGAACGCGTAAGCGGATAACAAAGTACTACGTGGTGTTCCTCGATTTCCATGTTTCGGCAGATTATAGAGTCAGGTTTCAAAAGGCCAACTGCAGCTCGTTTGCAGCTTGCAGCTGGTGCAGCTTGCACCAGTTACAGCGCCGCGCGGCACTCATAATGAGAACGCCTTATCTGCTAATGACCTGTAAGCACGCACACTGCGCCGTAAAGATCTGCATTTGGGGAAGGCCGCAATATTAACCGTGGGCGAGGGTCGCAGGGCAAACGCAGACAACGAGAACGTATCGACAGTTTTCGGAGTTTGTAGTTGAAGAAAATGCGCCGTCGCGGAAGCATTTGCATTGCCTCGCGCCGCGGGAGAAGGATAGCTCGTGCAGGGAGTCGCAAGTTAACGTACACCAACCATGCCACTGCACGGCGGTCTCCTATAAGAAAGCGCTGTGTCGTACAGTCTGATACCGATCAACTCGCTTCGCGTAGATTTCCGAGAGATCTAGTTGAAAGGCAAAGGCTGCGCTCGGCGAGCGAAGGCATCGCAAGCAGCAGCCGCTCTGTGCTGGCGCTCCCACAGATGTAAAACGCATCCGGGTGCGTAAAAGGTGTAGTCGTCCCGTAGTTTCGCATAAAACCTGTCAAGCCGGACTCGCACACAGTATAAGCATGTCCGCACGCGCGGCATCAAAGAAAAAGAGGCAAAACCCAAAGAATCCGTTCACGCGTGCGTTTTTTTTTTTCTTTTCCCACCGTACGAAATACGGACAAACATCCAGCTTTGCACACTTTCTCGGCAGATGACGCTCTCCCGACGGCACGCTCTCGTTCCCGCTTCCAGAAGACTCGAAGGCAGGCGTTCAGCGAACGGAAGGTTTTAACGCGCTGAGTACCTCTGATAAAGCCGAAGGTGTATACGTCATCCTTGCGAAAATCTGCAGCTTGGACGCTAGTTGGCGTCACCAGCCCGGCACTAAACTGTCTGCGTGAAATCCACCAATCAGAACGTTGTTGCCACAGCCCCGTGGCAGTATGGCCGAACCAAGAAGGTTAAATTTGAAAATGTGCTATGCACCTTTTCAACTTTAATGAGTTTGGTGCAGCCATTCTGCCGTATTGACGTACTACCCTACTTCCATGCAGTCATAGTACCATACCGCCATGCTGCCACATTGCCATACTGCCGCACTAACATATAGCCACACTGCAATACTGCCATCTGCCATATTGCGTTACTGCCATGCAGCCATACTTCCATACTGCCATTTACAATACCGCCACACTGCCATATTGGAATACTGCAATACTGCGATGCTGCGATACTGTCATACTGCCATACTCGAATACTGTCATACTTTCTTATGGCAATACTGCCATTTTGCCATATTGCAATGCAGCCACATTGCAATATTGCAATGTGGCTGCTACCGAATGACTGCGCATAACCTCGAAGCAAGCGCACCAAGAAGCGCACGCACATTTCGCCCCAACTCCCTAGTTCCAAACTGCACACTGGGCGTGAAATCCGCTGCCAGTTGCATACGTCCCGCGTCCTGCCTTGTGCTCGTGTATATCGCGCAAACTTTTCTACGTCCCCGGGAGTACGAGCTGGCCCGCCAACACGTCGTACTCTAGTATACCTTGGGCCTGCCGGTCGCTGGATTACGAAGGTGTCGCATGCGGGCACGGCACTCCACATCCGCGCCGTGCCCCCTCCATCGCCATCGAGGTCGGTGCCTCTTTCTGTGCGGCCGCCGCAGTATAATTGATGTCCCTTGTGTGCGCGAGTGGACTGCGGTCGAGAGACGCGCGGAAGGCCACTTCCGCCTCTTCCGGAACCCGTCATAGAGACACCGGAGGTTGACCCGGTGTGTGCGAGCGTGCGTGTAATCCCTCCGGGTCCGCGGCCAGAAACGAAGAGGGATTGCGCGGCTCATCTGCAGTGGGCAGAGTTGCACGCCGAACGAAAAGTCCCAGCCGCTGTTGGAGTCGCCACCAGTTGTTGGCGATGATGGGTCGGTTCGGCGTCGTTGCTAGCTTGCTGCTGCTGCTGCTCGCTTGACGGAGCCGTGGTCAAGCTTCGACACCCGTTCCCACCACCATCAGGACAGGAGTGCCGTCAAGTCGAAGAGTTAAGTGATGGGAGGAAGATTACAAGAGGGTTTATTTACATCTTTTTACAACATGGTTAGAGACTGAAGTGAGGCTCCCAAGAGAGGCTCTATGGGAGGCTTGAAGAGAGCTCTAGTGAGGCTAGTGAGCTGCTCTGCCGCATTCGTTCTCGACATTTATACTGTTCGCCTTCCCTAAATTCCCTAGGTTGAGGACGCCCACGCCGGGGTGGGAGGGGCCCAGATCACAAACAACACAAACTTGTGCGCACAAACACACCACTGCACTTAGGGCCACGCCCCCGTCACATGTGGAGTCTGAGGGAGAGAAGGTTGTCGTCGAGGTAGCGTTGACTGGTAGGTGATGGCCTCCGGCCAGTCGAAGGTTTCTGCGGGTCACCGACATCTGCTGATAATCAAAGACACCCGCCGCTCGAGGCCGGACGCAAGGTCACGAAAACGCCGAAAGTGGTTCCTCGTGCCTGGGTCGGAGACGATGCCCGCCAGCTTGTCGCGGTGCTTGGCACACCAAAGAGCAACCGGAACGAGGCCCTTTGTTCCCCGGCATGGCCACGGCAAATGGGGAAGATAACGTTCGTCTCCCCGAGGCGACGGCGGCGTTCTACACGTGCAGGCACTTGTGAAGGGGGTCTGGTTTTGGTCCTGCACTCCAACCGTGCAAACTCCGTAATTGAAGCCAGCTGTCACCTGGGTCCTCTCAGTGCGTGCGGTCCTTGGCGGCAGCCCGAAGGTAATCACACTCTGCTCGCAGCCATACACAGTAGAAGCAGGCGTGCTGGCGGCCACCCGGCGAGACTTGTTGACGTCGATCTTAATACCGCGTACCACCCGCGGCCGCAATGGAGAACCCCGCGGGCAGCTCACGAAAGAATAAGGAAGTACGTATTGACAGCAAAACTCGCGCCTCTTTCGTACGTCATTCCTCAGAACACTGCCCCTTTACTCTTTCATTGTTTTTCCACTGTCTTGAAGTTCAAAATAGGAGCTGTTTTGCTGCAGCCTGCCTCGACGAGAAAAGCAGTAAGGTTCTCGGCTCGGTTTTTCTGCAATCCACCAAAACGTCACCTAACGTCTTCGATAAAGCTGCGGTACTATTTTATTTCTCATTTACCGTGCTTGCAACGGCGCGACGGAAGCCTCCGAGAGGCATTTTCTGACGTAGCAGTTTTAATTCGGGAGGGGACAGCCGGTGAAAAGGCCGGAAGTGGTTTCCAGTGGGCAAGTCCTGCGTTTTCACCCGCGTTTTAAAAGAAGACGCGAGAAACTACTATGTGCGATGATTCAGGGGAGCTGTAAATACTACACTACGCGGTTCAAGTGCCAGGGATATTTTTGACCAGGCTGTATATTACATTGTATTACATTACGCAACACACACACACACACACACACACACACAAACACACACACACACACACACACACACACACACACACACACACACACACACACACACACACACACACACACACACACACACACACACACACACAAATAATAATAATGATAATAATAATAATAACAATAAAGCGAGAACTCGGTGCGATTTTGTACAATTTCGATTAACCAATGCCATTACGCTCATGCCTGAATGCCGCACTTTCTCCTCTCGAAAAGAACCTCCCAATTCTGTAGCGTAAGCTAAAGCCAAGGAGATGACAATCCAAAAGAGAAAGAAGAAGAAGAAATGAATTTTAATGAGTGAAAGGTGGAGAGAATCCAAAAGAGAAAAGTTTAACGGCAAACGCAGAGCCGGAACCCAGAGTGAGCAGCTTGGTCGCACTAAACAAAAGAAAGGGAGGGGGAGGATTGAAGACCCGTACGAAACATAAAAAAAAAATAACTAAGAAGCAATATGCACGTATATTCAACGCTTCCGTCTCACCGACCAGCTTATCGAAAAAGAAGTTCCGCTCACGGTGAACCAGCACTCACTGAGACAATCCCAAACTTGCGAGAGTGGGCAGTTGTACAGACTCAATGTAGGAGGAATATCAAGCGTACAGTGAAATGAGCCTCACGCTAAGGGCATGGCAACAATATGCACGACGGCTTGACAAGACACACATGCACGCAATCACACGCGCTGCACGCACAGGGAACAAAACAGAGAGCGGGAATCACCATCCGGAAGAACACGCGGCAAGTCTACGCACCGTGCCGACCACTTATGACGTGAAGCGGAGACCGCTGTAGCCGTTAGACAAAGGAAGCCCAAGAAGAATCGTGACCGCAGCGTCGGGCCAATCCATGCGGGCGCCCCGAACCGATTAAGAAACGAAAGAAGACAAAGAAAAGCGCCGAAGAAACAGCAAAGTAGTTGAGATGCCACTTGTTCAAATCGTCTAAGCAGGAAACTAGACAAACTACACCCCCCCCCCCCCTCCCCCCTCCACACACACACAGAAAAAAAAAACAAGTACGGAGTCCGCAACGGTGGGTTACAGACAGAAACACTAGCATCGCAGGCTGGACAAACAAATAAGATAGCCCAGGGTTTGCTGTCGAAAGGAAAGTGCTGAAGTGGTTATTTGACCGCTCGAGTAATTGTTGATGACGGCCTCTGTACTGTCGAGGGTACCGGTAACAGAACTCCAAGCTAAACTTTCCCTAAGTATTCTCTTCTCCAATCTCTGATTTCTGCTTTTCAACCGTTCTCACCGGCCGCATTGTCCCCGAGTATAGGCCAGATAGCCAAAAAGTTGTCCGGTTGGCCATGGGCTTTTAATTTCATTTTAACCTTCGTCTTTGAGAGCTTTGCAAGCGATGGAGAGCCACTAACAAAAGAGGCGAACTGCGCTCCGCAAACACAACATACCGAGTTCAGATGTGAACGCTTTTAAAAAGCGCCTCCGGGTGTTTTCCGACATTTCGACTCGATGATCGCATTACATCGCTTCAAATCTCCTCTTTTGGGAACAAGAAACTATTTTCCAAAGTACCCAGGAAAGCGGCTTCGAAGCAGCAAAGCGAAGTGCAACTTGGCTGCGTGGTCGGAGGCGCTGTTTGGTAGATAATGCTCCTACTGTGATGTCGCGACCATTCTTGTTTTTATTATTTGATACTTCAAAGGCCGCTGGTATGGGGAATTACATGAGGGGCATTACAAAAACTGCCGTACGTCCGTTGATTTGCTGAAATAGCGACAGCAAACGATGATTCCGTTCATGAAATGCCTTATTTAAGCGGCTGATTGCAAGCCTAAACATTTCAGTTCATCGAGCGTGGAGCGTTTAGTACTATGCGGGTAATGTTCATGACATCATGAACGCAGTCACCACCGTATTAACCACCTGATATGAGACAGCACAAATAATAATAATCATCATCATCAGCCTCATTACGTCCACTACAAGACAAAAGCCTCTCCCATATCCCTCCAACTAACCCTGTATTATGCCAGTAGCCGCCATATTATACACGCGAACTTCATAATCTAATATAAGGAGGCAAAATAACAGGAAGGTTTTGGTAGACGCAGCTGGGAAGCCTGCGTAACGGCTAAGCGGCCACCACAACCCACGCTTGAAAATGGTACCGACCCCTCATTTGAAATGAATCGGCCAAATCTTGCTGTTTTGTTTGTTTCTTTTAGGGGGGGGGGGGGGGGGGGGGGGTCATTTGTGCTATCCGGTCCTTGTCTCACCTTTCAGATTGCAGAAACGCTCCCAAAGCTATAGCCCTTATAGAGCACGCCAGTCTATATTCATATGAAACGCCAAGTCAAACAGAATCGCTTCAGACGACGCTAACAACGACGTCAGACGACGGCAAGAAACAGGAGAGCGGCTCTATACGAAGAACAGGACATGTTACACTCAAGCACAGACCAAAACAAACATAGAAGCCAGAAGCTCGGCTCCCGTCTGTTTGTCCCATATGTATGTCCGGGTCGCTTACTCATTACAGGGATGAACCGACTACACCAAACCGAAACTTCGGCTCAACGTGTACTCTCTCCTCAGCCAGGATCTTCCTCTGCGCATAGGGCAAGGAAGGATCGTGAAGCTGTGTGCATTCGGCGAAAGTGTCTGCCTCTGTGCCTCTCGCTTCTTTCTGCTTTCGCTTACGTCGCTCATTAGCGACCAGCCAACTAACCCAAGCTAACGATCTGATTAGACGGCGGACAGGGCTGACGAGAAGGCACGTAAGCGCGCTAGCACTAATATGCCCGGCTTTGCCACGCATGCCTCATTCTCGCTTGGGCGCAGTATTAAGGCCACAGCCTAGCGTCGACAACCTGTGAACTCGACCATCTCCACGCGTCCCGAGCGCAGCACGGTTGCCGGTCGCCGCAAACACTAAAAACCGATCCGTCATCTCGACGGTGACATTAAAATGGGCGCGCGGGTGTGGCACCCATCGCACCCTGCGATTCACGCGAACCATTTGCGCGCCTGCCCCGCGCCGGCGCAAAAAAAGGCGCCAAGGCTGCCCGCGCATGCGTGCACGGCCGCTCGAAAACAGTTTTTAAGTTCCCCCTCCCTCTTTCCAGCCATAATTATTCCCGACAGCCGGCACAAAACAGACAGCGCGCAGATAGCTACCACGCGTGTAATGCGCACTTAAAAGGGGGCAACGCTTCGGCCTGCGCGCGTTTCACTAGCGGGAAGCTAGTACAGCTCTCCTTTTTTTTTTTTTTTTTTAGTATATCACGGGAGCGTCGTCGGCCATTGAGAGTACGCGCATGCGCACAGAGCGCTTGCCAGACGCAGCGTCGTCTGCTCGGCTGTTTTGCTGACGTGACGCAACCAATACTGCTCGTCTGCTCAGGGGTGCTCATTTCTATGAAACGATATTCTGGGTACGGTAAATCAAACGACGCAACAGAAATGTAAGAGAGAAAGCCTCTTGCCCTTCATGGAAAGGAAATTTGAACCTATTATTCCATTGCTAGTTGTTTCATATACCTTTCTACCAGAGCAGAGTGATGGTCGGTTGGTGAAGGGTCGTGTCATAGCGTGTAAAGCGATACTCCCTGGCCCTAATTTGATAGCTTCGGCTAGAAAAGGATAAATAGAAGGACTCAAGGGGGAAAGGCCGGACCGAATGAGTATGACCACAATAATAGAACATTACGTCAATATTACACTATAATATTACAATAAGAGGGAATAGGGCGCACCTGAAGAGTAGGTTACTCGAGATCCTACCCTTTAGAGCCACCTTTTTCCTGCCTAACCCCATTTAACTCATACCTTTCCCGTCGAATGTGTTAAACGAGGGCCAGGGAGTATCCGGTCATTTAATCATCATCATCATTAGCAGCAGGCAGCAAGTCCACTGCATGACAAAGGCCTCTCCCACATCCTTCCAATTAGCCCTGCCTTGTGCCCCATCTTGTCCCCACAATGTCAAGAACGCAGCCGCAAATGTCCCTTAAAGCAGATGGCGTCGACTGATTGTCATAATGCAGCGGTCAATAGCATTTCACGGAGGCAATTACCAGTCACCTGCGATTTCAGGCTGCGATTTCATAACAGCCTCATGAGAACATTACTTTCTGCCGCCCCTTGCTACGCTTGCCCTACTTGGAATCCATCGCGTTATCCTAAAAACCCATCGGTTGTCTTGCCTTCGCACTACAAGCCTTGCCCATGCCTATTTCTTCATCTTTATTTCAGCCACTCGGGTCTGTTCCTAGACACATTACGCTCTCTTCCTGTCTCGTAACGTTAAAGCTACCACATTTTTGGCGCATTTAATCACCCGCTAACAATGTAGATGAAGCTACGTAGCTTCATAAAAACAAGCAGTCCCAATAATGTTGTCTGCGGACAGGGGGAGCTGTTAAAGTTCGGCATAATGTGTACAGTCAGTTCTCAAGAAGTGCAAGGCCTGATATATGATAACTGCCCGATTGTAACTGAGGAACTCACAGACGAGGTGGTGCTCGGCGGCTGCGATGTTGCAGTGCGAGCACATCTCCAGATAAGGATCACGTATGTATAGCCGAAAATAACAAGCAATGAGCAGCCTCCGTGGCCTCCGTGATCACTTTTACCTGTCACTTTCAGCACTCAGCGTAACTTGCCCAAGCAAACTGGGGCCCACACACGCTATACGCGCGCTTGTGTCTTTTCTCATTGAAAACCAAAGCACGCGCAGACACCGCAGCGCTGCTGCTACCGCTGCTGCTGATGATGATAATGACGATGTCTGTGTTGGCAACCATTTCGAACGGGCGGTCACGTTGTAGTCGCCAGCCAAAAACAGAAAGAAAAAAAAATCCTAGTCCAGCGACACCTCCCGGCGTGTACACAAATCGTTCTTTCTTAGGACATCTCGGCGCCCATTCGCATTGAGGCCACTATGTATGCAGAAAACAGGCGGCGGGCGACGACACACATGGCGCCCACGGGCATCGTTTTCCCGTTGCCGCAGAATATATATCGCGGGGCAGCAGGCCTCTCCCCACAAGAATGACGGATGGTTGCGGCGCAAGGGAACGCAACGCGCAGCCACTTTTTGGAAGTGCCCCATTTGCTCGTCGCGACTATCTGTTATGCCACTCTCGCGCAGCACAATGGACATGAGGCCTTCTTGCGCCATCGATATCGTAATGGGGCGAAACCGAAGAAAGCTATGCAGTGACCCAAACAATCGACCGAGCGAAAAAATATAAAGAATACGCGTATTTACCATTTCTGCTCCTAAAAGCGCGCAACGATGTCCCTGATACGCTGCTGCATTGCTATGAAGCTTATGCGCGGTTTTCCTTTCCGTCTGCAACGTTTAGGTTCTATTTTCCTCTAGTTCTATCATCGCGCAATATGCCAACGACCTGCTTAGGGTTTTGAATCTGTCTGAAACCAGGGGCGGATTTAATACTGATAATGGCGCACAGTGGCAACAGCGACGGCAAAGCGGGGCACTGGCCGAAAAGGAATCGGACAGAAAACAGAAGTCAAACTGAAATGGCTCGAAATACAGGGCAAAGTGCCAAGAGAAAACGTCCTGCCAGTGACAAGCGCTCTCTACATCCCGGGGCTCACCGAGACCTTCGCACTTCAAAGTAACTTCAAGTAAATTAAAAGTGAAGAGCACGTATCAGACGCGAAATTCGGAGGTCGTGGGTTCGGATCCTACCTTCGGCATGTGTTGTTTCTTCTGCTTTTGTTAATCTAACATTGACAAAAACTACAAAAATTTAAAAAAGAAGACATGCCCCTTTCCTCCTGGGTTTCGGTGACTGCTGGCTTACGTCATGTATGTCATAACGAGCACCTCTTTTCCCTTCCCTTGCCAATTCTAACAGGTCGAAACGGTCACAAAAACGAACAATGCTTGGTCACCGCTCCTGCCTCATCACAGCATTGGAGAAGAAAGGAGGCGAAATTCTTCCATCTAATTTGACACGAATCCGACGTTTTTCCGACCATTCTGTGATAATTTTCACTATGCCGTGACGACTTCCGGTGGATGTGACGTCACACCGTTCCCAAGGCTACATCGACGTCCGCGATATTTCGACGCAATTTCGACATTTTTACCTCTAATTAATTGACTAATTACTGTACACTCATCAAACTTGGCTTCTAGGTACATTTTGTCCTCCTCTATCAGAAGCAACCATTTGTTTTCTTCTATCTTTTTTAGTTCCCGAGTTAAACGCGTGTGACACGCTTTGTTAACGGACAGACGACAGTATGAGCCATTAAAGTCTTTCTCCTTAAAAATGACCGCTCGATTGCCATGCTGGTCACACACTGACGACATCGCGTCGCTGTTCAGGGGAGTCGAACAACCACCTGCCGCGGTGTAAATTAATATCGCAAGTCGCAATCGACGCAAAGGAACGTACCGAGGTTCTGCTCTATCCCCCTGCAGCGCAAGTAACTCAACTCGATACCATCTATACACATGTTCCCGACGTGTAATTACCGCTGTTCAAACAAGAACGACCGTAATGTCATTAAAAAGAAAAGGCTCCTCTCCGCGTCCGACGATATCTGGCTGCAAACAAGTTCGCGTGCACAGATGAGGCCCATCTGAGCGGACTGGTCGTCCTGACGGGCAGTGAGGAGAGACATTCCAGAGCCTGCAGCCATCACATCGGGCCGCGCGCGCATGTCACGTCGGCAGTGGCGACGGCGGGACGGCGCCGCCGGACGATGCCGTCGCGATACGGGCGAGACGCGGCCGAGGAAAAAAAAAGAAAAAAAAAGCAAATATGGAAGAGAAAAACGCCCCACCGCGTGTTTGCCACGCGTCATTGCGAGAACGATTTGTTTGCTGGCCGCCCGAGCACGGGCGAAACGTCAAGGGTAACCGCGCCGTAATGAACTCCGTCCCCGGATAGTTCGCCGCAGTGAGAGCAAAGCTGAAGTCGGTCAAACGCAATTAAGGGGCTAGGAACGCATGAAGCTGTTGGCCTAGTCCAAATTAACAACAGGTACGCTGGTTGGTTGGTTTATTGGGGTTTAACGTCCCAAAGCGACTGAGGCTATGAGAGACGCCGTAGTGGAGGGCTCCGGAAATTTCGACCACCTGGGGTTCTTTAACGTACACTGACATCGCACAGTACACTGGCCTCTAGAATTTCTCCTCCAAAGAAATTCAACCGCCGCGGTCGGGATCGAACCCGCGTCTTTCGGGTCAGCAGCCGAGCACCACAACCACTGAGCCACCGCGGCGGCTTACAACACGTATGCCCCTGCGTATCTATTTTGTACATATTCTTGTTCATGCTGCTACTTGACACGGCCTTACTAAATGCTAGACTATACACTCACATAGACAGTGCCTCGCTCGGGTACAACTGTTTGACAGATGACAGGTACTTCGCTCTCCAGGGAATGCCTTCTAAGCATTTTATTTGCTTCTTAAATAGACTCTCTCTCTCTCTCTCTCTCTCCCTCCCTCCACACGCACGCACACTGAGCTTTATACTTCTAGAGTGCTAACGTGCTTCTAATAGCGATCTGAAAAACATTCACGCAATGGCAGACAGTTTGTTCGCTTCTGTAAGCACTGCACCGAATTCCGACGAAAACACCGAACTAGCAGAGCCGTTCGGGACTGCGGGAATTGCTAGGATGGAGGAGATACTTCGCCACAACAGTATATATATTTTTTTCTGCGGCACTTGGCACAGTACTGCACTGCAGTAACCGTTAAACGAAGCACGAGTGGCGAAAGGCATGATATGAGAAAGCTATTCACCTCATCGGCTGATGTGATTTTTCATGCTATTACAGAAGTCGCTGACCACCAACCGTAATGAGACCGCTCATCATCTGACAGGTTAAGCCAGTTGCAGAACAAAGACCCGTACCATCGACCTCTATTTAGTTCTGTCGTTCGCCAGCCACAACGGACCTACCCCACCAAAACAGAACACACCACAGCAAGCCAAATGCTGGCAGCCAACTGCTTTCAAAACAGCCCTTGAAAAACCAATACCTCTGAATGCCCAAAAACACAGCTTTCGTGCCGGCAAGCTGTTTTATTCTAGAAAGCGAAAGTATCATTATTAACACCCTACCTTTGAAGAATCTTGGTGGGTTCAGGTAACTTAATACACTGCAGCATCACTGATGCTTCTACAGAGACGCAACGATGACAGCAACGCATATGGCAAGCCTTGTGCTCGTAATATAAAAGTGTTTTAACATAGCGAAGACGTATTAGCGTAATATTACACTGGATTTACGGATGCCTGCTGCTCAAGCGCAGAGGCAGGTGAGCGCCTCACATCCGATATCCTAAACCCCCCATTAATTTCGAAACGAGGCCTTAAACTTCTGAGAATTTTAGCATACCTAACACGTTCTGTAGTGGATTCAACTCGAGAACGAGGTGGCAAATGCCCCTCAAAGGCTGCCCTGCCGCCAATATGGTACTGACCAATTTGCATAATGCTGCCGTTAATCCGTGGTTAACCCCAGTAGCACTAGGTTAATCCCCAGCCACAGGACATCAACTACGGATTAACCACGACGCCATGAAAATCTGGCTACGCCATACTGGCTGCAAGGGCTCGTTTGAGGGGCGTTTCCTACTTCGTTCCTGAGTTGTACCCGACAACAGCATAGCCGCATGCCGAAGCATAAGCAAACTTACCGCGCACGCGCATTGCGCAGTGGCCTGAAGGGGGCGCGCACCTGCCATTGAGCATGCGCGGCGGTCCGGTACACGCTTTCGCTAGAACGTCTCCTTCAACCTAAAACCCTCTAGTGAGTATCCAGCCAGGCGCACACATAGAACAGCCCTTACAGATGCTTATTCTAACTGAACAACGCCTTCGGGCGGCGCTTCTCACTGCCGGAAGAACATCGAAAGCTAACAAGCTTCTCTGCGGGAACCACCTTCTCTAAGAACTCCCCGCAATGAACGAAAAACGTAAAGTTGGCCCTAAGTGAACCCGTCAGGCATGCAAGATTCGATGAGAAGCGGCGAGCCGCAGGACAGAGAACAGAGATGCTCTCGAAAGACCCGTACGCCCCACAAAAGAACAATCAAACAAAAACTAAAGAAAGGCGCAAAGTTACAGGCAAGGTAGTCGCAGAAATAACGGGTGGAGAAAGTCCAGAGGAGGAGGAGGAGGTGGTGGTCGTTAGGCACACGTCGATCGCACGGCGACTCTCCGGTGCGACCAAAAATAAGGCTTCCGCCAACACACACGCCGGGCATCTAGCGGGGAAAAAAAAAAAAAAGGAGCGAAGCACAGGCAGAACTAAGCCACAGGCAAGCCCCGGCCGAGCCAGCCTCGACTAAAAGGCTCTATTAGACGCTCAGCGCTAACAAGCTCTTGGCAGCGGCGACCGTCCGTCTATACAGGAAAGCGCAATTACGGCCCCGAGCGGCGGCACCGTGCATCGGCCCATAGGAAGAGGCCCGTGGCGCGCGCGCGCGCGCGAGCAAAGGAAAACCGCTCATTTCGGTGCACCCGGCATTTTCTTTTCTTTCCCTCGTTCGCTTCGTGCCTGTGTAGTACCTACCTGGTCCAGTGCCCGGACCCGCGTGTACGCGATGCTTATACGGTGAGCGCGGTGTGCCAGCACTGACAGCATCGTGACGTCGTTCTGCCGCTGCCAAAATAGCGGGCGGGACGACGCGAGGAGACTTCTCTCTGACGCGACGGCCGGAATGACGGCCCGCGTGTTTGCGCTGGCGGTGCGCAACGCGAGTAAACGGGGCCCATACTGATTTGGCAAAAGGGATATAACAAAAGCAATCTCGCTCTGCAATATGCACAAAGGAGGGAAAACCTGAGTGCTTGCCATCACAAAGTGAACAAGGAAGGGGAAAAACATTACCTTTATAAATTTTTAGACAGTTATAGTGTGCCCATAAACTTCTATCTATGAAGTCTACAGACTCTCTGTAGACAAATCCTAGAGAATAGTCTATAGGCAATACAAATGCTATAGTAGGTCTACTGACAATCTACAGATTTATGGCCGTACACTTTTAGTAGATTTTTGTCTCTAGACAGAATAGACTATGAATACACAAAAACAAATATATACAGGAAGGCAGTAGAGTCGATAAGAATTCTACAGACTCTCTATAGACCATTTTTATAAGGGCAGGGTGATTGCCATCACAAAGTGAACAAGTGAAGGAAAACCTCAGGGTGCTTGCCATCACAAAGTGAACAAGGGAGGGGAAAACCTCAGGGTGCTTGCCATCACGAAGTGAACAAGGGGAAACCTCAGGGTGCTTGCCGTCACAAAGTTAACAAGGGAGCGGAAAACCTCAGGGTGCTTGCCATCACGAAGTGAACAAAAGGAAACCTCAGGGTGCTTGCCGTCACAAAGTGAACAAGGGAGGGGAAAACCTCAGGGTACTTGCCATCACGAAGTGAACAAGGGGAAACATCAGGGTGCTTGCCGCCACAAAGCGAACAAGGGAGGGGAAAACCTCAAGATGCTTACCATCACGAAGTGAACAAGGGGAAACCTCAGGGTGCTTGCCGTCACAAAGTGAACAAGGGAGGGGAAAACCTCAGGGTGCTTGCCATCACGAAATGAACAAGGGGAAACCTCACGGTGCTTGCCGCCACAAAGCGAACAAGGGAGGGGAAAACCTCAGGGTGCTTGCCATCACCAAGTGAACAAGGGGAAACCTCAGGGTGCTTGCCCTCACAAAGTGAACAAGGGAGGGGAAAACCTCAGGGTGCTTGCCATCACGAAGTGAACACGGGGAAACCTCAGGGTGCTTGCCGTCACAAAGTGAACAATGGAGGGGAAACCTCAGGGTGCTTGCCGCCACAAAGCGAACAAGGCAGGGGAAAACCTCAGGGTGCTTGCCATCACGAAGTTTGGTTTGGTTTGGTTTATGGGGTTTTACGTCCCAAAGCGACTAAGGCTATGAGAGACGCCGTAGTGGAGGGCTCCGGAAATTTCGACCACCTGGGGTTCTTTAACGTGCACTGACATCGCACAGAACACGGGCCTCTAGAATTTCTCCTCCACCATCACGAAGTGAACAAGGGATAACATCAGGGTGCTTGCCGCCACAAAGCGAACAAGGGAGGAGAAAACCTCAAGATGCTTACCATCACGAAGTGAACAAGGGGAAACCTCAGGGTGCTTGCCATCACAAAGTGAACAAGGGAGGGGAAAACCTCAGGGTGCTTGCCATCACGAAGTGAACAAGGGGAAACCTCAGGGTGCTTGCCATCACGAAGTGAACAAGGGGAAACCTCAGGGTGCTTGCGGTCACAAAGTGAACAAGGGAGGGGAAAACCTCAGGGTGCTTGCCATCACGAATTGAACAAGGGGAAACATCAGGGTGCTTGCCACCACAAAGTGAACAAGGGAGTGGAAAACTTCAGGGCGCTTGCCATCACGAAGTGAACAAGGGGAAACCTCAGGGTGCTTGCCGTCACAAAGTGAACAAAAGGAAACCTCAGGGTGCTTGCCATCACGAAGTGAACAAGGGGAAACCTTAGGGTGCTTGCGGTCACAAAGTGAACAAGGGAGGGGAAAACCTCAGGGTGCTTGCCATCACGAATTGAACAAGGGGAAACATCAGGGTGCTTGCCACCACAAAGTGAACAAGGGAGTGGAAAACTTCAGGGCGCTTGCCATCACGAAGTGAACAAGGGGAAACCTCAGGGTGCTTGCCGTCACAAAGTGAACAAAAGGAAACCTCAGGGTGCTTGCCATCACGAAGTGAACAAGGGGAAACCTCAGGGTGCTTGCGGTCACAAAGTGAACAAGGGAGGGGAAAACCTCAGGGTGCTTGCCATCACGAATTGAACAAGGGGAAACATCAGGGTGCTTGCCACCACAAAGTGAACAAGGGAGTGGAAAACTTCAGGGCGCTTGCCATCACGAAGTGAACAAGGGGAAACCTCAGGGTGCTTGCCGTCACAAAGTGAACAAAAGGAAACCTCAGGGTGCTTGCCATCACGAAGTGAACAAGGGGAAACCTTAGGGTGCTCGCCGTCACAAAGTGAACAAGGGAGGGGAAAACCTCAGGGTGCGTGCCATCACGAAGTGAACAAGGAGAAACCTTAGGGTGCTCGCCGTCACAAAGTGAACAAGGGAGGGGAAAACCTCTGGGTGCTTGCCATCACGAAGTGAACAAGGGGAAACCTCAGGGTGCTTGCCGTCACCAAGGAGGTTATATAACCTCCTTGGCCGTCACAAAGTGAACAAGGGAGGCGAAAACCTCAGGGTGCTTGTGATCACGAAGTGAACAAGGGGGAACCTCACGGTGCTTGCCATCAACAAGTGAGCAAGAGAAGGGAAGGTTCCCCCACCCCTTGGTCACTTTGTGATTATCAAGAACCATCTCACCAACCTCTCTCTACCACGAATTTCGCTCTGCAATAGGTGATCACCGCTTTGTTGCTCCGCGTTACATTCTCTCAAATCCTCGGAGTCTTATATAGTGGCATATTACACTGTGTTCAAAGGCACTCAAACGCTCAAGTGACATTCGTTAGCGCTCTTCAGTAAAAATAGAAGAGTTATTTAAAGCTTTGTGTACAGAGATAAGCCACGATCACCCACGACCAAGATGAAAATGACCTAACAGCCAGCCCACCCCCATCTTTTTATTTATTTATTTATTTCAAATACCCTCATGGCCCTGCGGGCATTATTGAGGCGAGTGGAACAAGCACAGATAACAAAAAATGAATATATCTGAATATATCTGACAAAGCCATGGTCACCATCTGCAAACTAATACTCACATAAAAGAAAAAAAGAGCGCATACACTGACCAGTTGCGTCCACTATGTGCTTTCAATGCGTCTTCGTTTGGAGTCAATAGATCAAGTTTCCACTTCCAGGGCCATTTCTACACCTGCCCTTCGACTTTTTCAGTAGATAATATAACATACACTTTGGTTCGAAGCTGGGACCTCAAATGCAGGTCCTTCTGAGTGTACTCCGCCAAATGTCCTCGCCCTTTCACTGCGGTGTACAAAATTTTATCTAGCCCACAAATTCGAACACAAAAGTTCTTATTTTCAATGCTAAATGAGGCTACATAGCCTAAGATCGTTGCTTTAAGATCGTTCATTGGTGTTGAAAACTTCAGAGGTAGACGCACTCTTTACGCCTCGACAAGGACAGGAATTATTAACCTGTGGACCGGCTACTGCAAGTAATCAATGGAGACGGCGAAACACGCGCCCATATGCCTGGGATCCGAAATGCACAAACTCGATTTAGACGTCTCTTTTTTTTCACAATTAAAAAATAAGAAAGTATTTTCAACGTCTGGCTGCGAACTCTCCATGCTGTCTGCGAATGAAAGAGCTGAATTTCTCGCGAAGTCCGGGCAACTTCGAGCCATACGTTCAATAGGCATAATCAAAATGCACTCACTAGCTCCGAAGTTGTTGCCTGATCGTCTTTGCCTTCTCTTATTTGTCGACCAATCCGAAGAATTCATGAAAACAAAACGCAGTCGCTTATCTTACCGCGTAATAAAAATTACGGGAGACGACCTCCAACATTCGTCGACGGCAGCCTTCGAATGCCTCTCAAATCGCAGTAACCAGGGACAGCACGACTAAGGAAGATGGCATTAACGGCTCGAGGGAAAGCAGATCTGACGTAAAATCAAGACAACCTCCGCTGCCAGCGCACGAAGAGCTTCGCGTCATTTTTTTTTCCCCTTCTGTACAGGGATAACGTATGCACTACGTGTCTGCCTTCCTACGTAGACAGCACGTGCGAACACATTCGTACGAGGAAAGAGGTATTCATAACGCAGCTCTAGCTTTGCATAGGGCTCTATTAATTGAGCACCCAGATTGGCTTAGTATCGCTGCCGGAAGAAGAAATATGTCTTCCTGTCCTCATGCGGCATGTGATACCGGGAAGCCTTCCGCCTCATGCTAGCGAGTGGTTCTCCGAGAGTGTTATTTCCTGCGGGTTTAACGCACGAAAAAAAAAATGGAAAAGGAAACGCTAAAAGGCTAAGCAATGGGCCAAGTAAGACCTTCCATTACAAACCCAACAAACGAGCGTCCAAGGGAAGTCCGTATTGATGTACCGTTAGCGACACTGGGTAATTCTTCGGAAATCCATTTGTAGGCAACTAAAACAGTACTGAACACCTAAGCTCACAAGAAGTGAATCACGGCCTTCATGACCTAAAAAACTAGGAAGTATAGACCCTCGCTATACCCGCACTTCATCCCCTTAAGCTTCACTACTCGCCCGCCCCTTTTAAGTAATACACATGTCCCGGACTTGCTCGATGAGGAAAGGTAACACCTTCGTAAGAAACACTGCATTTGGGGCAAATTGCACTCGTCTCTCGGAACTTTCCGTATGCGAAAAGAAGAACTCCTTTTTCCGCGCATCTCGGCCGTTCTGCTCAAATCGCAAAACTACGCCATGGCCAGGAAACTGTCGCAGAGCTTCGAAATTTCCCGCAACTGACGAGTCCCGTAACCTCCATGCAAAGTGCCCATGCATGCTGCTTTTTCTTCCTCCTTCCGTTTTTCTTCTTTTGCGCAAACGGAGGTAAATGTCCATATCTAGACGGGTCTTTCCTCTGATCGCGGTACGCAATTAGTTCGTGCTATTTTTTTCCTTCTTGCCATCCTTCTTTTAACGTAATTTTCCACACACAAGGACACTTCCTCCGAGCATCCCGATAAGCGACTGCGTGCCCCATTCTCATTCGGGGTTCACCTGGAAGACACAGCTTTTAAGGACCACATAACACAGCCTCTGCGCTTAGAGCACTGGAGCCGCAATTATTGGCCCGGGCGGCCGTACCCGCTACCGTTAGCACCGTTACCCGCCCAAGTCCGGCCCGGTTTATCTAATACAAGCCCGTGCCCGGCCCGGCCCGGCCCGCCCGCCAAGAGTGCTGGCCAGGCTCAGAGCCGAAACAACACAAGAGCTATGAGCGCGCTACAGGAACGCTGATGTTCCTGTTACTATGAATTTCAGTGAAAAAAAAAAAAAGTGCTTCGTTTTTAGGACAGAGGAGTATAATTCTCTAGTTTCTGGTTCTGTTTGAGTTGGTTCCGAAACCGTTGGTAAATAAACCTAGATAACCGTACCAGTTGTGACCGTTTCATTCTGAAAGTCTCCACTGGCCCATTGAGCAACGCCGACTGCTTCGTTCTGGTTTGGTTTATGGGGTTTAACGTCCCAAAGCGACTCAGGCTATGAGGGATGCCGTAGGGAAGGGCTCCGGAAATTTCGACCACTTGGGGTTCTTTAACATGCACTACATCGCACAGTACACGGGCCTCTAGGATTTCACCTCCATCGAAATTCGACCGCCCCGGCCGGGATCTCTTTCCGGTCAGCAGCCGAGCACCATAACTGAGCCACCGCGGCGGCCTCCGACTGCTTCCATATACATATACATATACATATACATATACATATACATATACATATACATATACATATACATATACATATAGCAAAGTGTACGGTTTGTTAAAGGAAACATTTTTATTTGTCTCGACGTTTCGATCGGAGGACCGATTTTTTCAAGACTCTTGAAAAATATCAGCCCTCCGATCGAAACGCCGAGTAAAATAAAAATGTTTCCTTTAACGAACCGTGTACTTCGCTATATACTCTTTTAAGGAGCCAAGCACTTCACGCTCTCGCAAACTACATATACATATACTTACATCATATGTGCTCACCACAGATTCAAGGAGTGAAGCGTATGTCAGCAAGCCTCAAAAACGTGGAGATACATGCTAGCGTATGCGAGAGTATATTTTGACGATGAAGCAACCGCAGCGCCAGAACTGTATAATTCTATTTTTTTGTTCGATACCACGTCATCAACACCACACATTAATCACGTCGTATTTTCCCCTAACACATACGAGCCTGCTGGCATAACACCAGTGATTTGTCGGGCTTTTTTTTTTTTTTTGCATAATAACCGAACGGAAGTCTGGCGGCTCCGGAAAAATTACTCGTGATAGGAGGCAGGACCTCAAAACCTGTCAGCTGTTGGAGCAAACGCGACCTCAATGCTGACCCTAATACGGCCAGTAGCAAAGCCAGCAGCGCGAGAAGCTATAGATTAGTCGACGGCCGCGACTCTCGAAGTATCTTTGGCGCAGGCACGATAGGCACGTTTTCTTCCCTGCCTTGAGCCATTAATTATACCCATTGCTAACTGTTCGCAACACGGTAAACTGGGTTAAAAAGCAGCCGACCTTAATGAGCAAGACAAAATAGACCGCATAATTAGCGGCGGCGACGGCATTTCTCGCGCCCTCCTGGCAAAATGTATACGCAGGCGCATGCGGCCTCAAAGGCCGAATACAGTACGCCAATCACGCGTCGAGCGCCGCGGCTCCCAAGTCTGAAGCAGGGCGCAAGTAAGGATAACTTAGCAATAGCTGGCAAAGCGTTACTGTGAGTAAAAAATGGCATGAATAAGAGAAGACAAAATCCGAAGAAAATATAGGCTCAAATAAATCTTCAACCATGAGTGCAGCTCTCGTCCTGTAACTCCTTCGCCTTTGTCTCCGTCTTGCATGGGTTTTTTTTTTTCTCTCTCTCTCAGAGAAGCTGTATAATATACCGACAGGTTGAACGCTACGAAATCTAAGCGTCCCTCAATGTCCAACATTTGTTTTTTTCGTAGTGAAATTTTTGGATTCAATCCTCGCAGCAAACCTTTTAATGACAAGCTGCGGACGCCTGGCCGGATCGTATTAACACAGTTAACAGGACGAACACCGTAAGTTTACCTTCGTTGTCATTATATAATTACCCAGCTGATATATTATGGCACCCTTCGATCACTATTCTGTACTCCTGCAGTTGCATTTTCGTGCTATGTCATTCGGTGAAACATTAGCAAACATCAAACTATAGTTACGACGCTAGGAGAAAGAAGCGACGTTAACGAATTTGTCACCACGAAGGGAAAGCAGACAGATAGCCGCATTCAGCGTGCTCTAGATTGCTACCACTCTCGTGCGAGAGCAAGACTAACAAAAAAAAAAAGTGGCGAAAAAGATCGCGGCACTGAGCAATGAGGGTTCACAATGAAGGCAGGAAGGAAGCATGGGTGGGTACATAAACCACGCAGCAAGTTCACCAGAAATCGGCAGTTTCAATCCTCTACGGCGCAGAACGTCGAACACGACCGTCCTTTCCCAGCTCGCACATGGCTTCCACCCATCACGCAGTAACCGCCTGTAAGTCGCGTTGAATTAGGCGGCACTTGGTGAGAATGGCATGCGCTCCGAGCCACATGATTAGCTCAGCCTCGGAGCTCATTTCCACGTCTAAGTAAAGATGACTGCGATGATGATGATTATGATGATGATAACGACGTCGACGAGGCGCTGTACCCTTTTTGAGGGCGCGGGTCGCATCGCGACGCACTGAACTGGCACAAAGCGCTGAACCCGCGACAGCGAGAGAGAGAGCTGCGCTACACGACGCGGCACGGAGCACAGCGGTGAACTCCACCCTCTCTCTCCTCTTCGCAAAATGGAAGGAAAGATGAGATCAGCGGGCGGCGTAGGAAAGAGAGGACGCCGAGGAAGGAGGGGGAGGAGGCGAAGCGTATCGGACGCCCGTCGGTTTAATTAACAGCAGTCGGGGCGGAGCCCCCACAGGCGTCCCGCGCACGAGCCCAGGAAACTTCCTCCGCCGCAACGATATCGGGCGCCGGCATCGACAGGTCGCCGCAGCAGGCGCGCCTGTACAGTATATCATGTTTCGCGGACCCTGCATGCACGAGCGGCGGCGGAGCGACGCAACCAAGCCGTGCGAAACTGGGGCTAATCTCGTTTACGCCACGCCGCGTGCGCGCACCGCGTGTCCGCGGCAGGTGCGGCTCCGCAGCTCGCGCTCGGCGGTGGCGGCCGCGCGTGAGCTTCGAATTGGGGCGACGGATTGACCGGGGTCGGGATCAAAAACTAACAATAGCGGCGATAAGTGAATGCGAGGTGCTTGTTTGGGGGGGGGGGGGGGGGGGGGGGGATAGATTAAGTTCGTTGTATCTCCTTGACATGAGTGCAATGACCCCGCGATCCGATCAGGGTGCCTTTACCTTCCGTGGCGATATAGCTGGATTGTGTATTCCCCTCCAAGGTTTATGGTTTATGGAGGTTTAACGTCCCAGCACGACTCAAGCTATGAAGGGCTCCGGAAATTTCGACCACCTTGGGTTCTTTAACGTGCTCTGATACCATACACGGACCTCCAGAATCTCGCCTCCATCGAAATTCTACCACCGCGGTGACAGGCGTATCACAGAGCCAGCTGTTCAATGAACTTTGCCCGGTTTCGTGACTTTCGACGTCTATATCTGCAGACGTGCATGGGTTAAGCACAGGTGCATAGGATAAGCACAGGTTCACCGGATAAGCACAGGTGCATCGTATACCCATAGGTGCATAGGTTTTACACAGGTATATAGGATAAGCACAGGTGTATAGAATAAGCACAGGTGCGAAACGCGGGTATGTACAAAGAGGCCTCTATGCCTCCCCAGCATCTCATGCGATCCCGTTATCTATAGCGTAACGACACCCCGTTCTTCCTTGCCTCGTCAGTCAATCGCGCGGAAATCCAGTCGCCGCCGCGGTGGCTCAGTGGTGATGGTGCTCGGCTGCTGACCCGAAAGACGCGGGTTCAATCCCGACCGCGGCGGCTGGAATTTCTTTGGAGGAGAAATTCTAGAGGCCCGTGTACTGTGCGATGTCAGTGCACGTTAAAGAACCCCAGGTGGTCAAAATTTCCGGAGCCCTTCACTACGGCGTCTCTCATAGCCTTAGTCGCTTTGGGACGTTAAACCCCATAAACCAACCAACCAACCATTTTTTTTCCCTTTATTTTCGGAGCCTTGTGTTAAATACCTTTGGTTCATCGCATTTGCGCGGTGTTGTTTGAAATCCCATCACGCAGCTTAATTTTTGACTTCGTGTTCAGCCTGCTGCTCATAAAAGCCAATGTGGTAGAACTCAATGCTACTGTGCGAAATTACACACCTCGACTCCAGTGAATCCATGCGGTCCTACACATCTACCCTCCTAAGCCATGCGGTAGATTCAAAAGCCAAATTTGCAGCTGCGCACCACTGAAACCACCTCATCGCCATCATCATCCTGTCTCTCTGTCTCTCCAATTAACCCTGCCCTTTGCCAAATGCGGCCACCCTATCCCCGCAAACTTCTTAATCTCATCCGCCCTAACTTTCTGCCGCCCCCTACTACGCTTGCATTCTCTTGGAATCCACTCCGTTACCCTTAAGGACCAGCGGTTATCTTGCCTTCGCATTACATGCCCTGCCCAAGCCCTTTTCTTCCTCTTGATTTTGACTAGGATGTCATTAGCCCGCGTTTGTTTCCTCACCCACTCTGTCCGCTTCCGATCTCTTTATATTACACCTACCATTTTTCTGTCCATAGCTCACTGCGCTGTCCTTAACTTAAGCTGAACCTTCTTCGTTAGCCTCCACGTTTCTGCCCCATAGGTGAGTACCGGTAAGATACAGCTGTTGTATATTTTTCTCTAGAGGGATATTGGTAAACTGCCATTCATGATCTGAGAGAACCTGTCATATGCGCTCCACTCCATTCTTATCCTTTTAATTGTCTCTCTGTCATGATCCGAATCAGCTGTCACTACCTGCCCTAAGTAGACTTCCAGCCCCTCGTTACCAATTGTGAACTGCTGTTTCCTTGCTAGACTGCTGATCATTACTTAGGTTTTCTGCATGTTAATTTTTAGACCCCCCGTTCTGATCTGCCTAAGTCATTGATCATGATTTGCAGTTCATGTCCTGATTAACTTTATGGAGGACTATGGTAGCTGTTCAGTCGTTATAGATATCTTCCCTGTTATATAATAAAGGCCACGCAACAACAGCGAAAAAAAAAAAAAAAATTATGCTCACAGCAAAATGCGGCATATTTTTCTTCCACGAAAGCTTTTCTTTTCATTTTTGCTGTTATTCGCTTCTGCGTATTTCTCGCTTTCGCATTCAGCCGTTTCTGAGTTACGCAGTTATGTTCGGGGCTGCAGCTGCGCTAGACTAAAAGACAAAACACAAAAAAAAAATGAAAAGAAAGGCGCAGGGCTCAAGCCTTACGCACGATCTGGGAGCGCAATAGCCTACAAGTGCTACGTGGGAAGAAAACGACCGCGCACACAAAAACGAAACAATAGAGCAATAAAACTCGAAACGACGCGAAAAAAAAAAATGAAAACGGGAGCCAGCCGAGGCGTTGCGCAGTTTGTTCCGAGAGGCAGGCATTCAAACGCTACAAAAATAATAATAAATTAAGACGCACGAGAAAGAGGCGCCGGGAACAAAACTGAATTCAACGCGATGTAAAGAAAGCGTCTATAGTGCCCGGACACGATGAACGAGCGAAGACAAAGGCGAGGCTAATGAAGAAAGAAGAAAGACACGAGAGAAGCGCTGCAGTTAAATAACGCCGACTGCTTTTATTAACCAGAGAAGAAGCAGAACGAAACGGTAGCTGCATTATACAGCTGAACACTCGCTGGCGAGCACGGGACGTCATAATTAAGCCTTCACCTTCTTTTTCTCAAGACCGCTCGCTGTTCCGAATAGCACGCGTTAACCACGTGAACCTCTGACACGGTGGGACCAGTTGAACGCTCTGTAGCTCTCGCGACTGCAACGAGAGAAGTCATGCAAAAAAAAAAAAAGAAAAAAACCCTAGCGAACATAATCCACATGCCAGAATGGTGCTTCAGGTTATCGTTATGACACCACGGGACACGAGGTTCTTAATAATAATTTTAAAAAATAAACAGTAAAGACGCTCATGAAGCCGCATACAAGTGTACGTACAACGCGGTTACTAATTATGGCTTAAGAAGGCGAAATCGCAGCGGCCTCAGAGAGAAAGAAAGCTTTACTATAAAGAGACCGGCCATAGACCCGCGCGTCTCCGGTTTGCTACTCCATGCCACAGAAAAAGGGAAGGGAAAAAAAATAGACAAATAGGGTGAGAGCAAGGATGACAGCTGATGACGGCATAATACAATGAGCTGCGTACGCGGTAGGCGGCCAAGTAGAGGGAGGTGGTATTTTAAGCACGGGGCACACTCAGGCATGCACGAGGAAGAGTCATTACAATTTGCATCGCCCCAGCAAGGCGTCGGCGAGCCTGCGAACGGAGACACCTGTGCTACACTCGCAATTCCGAATAGAACTGTTCCCGCGCGACACTCGAGCTGCGCGTCGAGAAAACGTCCCGGGACGAAAGATGGGAATGCGGCCGGTTAGACGCCTCTCAACAGAGAGAAAGGGCTAGTTAAGGACGAACCGCTGGTGGGATTAGATAAAGTGTAACAGGTCAGCGCAAACAAGTATGCAAATGTTTATCTAAAAAAAAATGGCTCTCGACCCGCAGTTTTCGGTTTGATAGGAAGCAGCTCTAGTCAGATACAACTCAAGAACGTAGCGGCTTTTCTCCGACAGAGGACCCCCCTTCCAGCCAATGGCGTCAGCCGATTCTCACGAACCTGATAGCGTGACAATGCAGGGAAGAGACTAACCCGACCAAAGAGGGAGGGTACCATCCCCTTTCATATGCCACTACCCGCACTGTCAAACTGGCAGGCTCATAGGGATCGGCTGACGCCATTGGCTGGACGAGGAAAAGCCACTTCGCTCTTGAGCTGTATCCGACCTCAATGGCGTCCACAACAGCATGATTGGACTGCTCTTGGCCGCACGCTCAGTTTAAAGCTCACGAAGTACATTCTTATAGGCTGGTTTCCGTCCTGTTCATGCAGTCTTATAGTACTTCGAGACAAGGCATGGAAAGCGACTATAAGCCAATCTTGAACAAAGTAGAACCAGTTGCACGCGGCTAAAGATGTTGCCGATAAATAGTAGCACCTCTCGTGAAACAAAGTGAAAAAGCCATGTGCCCACGGCTTTGAGGATGAACAAACAGTAGACATCTTTGCGGCAATATACATATACCCCTTATGTATATCAACCAACGCAGCCTCAGTGCCCACTCTGATTAACAGTAGCAATAACTCTTTCTTCCTTCTACGCTGTCGACAACTGCACTATTCGCAGCAACAAACCGCGCAGGAAGCGTAGACTGAAGGCAGGGATTCGTAACCATAGCGAGTAGACGCAGTCTATAGAACTCCATACGTCATAACTAAAGGCCGGATTTTTAGGCACTAAAAAGCACGTTTTAGGCGCCATAAATAGGCGGCTAAAATTGCATTTTAGGCACCTAACGGAGAAAAATAGGCACTATAAACTTTATCGAAAGTGCACACAGTTCCGAACTTCAGCGTGCAATAGCTGCCGTAAAATAAAGCAAAAACACAGCAGGAATGATTTGGGACCTTACGCAAGATGCGAACATTAGAAGCCGTTTTTTTAAGGCTGTCGCGCAACTTTTCGTACAATACACATGCTTCAGCACAGCAAAAGGGACGGTTACCAACCGTTTTAAAACACTTTGGTACACCTCTAAACAAACAATTCGGTTGTCGTGTAGAAAAGTAGAAACAATGAACACCTTAACAGGAGGCCATGAATTTAGAAATTGATCGAAACGTTGTCAATTCAAAGCACCTGACAAATGAGTTCAGTCTTCGCTCACACAGTTTTATAGTTTGTGGCTTCACGTGTCTGGAGCCACGCGACTATCATATGGTGCTTGCCATTAGAAGGGTCTGGAAACCATAAATACGAGATGCTAGAAAATGTCACACACAGTGCTGCTTGATGCGGAATATGCCAAAAAGAATCATAGTTCTGCACGGGCCTACGTACATCCACGAGGATCCACGGTAAAATAAACATCATCCATCTAGAAATCACTGTTAAAGCTATGGAAGCAGTAGCAGACAAGCACCATCTCCAGGTTGATGGACTCAAATTTATGCCTCTTATCAGTAAGAACGCTGAAAAGGAACGCTCAACATCAACGGATGCTACAGGAGCCTGCTTGTACTTAGGAACATTTGATGGCTTCACACTGTTCGGTATCATATAATGTTCACCGGTAAGTACTCCTGAAATTTGCTTGAGGACTGAGAAGCCCTCGTTTTTGTACAAGACGGACTGCAACTTGCGCGGATTTTGTCGGCAGCTTTTCTGTGAGGAAGAGCAGCGATTCGTTTCCGCACATCCTCAATTAGTCCAATGTTGGTAGTGAGCATTACACCCCCACATTCCATTTTTTTTAGAGTGCTCGCAAGAAAAGTGAAGTTAGCGGACAAGTACGCGAGGTCTCCTTGGAGGTTGTCCTGAGAGAGAACATCTTGAGCCCTGCTGACTAGAGCGCTCTCATCACCTGAGAAACTGTTTATGACGGTCTTCAGGTCAGAAAGGTGGTAGTTGGAGTATTCAACGGCTTCCAGCCACGTTCCCCAACGTGTGATGGCTCCGGCGGGGAGAGGCACTTCCGGCAACTGCTCTTTAAACGCGCACACACGAGAAGGTGCTTTCAGAAACACACCCTTGACTGAAGCAATAAGTTCATTAACGTCGTTGAAGTGCTTTCTGAGTTCTTCAGAAAGAAAAAAAATCTTCTTCAGAAAAAAAAAAAAATCAGTTAAACTGTTTCCAGCAGGTTTATGGAACCTTTTACAGTTGGTTTCAATTGGAACCAACTGGGAATTATTCGGACGAACCTATAACTTACTCTGTATACTTTCCAAAATGTGTTGCCGTCTGGTCAACTACCACTTTAACAGCCAAAGTCATCGACAAGCTGCCACGATAAAGTGGCAGAAAATAGGAAAAAGGTTGCTTCGATATTTTCGGCTGACGTGGTTGGTATTGTGTACAAAGCCGGCGTAGGTGCAGTGTTCACCACAGCCAACTGACGAGATCATCTAATGTTGCCACGTGTAAATTCTACTCAAAACCGAAATGGATTCGAAAGCAAACAGAATATGAAAGCAAAACCACAGCGTATTTCAGGCCCATTTTCTGTAAAATAGGGCATTTTTAGGCACCGACTTCGGAAATAGGCATTTATAGGCACTGACACCCAAAATAGGCATTTATAGGCACTATAAAAAGGAGTATTAAACATATTGTCAACACCTAATTCGTGCTCATATGTAAAAACGGTGCGCCTACGAAGTACTGAAAAAAATAGGCATTTGCCTAAAATCCGGTCTCTAGTCATAACACATGACGAAAAAAAGAAAAATTCTCCACGCATTCGCAGTAGCATTGCGAAGCAACAATGCCCTCCCGTCGCAAATCCCCAGGAAATGCGAATTCGGCCCGTATGAGGACCCAAACGAAGCCAGAACAAAAAAAAAAAAACGTTCGAAGGAAATGAATTTAAAGAACGCGTTATCGCCAATCGCCATGCCCTGCAGGTGCGGATTATGGGGCGTGGAAGGGAGAACGACGCAACGCACGACATATTTGCATCGGCAGCCGGGCACAGAATGGTGTAGGGCAGTCGCATGCCATGCAGGGATCGCCTTACATGCACACAAAAAGTGCAGGCACGCGTCTCTACCTTTTTTTTTTTTTTTTCTAGGAGGGAACATAGGCGACGTATGCAGCAGCTGTTACAGGAACGATACGCCGGAATTGTTCGCCCGCCAAAAAAGAAAAAAAGAAAACTCGAACAAATGAAACTAGCGAGAGGCTGCGGAGAAAGCAATCCCCCGGCAGCAGCTGGCCTCGGTGCTGCAGCGTCCCTGCGGCTGAACAACAAGTAACACCATCGCGATGAAGACACCCAAGCGAATTATGTATATGCAGCGTGCGTAGCGGATCTTCTTTTCTGCAAGACCGGCCGTGATGCTTTTGTAGTACTAGTTTACTTTTCAGGCATATCGTCCGGTCGCCGGTACCAAATCCCTTTGCAATGCCGGAAATGTTAGAGTGAAAAAGAAAGACCAGAATGGGAGGGGGGAAGGGGGGGAGACGGAGAAACGAAGAGCGCGCTTTCGCTGTCGTTGTTACTGCGTTCACAAGAATCGACGGTCAGAATTTTTTTTATTCCTATTTTATGGCGCCTATTACGCGGAGAACCGCATACCACGTAACCCTTTAGCGTGAAACGCCCACAACAGAAACGTAGAGCAGGCGTTCACATGGGCGCCATCTGTTAAGGGTGTCATGTTTTGTCCTCAAAAACCAATTTACCGACGAGCAAGGCGTACAGCCGAACGGGCGATGGCGTTCTGTGGATTCCCTGGCAGCGTGGCGGAATGGCCACGTGACCAAATATGGCGGCCCCCATGCTCCCGCGCTGTTAAGCGTCTATAAATGCGCGCTTGCCTTGGCGTGAATGCTTGGCTATGCAGTCCTCTAAGGAGAGGTGACAGCGACAACGTGCACAAGAGACGCCAGAACAGCGTGAATGACGCCTTGCAAAGCGTCGTGCTAAGGATGCAGCTCGGCGACAACGTTCTACCTCGCAGAGTGGTTCCACGTCATCGGTCACCGATGAATCTCAACACCTGACTTCTCAGGAACGCCGCAATGCTACCAGACGAAGGCAACGCGCCGAGGAATCGCCAGAAGAATGCGCGCACCATTGCTTACGCAATTTACCCGGTTTAACCAGAGCTAAATCAATGCCAATTTTTGTATAAACAGTGTGACCCACCAGCCATCAGAACCAAAGCTAATGGGGACATGTGACCTGTGGCATGATGAGGTCATTTCATACGGACGACGACCACGAGACCTCGGAGGTGTAGGGCCTGCTATAAAAGCTGACACTGCAAAGTAAGTAGAAACTCACCACAAGGCAAGCATGGTTTCCGAGCTGCCACTGGCCGATTTAACACGTTGCCGCCAGCAGCGCTTGCGTGGCCTACACAATTCGCTTAACGTCGTGGGACCCACAGCTGATTACAACTCAAGAATAAGAGGTTAATTCCACTCAAACGAGGCATCCAGGCGACGGCGTCGACCGACTGCCATGGCATGCGGGTTAATCTGGTTTATCCGTGGTTATAATCCCCTTCCACCTGACAGGCCCCTGCAACGTAACGCTATTCCAAGCAATTGGCTGGATAGCCTCTTTTGAAGGACATTTGCCGCTGCGTTCTTGAATTGCACTCGGCTACTGACACCCATGCAAAGCACTTCTTAGAGAAAAGCTTGAGCAAAAAAAAAAAAAAAAGAAAAGAGAGGCAGCTTCGAGAGACCGCGGCACAGATTCTCTGCTTGATGTGGTGGGAAGCGAATTTTTTTGTAGAAAGATGTAAGGCTGAGGTTTGATGAAAGATAAGGGACGTTTGACGTGCACTAGTGTACAATGCCTTGAAAAAGCGGCAACGGAGTCGCTGCAGTAGTTCCGTTTTTCTGGCCTTAAAGCCACTCCTGCTGAATTTCCCGCTGGGGAGAGACAGCACGGTCAGCCTACACTCCGAATGAAGTGCAGTAGCGGTCCATTAACGCCGAGGAGATGTTAGCACATGACGGGTCAGTGAGAGACGCGGCGACTGAGAGGGCGGACCAGTTGTTCAGTGAGTGACGAAGTGGTTGAGCGACGAAGTGGTTGAGCGACGAAGTGGTTGAGCGACTGAGCCGGACACTTGGATCGACGCTGCAGCCGGAATGTAGAATGTGCACAAATTACACCGCTAATTTAATGTTCACCACTGCCACATCTCTCGAGTCACGGCTTATAAGCGCATTTAACAGCGTGACGAGCATGACTCCATCGCTTGTTACTCTTACCACGATGGTAAATGTTTACTAAAAAAAAAAAAAAAACGTGCCAACGCCTGAGACGCTCCTTCGACATACGGTCGTTTCTGGTTGTTTGCATGAAATAAAGAGATGATGAGAGGAAAAAACAAAAAAAAATTAATTCCAGGCTTTTTCTTCCTCCACACTTTCTCCTGCTCTCCTTCAAAACAATTTCATTCGATCGATTTTGTTCTGATGCACCCCCCCCCCCCCCCCCGTCTCTTTTCTTTAGGTCGGCGGAGAGGTGCCGAGTTTGGTTTCATTGGTCAAAACCTCGCCACGCTATCTGCGCCACCGCAGCAAATCCAAGAGTGACCCCTCGCCCGCATAGGTGCCGAAGCTGCACACTCCACGCGGAGCGCCTCGTTAATCCCACCCCGCATAATCCTCACTACCCTGCGCAGGCTTCTCAACTGCTCTTTCTCCCAGCAACTCACGGTGCTCGCTAATCAGGGCGCGGACTCGCGCCAACAAAGCCACTTTCCCGGCGCGGTTAATCAGCAGGGGAACTGCACAGGGGAGCCTGTAGAAGAAGCAGCAGAGGGCTCCGTCTATCGGAGCAGGGCGCCAGTGCGCGAACTCTAAACGAAACGCTTCAAAAGCTACGAATACGAAAGCAAAACAGACGAACCGAGATGGACTCAACCACACGGCCCTCTATATAAACCCATTCGCGGAAAGAGAGTCGAGAGAGAGGCAGACAGATAGGAACAAGGAAAGAAGGAAATTCGAATCTCTCTCGCCCCAAGCCAGCCACAGCGGCCGGCGCTAAACAAACGGTTTTTGTCGTGGGGATCGGGTTAATCTCGCCAGACCCGCACGACCGACCAGTGCACGATGCACGGCTGGTACTAGAAACTACACGCCATCGTCCGGGCGGCGCGGGCGTCCCTGCAGTGCCGATAATCCGAACGACGGGCCTTCCCTGCCTGCCTCCTGCCTCGCATGGACCAGAGGAGGAGGAGGAGGGGGGGGGGGGGGGGGGGACTGTCTGCGTCGAGATTCGAGTGCGTAGCACGCGGACCGACGCATACGTGGTCGAGAGGACACGCGCGGAAGTACAGCCCACCCGCACTTCCGGAAGGCAGTCGTCGTCCCAGCGTGCGCGTCCCCTGACGACGACGACAACGAATGATGACGCGCGCGCATATGCAAATTCCGCTTCCGACGCACCGTGCACGGGCAAGAACGGGCCGCACTCGCGACGCGGACCAGCCGTCGTCGCTTCCCGTATACGCCCGCGTCCCCCCCCCCCCCCCCCTTCCCTCTGCTGTTGTTCTGGGCCGTTGTGCTTCTTCCGTATGCAAATCAAATGGCCGCCCGTCACCTCAAATCACGCACACACACACACACACACACACACGCCGGAGAGAGCAGCCACTGGACTCGGTATACCGGTGGAGAGTCGGAGCCTAGACATACAGCGAGAAAAAACACGATACTATATGCGGAGCTTCGCGGTTAAACCCTCGTCTACGACGCACGGGCAACGCTTATGCATATGGAACAAGGTCTTGCTGTTAATAAATTTATCTTTTCCCTCTCGTTCAGTCTCGGCTCCTCGCTTAAAGCCCTAATGGAGCGCGCTGTCACCGCACTTTACTTGCGGCCATCCGTCCCCTAAAAAAAAAACTACAAAAAAAACAGATTTTTTAAGAAAGGAAAAATAGCCCACTTATTGTCTCGTATCTCGGGGGACACCCGAACTGCGCCGTAAGGGAAGTGAGGAAGGTGGGAGTGAAACATAAGCGGCGATAGGAACGTCCATAACTCCAGTGGGAATTACATACTATATCTAGTGGATCAGGAGGCAGATGAGGCGACACCTCTACCATAAACCACACCGTGTACATACCACTGCCAGCAGCAGCGCCACCTCTACCAGCCCAAACTACGTCGCCAGCAAAGACAAACCTCGCCCGCTGGTCTCCAGTTAGCACTACCGCGCTCCGGCTGCGCCTACACTGGCCGAGTTGTGCCCGATCATTCTCTAACCTCGTCGGCCCAACTGAGTCTCGTCTGCCTAGTTCAAACTCTTCTACCTCCCCCCCCCCCCCCCCCTCCGCTACATGTATGCCTTCTCTTGGAGTTCACCCCATTGCCCTGCATGCACACAAACGCACACAAAGAACTCAGCTTGACACGGAGAAAGTGTGCGCGAAAGAGCGACACGAAAACAAGGCAGCGACCATGCGCGCGCCGCTCTCCTGTAATTGGTTCGCCCACGGGGGATATCGCTGTGGCAAGAGGACGGCGGCGCAGCGCCGCGTCACTGCGACCAGGGCGGCGGCGTGTACAGGTCACGCGCTCTCTCCCTCGTTCCTCCGTTACAGTCCAGCTGAGAAGTCGCGGTTAATTGTACCCCAGCACGCGTTTAACCTTCGCACAGACGGAGGAGAGGTAAAGGGGGAGCGTACGACAAGCGCAACATGCACTACACTCGAGAGAGTCGAGCGCAGGCCGAGCAGGGGAGGAGGTGCCCGTCACGGAGGTTGGGAGGAGAAGGGAAAGTATGTGCACTGTCACGCAATTTCTGCACGCCGAGAGGGGCCAAAGTGTGGCGTGTGCCTGGCGTGACTTTACTAGAAGACGACGGGAACCATTCTAAGGGTGTACTCTAAAGAGAAAGGAGTAAAAAGGGAATAAGCTGTACTCTAGCGCACTCCCTTTGGAAGGGGTGCGCTAGGGGACAGTTTACTTTTTTTACTCCCATATAGGGGTACTCCTTTTAACAGCGTAGACTGATCACTTTTTCGGTCGATTTATCGCCTCTGGAAAGCTGCCAAAGTACTAATTATAGCTGAAAAGCTTTTTCTTCATGTAGCACGTAGTCGAGGCAGTGGTGCCTTGAGCCGGTATAATATAGCAATTCTTTTCACTCCATTCTATTCCCCTGTAATCGCCCGCCATGCCAACTGGCTCAAATCCCGGTTACAAGGGCTTAACGGCGCCTCAAGCGATGACCAAAGGAGGAACGGAATAGAATTGGTATGGAATCGCATGCATTATAAATGGCTGACAAGCAAGCTGGTTGTCCCGTTAGCTTTAACGACCCGAAATTCTAGCCTCCCAGAGATAGTACGCGGGACCAAAGCCGTGGCTTCCGTTACTCCATCGGACCGCCGCGTTTAAGAGAGCGCCGTACAGGCGAATTTACATTGAATTTCTTTTCTGTTTTTCACCCTTGCGATCGCGCTTCAGTCGTGTCAACCACATACACGTAAATAGACGCGCGCACTTATTTTCGTAGCTGGTCTCGTCATGCGCAGTTGCACCAGATCCGGGCGCATGCAGCTGCAATATACGACCAGCAGTTCCTATACGGCCGCAGCTGGGCAGAATGCCTATCGAGTGTCATGTTCACTCATCGACGTTTCGGGCTGTGCGCCAACAATATGTAGTCCAAACTGAAACTACGGTGGTGAGCTCTCACCTCGAATAGCCGTTGACACACTGAACTGTCGCGCTGCTTGTTTGTTCGGATCCCACGCCGCCGGTGGGATCCGAACCCACGACCTCCGAATTACGTAATTCGGAGGTCGTGGGTTCGGATCCCACCGGCGGCAGGTGGTTGTTTTTTCTTCTGCTTTTCTAATCAGTTATCTTTAAACGATAACATATTCAGTAATATTCTAAATTGATCAACACCACAAAATAAATAACTTAAAAAAAATCCCCTGTGCCCCTTGGTTTCTGTGGCTGTTGGCTTCTGTCATATATATATATATATATATATATATATATATGTATACCGTCGGAAAGACACCCTAGGAATGAAAGAGTGACTAATGAGGAAAACAAAGCTGCAAGCAGGCTGAGCGATTTGTTCAGTTCTTCACTGTCAACAAACTAGAGCAACGCAAACATACAAAAAAAAAAAAGACGACGACGTCAAAGCAATGACGCCGTCACTCGGAAGTGCGTCAGCGTGCATTTGCCTAGCGTGCTTCCTTCCTTCGGCGTCTGGGATGACGCGCTTTCAAAGAAGGGCTCTTAGCTACGTACGATGTTCAAGCGTAAAACGGCACCTGCTGTGGACTAGGGTCGCTCCCCTTTGAAGACAGCTTCGGGCAACCCGCGAAAGCCAGCGGAGTTCGCGCTACACAGGGTGAGAAAAGTACACAGCAGCTGTATCTTACCGGTACTCACCTATGGGGCAGAAATGAGGAGGCTAATAACAAATAGGGTTCAGCTTAAGTTAAGGACAACGCAGCGAGCTATGGAAAGAAAAATGATAGGTGTAGCATTAAGAGACCGGAAGCGGACGGAGTGGGTGAGGAAACAAACGGGGGTTAACGACATCCTAGTCGAAAATAAGAGGAAGAAATGGGCTTGCGCAGGGCATGTAACGCGAAGGTACGATAACCGGTGCTCTTTAAGGGTAGCGAGTGGATTCCAAGAGAAGGCAAGCGTAGCAGGGGGCGGCAGAAAGTTAGGTGGGCGGATGAGATTAAGAAGTTTGCTAGGATAAGGTGGCCGCAGCTGGGAAAGGACAGGGTTAAATGGAGAGACATGGAGAGGCCTTTGCCCTGCAGTGGGCGTAGTCAGGATGATGATGATGATGACGAAAATGATGAGGTGAGGGGGGGGGGGGGGGGGTCGAATGCCTGCTCGGTTTCCTGCTTGCGCTGAGGCTAACTGGAGTACAGAAGCCAGCCACGTAGCGCTACTCTATGTCATGCGCACCGAGCTGGGATCAAATGCGCATATATTTTTATTTGCCCCACACCTCTAGAGTGCAGTGCGACATCAATTCGTAACCCGTTAATGAATGAGCGCTGAAAACTCGAATCGTGTCACCTGCTCACCACAACTCAGTGTAAAAGGGAGAAAATGTTCTCTTCGTTGGCGGTGTTCACGATCGCTACTGGCCTCCTCTCAATGTTGTGAAAATTTTCTCAGGTGGTCGAAATTTCCGGAGCCTTTCACTACGGCGACCCTCATAGCCTGAATCGCTTTGGGACGTTAAACGCCCCATAAGCTCATAAAACATCGCCGGGTCCTTGCCGTAGCGTCCCGTGGCAATCACCTCCCGGCCCCTCCCTCCTCTTCCCTACAAGTGGAATGAAAAGTTACCTTCTCACAACTTTGGTACCTGCCAACTATGGCAGGTGGTATGTCATTTTTGCTGAGTCGTTCTCAGTCATTCTCGTTTTCTTTAGGTTTCTTCCCGTGGAAGACACCTCCTGGCCTCTTAATATGCTCCCCTGCAAGTGGCGAGGAAGCATTTCTCTCTCTCTCCCTTTTTCCACCTGTCAACAGTCGCAGGTGGTGTACAGAACACTACCTCGCCGGACAGTTTTTCTTCACGGTGAGGCTACGGCGCCCTCAAAGGCGACAGGCTAGGGTGCCTCGATAAAGGACGCTATATATAATATACGACAGGCAGCTTCGGGACGGTAAAACCGCCATGTCAACAGGCAGAGATAGCAATGCGAGAAAATTACTGAGAAAAGAAATAACAACGGTAACAGAGGAGCCGCAATTCACGCCGGCTCAGGTCCGGAGGTTCTTTGATGTGACGACGAGAAGTGGAACAGTTTCACACAGCGGAGACCCACTGAACATCAATTCGCGCTTGCGACATGCGAAGGCGTGCCATGAGTACGGCAGACACGTGAACAGAACAGCGAGTGATGCTTTGGCGCAGTCGCGAACGCAGGCTGGCGCCGGCGTAAACGACGCGGAGAAGATCCCACCAAAATAAATAAATAAACATAAGAACAAAGTAGCGACGAGCTCCATTCCGCACACGCCCGAAAAAATGAGCAACCATTCAGGCAAAAGAGAGAGAGAGAGTATAGGGAGGTCCGGGCAACGCCACAAGTTGGAAGGAGCCAAAAACGGAACAAAGCGGGCGCAGGGAGTCCGAGCTTCGCTTTGCCTTCAAGACTAGCGCAGGAAACGGCGCCGGAGAACCGCAGGGAGGAAGGAAACCTATGAGGCAGGCCGGATTGAAGGAAATACGACGGCAGAGGCGCCGCCGTGGGACAAGCAAAGCACTTTTTGGGGGGCGGCGAGCGCACAAGAAAGAAAAAAAAATGGAAAAAGAGAGTAACAAAAGCAGCGAAAGGCAACGGTGCTGCACCGAGTGAAATGGGGGCGGCATCTTCATTTCACAAAAGGGTCCACGGGCAGTTTGCCGCGGGGAAGTCCGTATATAAGATAGCTTTTTTTTTTTTTCACTCTTTATCAGTTCAGTGCAGTGCTGGCAAAAGTGAATGCGGAGTGCTCTTACACACCCTGCAATTTATAGTCTCCAGTTGGGACAAGACCGCGCATATACGGCGCCGTGTGCGCGGCAATAGCTCGGTGTCCTGGGGGCCGACATAATTGAGCCATCTTTCTTGCACTTTATTCTCGACTGCAGGGTTGGAACGGAGCTGAAGTGGAACATCATTTACCTCGATTACAGCGAGGCGTCATAAATCCGAATTAGCCAACACGCAGAGGTCACAACGCGCATTGTTGCGCTGTGATGCGCACGTTGTGAACTGTTGACCCATATAAAGATGACGGCGTTTTAGTTTTTTGTTATTTTTCGTTAAGTAACGCTAAAGTCGTTACTGCTGCAGCTGTAAACCCTGTAGACTTCGTTGTTGCCAGCCACTGGACAGCAGCAGTGACTCTCCTGACGTCACTCGCAGAGGTGTTGGGTTAACTACGAACCCTCCTTGCACGCCTACATCTTCCATGCTGCGAACAATAAACCCAACTTGGAACAACAAGTTCGAAATGCTGCCTACAGTCGTGTTCATCTAAGCTCCGAAGGAACTCCGAGAGAGATTCCTGCTTTATTTTCGCGCCACAGAATGGTCCTGAATTCTGTAAGCATTAGCGTGCGATAGCAAAATTCAGTTACGTGAAACAAAGGGAGGAACAGAAGGCCCACACACCTACTGGAGACCTGCACTGCATTTCGCAGTTAAACGCTCGGAGAATCGGTTGAAGGAGCACTTACAGAAAATGATTGTGTGCACCCGTATAAACACTCCACAAAGCGCAATCTCGAGGAAACGCGCACTGCGGACTTGCGCATCGCCTCGACTCCCAGATTCCCACGTGGGGAAAATGGTTTGCACGTGAGCTTCTTTGAGGTTCAGCGAGGATCAGTGACGTCACGGATTCATTTGCATGCGGCAGCTCATCTTGGGCAGTGGCGCGTAGCTGGCGCGTCGTGATTGTCAGTGGAACATTTCCAGCGACCCAGTGAGCCATTGAGTGGACCATGGACAAGTACACAGAGGTGAACATACAGTGTCGCATACAAGCTTCCTAGTCCTACAATTATATCAATAAAATAAAACGAGAGACACGAAACCAGGGAACAAATGGAGTGACCAAGCAGTTCTTTTAGAAGGCAGGCGACCCTGCATGACCTGGCGGTTACGATACATGGCTCTCGCATCAGGAGGGCGCAGGTTCGATGTCTGGTGCCCGTGAACTTCGTGTCGACATGCGTGCGCAAGGTCATCCGTACGCATCCGAGGCTCTTCAGTGCTCTCGAATTAAAGCTGCATGGCGCGGTTTTCCTATGGACGGTGTTAAGAATGTTGCGGTCGCAAATTTATGAATATACAGCGTTTTCACCTGCTTCCTCCCTTTATGACAGTTCATAGATCTATAAGTCCTAACAACGCAGTGCAAAATAAAATTTCAGGTTGTTGTTAGATGGACCGTAACATTTCTTGGATGTCATTTACGTGAAAATCTATGCACTCATTTTTTGCTATGCAGTTCTAAAAGCACCTGAGCGCGGAAAGCCCCCAAAACGGTTAAGCACTCAAATCGGTTAAGCACCCAAACCGGTAAGCACCCAAACCGGTAAGCACCCATACCGGTAAGCACCCATACCGGTAAGCACCCATACCGAAAAGCACCCATACCGACAAGCACCCATACCGCCAAGCACCCATACCGACAAGCACCCATACCGACAAGCAGCCAAACCAACAAGCAGCCAAACCGACAAGCAGCCAAACCGACAAGCAGCCAAACCGATAAGCATCCAAACCGGTAAGCAGCCAAACCGGGTGAGCAGCTAAACCGGGTGAGCAGCTAAACCGGGTGAGCAGCCAATCCGGTAAGCATCCAAACCAGTAAGCAGCCAATCCGGTAGGCAGCCAAACCGGTAAGCAGCCAAACCGGTAAGCACCCAAACCGATAAGCAGCCAAACCGATAAGCAGCCAAACCGGTAAGCAGCCAGACCGGTAAGCAGCCAGACCGGTAAGCAGCCACACCGATAAGCAGCCAGACCGATAAGCAGCCAAACTGGAAAGCAGCCAAACCGGTAAGCAGCCAATCCGGTAGGTATCCAAACCGGTAAGCAGTCAAACCGGTAAGCATTTAAACCGGTAAGCAGCAGCCAAACCGGTTAGGCACCCAAACCAGGTAAACAGCCAAACCGGGTGAGCACCCAAACCGGAAAGCCACCATAACAGGGGAAGCACCAAAACCCAGAAAGCACCATACCAGGGGAAGCAACCAGAACGACCGCGGCTCGGACAAACGTGCGCACTGCGCACGATGGTGTCACGCCCACTGCGCACGATGGTGTCACGCCTCTTTTTTTTCTCAGGGGTGGATGAACAAGACGTGGAGAAGGAGGCTTGCCACCACGTTGCACTGAACTTACTATGCGCTGGCCGCGCTGACCGGCGGGCCCAGGAGTGCCGGAAATATGTAGCCGCGCCTGAGAGTCCAGGCGGAAGGGGCGCAGAGTAACATCCCGCACGAAGGCGGAGAGCAGGATGAAGGGACAAAGCGGAAACATCCCCCCGCCGCTGAGCCGAGAGGCACGTTCGAAAACAAAGCCGTCGCCTGTCTCCGTGCGTGCGAGAGAAAGGGGGAGAGCGGGGATTCGTGCGTGCCTGCTTCGTGGTAGCGAACGTCAGGGAACGGCCGCTCCTTCTACGCCGTCCTTTCTGCCGTGCGCGAGGGAACAAAATGCCGAGAGAAAGGAGTCGCAGTAGAGTTCGGCAACGGTAAGGAACGGAAGCTAAATTTTGGATGAGGCAAACGGAGTGGCAGCACGCTGATATGAGACGCGGAGGAACGGGTACGCTGCGACGAAGGAAGGATCGGATCCCGGAGAACGGAAAACAGGCGAAACTGAAATTATAACGAAACTCTTCCCTTTCCATGCGAGAAAAAAAAAAACACCGCGGAAGAAACACACGGACTTCCTTGTTATAGCTGCCCGCGTTTAGACGACGCCAAGAATACGAGCACGTCGGGGCACTTTAAATCTCTTATGCGCAGATGGTTGGTTTGGTTTTATGGGGTTTAACGTACCAAAGCGACTAAGGCTATGAGAGACGCCGTAGTGGAGGGCTCCGGAAATTTCGACCACCTGGGGTTCTTTAACGTGCACTGACATCGCACAGTACACGGGCCTCTAGAATTTCTCCTCCAAAGAAATTCTAGCCGCCGCGGCCGGGATCGAACCCGCGTCTTTTGGGTCAGCAGCCGAGCACCATAACCGCTGAGCCACCGCGGCGGCTCTTATGCGCAGAATATTGTCCTTAGTACTAATGCAAAAGCTCTGCTTTTGTATTACTGCGGCCGTGGCGGCCGTGGGTGTACTGCAGCTAAACAGGTCTCCGTCAAACAGCATCGCCGCACTACAAATGGGTGCGGGAACGGTGACTAGTAGCGAGGAACAGTTGAGGCAGTGTTATGTGCCTCCACACCTGATGTTATCCTTTGTGGACAGTGAAAAGTGTGTTGGCTTGCGCGTGGCCACGGCCGTTGTTTGGCGGAGGAAGTGCGCTTGTATCTGGGGTAGAGAGAAGAGTGCGGTCGAAGCGCAAGAACAACTCTAGTACGTTTATTGTCATGGCAGCAGCGGACGCAGCCCACAGCGAGAGAAAGCAACGTTAACACTCTGTCCCCACGACAAGATGTAGTCGCGTCAACGCTCGTCTGGCGGGGTCGCCTTGGAAATTGTCCAAAGAAGGATGTAAGTAACAAGGCTACCAGACTTGTCGCCCTAACCACCTGGGGTGCAGAATTGCTCTGCAGCAACATGCACCTCCCCCCCCCCCCCCCCCCCCCCCCCCTTTCCGGTATCACACGGCCCACCTGATTGACATTCCCGTTGAGCAAAGAGGAGAACGGGAGTCGTTACTCGTTACGATATAATACACCACGAGACACGCATCTCAGGACTGAAGGCATTGTCACTGCGTCACACTACGAGGCCCGAGGCGAAACACCACCGAAGATAACGCTCGGCTGGGTTGCTTCAGGGTGAAGTGGACACAGGGGGTCGCACGACTGCTACAAACAGTCCTGCAGAAAGTACAGTCTTTGCCAAAAGTAACCAGGCCGCACGGTTTGCTTCTCAGTCGTACACTGAAGCTATTATGCCATCCCTCAAGCTCTGAATGTCGGTATGATAAGGAGAACCCCTGCCCTCACCTCCAAAGAACTTTTTGATGCTACTTTTGGCAAAGGCTCTACATGCGCGCTCCCTCAGCAGGTATTCATTTCAAAGATTGGAAACGCGGACGCCGCCAGTCCGCTCGTTCCGATCCGCGTTCCCGCGCGCAGGTTGCTCGCGAAACAGCAGCTGGCGCGCAGCCCTTGTCAAGTTCGTGCGGCGCGCGCGCCTATCGTAGAGCGCGAGCAGATCGAGGGAAGCGCGTGTCCTCTCCATCCCCCTCTCGCAGCACGACTGCGGTCGGCCGGCCAGTCACGACGACGACAGCAGCAGGCGGCGGGCAGCTGACCGCCGCCGCGTCGGTCGGTCGGCGACGCACGATAGGGGCGCCGGCCCCGACAAGACGCGGAGGTCGACCGCGCCGGCTGGCAGACGGGGCGGCAGCTCGCCTCCCTGCCACGCTGCCGGCATACCGCGAGGTGGCGCCATTCGGGCAATCCGCGAACCCGCACTCTGCACTGGACCGACAGCAACGGTCACAGTGACCTATGAGTGAAAGCTACTACAGTCGCATACGACTCAAGAAATAAGCGCCAGATGCCCCTCAAAGGATGCCTTCCAGCCATTGGCGTGGACTGGTTCTCGTGACGTCGTGGTTAATTCCCTGACGCCTGCTACAGTCGCATACGACTCAAGAAATAAGCGCCAGATGCCCCTCAAAGGATGCCTTCCAGCCATTGGCGTGGACTGGTTCTCGTGAAGTCGTGGTAAATTCCCTGACGCCAGCTACAGTCACATACGACTCAAGAAATAAGCGGCCGATGCCCCTCAAAGGATGCCTTCCAGCCATTGGCGTGGACTGATTCTCGTGACGTCGTGGTTAATTCCTTCGCGCTTGCTACAGTCGCATAGAACTGAAGAACGAAGAGGCAGATGCTCCTCAAAGGAGCCCGTCCAGCCAATGGCGCCGACCAGCTTTCCCCCTCACCCCCCTTGGCCGATGCCTTTGAACCATGCTATAGCGTTAAATCGCAGGGGGGTGGTATATGGTTTAATCCGTTTAATCGAATTAACCGCGTCGTCATGAAAATCGGTCGACGCCATTGCTTGGAGGGTCTCCGTTCTTGAATTGTATATCGAGGGGTCGGCCTCCACAACTGTGCAGTTCTCACGAAGGTATGGCATCCGTAGTCTCAAGATCGTGGCTTCTTCCACTCCACTGCTAGCGACTTCCACTCTGCGCTGAAAGTGCGAAGGAATGCGAAATATGGAATATAGTATACAGCAGGCAGAGATTGTCGCAGCGTGCGTGCTCCAGTCGAAAGCGAGGCAAGCATGTAACACGTCTGGCTGTGCTGGAGGGCATCAGACGTGTGTTTAGTTCCAAAGCTCTGAAGAGCGGTATTGCTCGGAACCTTTTTGTCCTGAAGAGTACTATAGGAGTGGCATAAAAGCCAATCGCAGGGGCAGGCGCACTTTGAGGCCAAGTGGCCTTTACCTCTCGCGTATCGAGAAAGCGTCACCTTTTGATCTGTAAACTCCAGCGTAAAAGGGAGTCGTGATGCTCGATGCGCTCAGTCGTCAAGCAAGATGATGACTGCTGCTTGTTGCCCTTAATTGACATCATCACGCTCGTATAATTCTCTAGAAAACGGCGATCTTATTTTCCACAATTCGCTCCTGTGGGACACACCGTAAGGAAGACCTTGTTCAATACTGCGATAGCAAGGGGTATGCGTCTCCGGTGCAGGTTTTCCGTAGCATGCACTCAGTGACCTGAACACGCTCTCACACACTAAACAACCAACATCCGTCGAAAGACCACAGCGGCAAACCTGAGCACAAAGGCTGGGATCTGTTCCCACTTTCTTCAACGCCAGAAGAAAGGCGACAGCTTGATGCGCCTGATACATAGTCATGCAGCACTCTTTTAACGCTATAGGAGCCAACTCTGCGTGGAAACGACTATAGTAACCCAAACCGCGGGGTAAAAGCGAGACAAGGGAGGCCGCGTTCAGCAGGAAGGCTAATCGAAGAAACAAGAGAGAGCCTTCGCAGCGTCGAACAAAGAAAGCACCGCGCTAAAGCAGCGCGCGCAGGCCCGAATTCAATAACGCGGTGCGCGAGGGTTCGTCATTCTTAGCACGCCACACATGCGCGCCGCACTTTAATCTCGGCCGAGCGGCGATGGCGAAATTATAACCTCAAAGTGAAGGTGGATACAATTTCGCGTCCCGTGCGGCCGGTCTCAGGTGCGCGAAGCAAAAAAAGCTCGCTCGGAGAGAGGGAGGGAGCCGCCGGGAAGTAATTTTGGATCGGCCGTGTACAGTACATTGTACGTATACGCGGGCGGCAGCCATGCACCGAGGCTCTGCACACAGGCCGAATTCAGCCGGCAGGACGTGAACAGCGAAGACGGGGACGCCTTTGCCCGCCTTTGTTCGAAGCCGGCGCTGAAGGGATCGCGAGGGGACGTGATCAGAATGCCCACCTTCGCCACCGACGGAGGCGCGCAGGCATGCAAAGCTGTGCATACACGCGTAATCGGCCACAGCACACAAAGGGGTCTCGCAGCCAGCGGCTTGGAGAGCTGCTGCAGCGAAGCAAAGAAACCGAGCAGAAAGTCACGCGTATATCAATCAGATAAAACGCTAAGGCGATAACGACAGCGCGCAGCCTCAAATTGTGCAGTGCAGACATAGCATTAACAATGCACGAGTGATCTTTGTTCCTTTCAACAAGTAAGACTTATAACGCAGTCGAATCTTCGCTATGCGCCTGTTAAGCTCGGCGGGCATTTAAGAGGCGAGTTAACCAGTGCAGCCTGTTCGTTCCTTAACGAAATTAATTCACTCGATAACTGCATATTTTAAAATGGCACCGGTTGACGGTGTGAAAAGGAATCGCCGGTTAGATCAGCGCTAAAACAAGCGAAGGTTGAGCCAGAGGCTTTCATTTTTTTTTTTTTTGTTCCGCAATCTTGCGCAATCTAAAGTTACTGTTACAAATAGGACGAGGATGAAAAAACACTTCATTACTCCCAAGCATGAGTGAGCAGCATTGCACATGGGACGCATGCTCCCTGTAATGTGTTTTCAAGTTCGGTGTAGATGTGAAAATAAATCTGCTTCTTTTTGAGAGCAACAACTAAGTGCTTCTTTCACATTATTCGTACCATTTCGTATACTGATGACGATTATGGATTTTTATGGCGCAAAGGGCTTCTTTGGCCAAACAGCGCCGTGGCACAAGGAGTTTTTCGACTACTCAAGGTGGGGTGAAAGACCAATTTTCCAACCATTTCACCCCTTATAAGCCGAGCACCACCTTTCCGTATACTGCCCTACCCAGTTCACTGAAACCTAAGCAGTACACGAACGTCGAACGCAAAACGGAACACAAAGCGACCACAAATACGGAAACCAAAAATAACAATGAAGGAAAAAATTCAGGAGGCACTGTGGCTCTCTAAAGTGCTGCATGGGCGAAAGCCTTTCCTGGCTCATTGTTTGGCATTGCCTGCGAGACTGTTTGTGCTGCACTAGTGCTTTATTTGACTACACACTTTGACTGCCGACTTTGACTGCTTCTTTAGCACGACTCTCCCTCTGCTTCTATGAGTTCGGTTTTATCCATGGCTCTGTTCGCAGTAATGAGGTATGTAATGTCGTCACCCACGGACGCCTTACGCCCTCTGTCGGAGCGGACGACTATTTTTTACTAGTTGTCGTCTGCTCCAAAAGGGAGCGTCAGGCATACGTGGGTGACCTCATTGATGCGAATCCGCGCACTCTGACGTCATGACCATTTCGACCAACCGAAAAGCGTGACACCTCTGCTGACAACCTTCTGTCGATAACCTTCTGTCGACAACGATGAGGTATTAAAGGCTTTCGCCTTAAAAGCGAAACACAAATACAGTAGAAACATAACGAAGCTGTTCGATCGGGAGTGGCACCGTATAGGGCCTGTCGAGAACCCGTTCCATATGGCGCCGACGCCGCCGTGCGCTCGTCAAGCCCGCGATGAGTCTGGCGGAGAAGCAGCGCGCGACGAAGGCCTGCCGCGCGCACACGGTCGACGAGCGCGACAACGCGGAATGCGCGAGGCTCGCAATCATCATTACACGGGTATGACGCGCGGCGCCTTTTATTTCCGCGAGAAAGACCTTCGGCGCAGCGCGACGCGGAGTCGCGTAACCCGCGCGGCCGACGAAGCAGGAAAAAAAGAAAACCTCGGATTCCGCGCGTTCCTACATACACCCACATGCACGTATACGTGGGCCGCCAGCACGCGGAATGTTTTAAGGTATGCATACGCGTCATCTGTTGAATCGCCGCCGGTTAAGGACAGCTGGGCTTTGACTACAGATTGAATCATGCATTCTGAACGCGAGGTACGAGGTAGTGAGGTCGGGGTTAGCGTGAGAGCTCCGACAGTGCGTCTGCGGAGGTCCACTCGGAGAGCAACGGGGGAGAGCTCTTTCAACTGCGTACATGGTCAATGGGTCACGGGCGCCACAGGATGCCACACACTACTGCTCGACAACTTTTCCCGAGCACGCACGCCACTGCGGGCAAGCGTGACGGCGTCGACACAGAGACAGTGCTCGGGCAGTACTCGTCACCGACGATGGGATGACTGCGAAGTGCCGCTACAACCATAAAGCCAATCTCGCCGCCCGCATATCACTCACCACCGGTGTGCGGTACTTGGATGCGCATTAGCGCGCCGAATCGATGCTCGAAGAGCACGGAGGGTCACCCGCTGCATGGGGCGCTCACCGCGAAGAAGCCGCGGTAGCCGCGAGTTTCGTGATCGGATCACGACACCGCGTGATTATGCGGCTGCAAGTCACGACGCTGCCAGCACCCGACACCCGAGCGGTGGCGCTAATTACCCCGACTCCCGCGTCGCACGGCAGCGAGGCGTGTGAACAAGGTCTAAGTGCCCGCGCGAGACACGTGCGGGAAGCTCCCAGGGCTCGCTCGCGGTACGCCCGAGAGGAGGAGGGGGAGGAGGAAAAATGTTATTAAACAGAATTGGCCACTATACCTTGGCCAATCCCCCATGTGGGTATGTGTCATCATAAAGAGGATGAAGAAGAGAAGAAGCGGAGTAGCCCGCGCTTGGGTGGAGTCTCCACTGGCTTGAGCTGCCCTGCGGCCCTGTTGTATGAGGGCCTATTGGTCCTCCAAGTTATCGCTGGTCAGCAGCGCCTCCCACCGCTCAAGAGGAGAGTTTGGCGTCTGTAGATTGTTCGGTTTGGCCCCATCCCCACGAGAACCATTACGGCTTCATGGACATAGCCCCACACCACCCGAGAACCGTTACGGCTGCATGTAACATAGCGCTCCTGTTATCGCACTCAATGTCTGGTTATGCTCCCTAATTTGCCCATTTTCTTTCTGCACCCTCTTTTCTGCTCTGCACGTAGATCGGCCATGCGACAAGCAGCGCCTTTACGAAAGCTTCTGGAGTCAGACCTTCGGTGCCGGACCATCGGTCTTTGGTAGTACAGCACTAACCACCCTGCAGCGCCCCATGTCTGCGAGATTGCACCATGACGAAGAATGTAGCGCCAAAAACTCTGCTCACTCTGTGGGCGTTCGCGCAATCTATCGGCATCGACCGACGAACGTAAATAGCCCCTCCACTTCCACACCTTCTTTCGAGCAAGGCCGGAGAGCCACCCTTCCCAAATAGATTCCTTAATCCATTTCTCGACTCGTATCAGAGTCGCCTTATCAGTGCTTCCCTCTCTCTCTATCTCGAAGATAAAGATAGATATGAACCTACCCTGTGGAACAATAAGCACGAAGTGGCCTACCTAACTTTCTGCGTATATACATCAGGGGGCGGCAGAAAGTTAGGTGGGCGGATGAGATTAAGAAGTTTTACGGGGATAGGGTGGCCGCAGCTGCCAAAGGACAGGGTTAATTGGAGAGACATGGGAGAGGCATTTGCCCTGCAGTGGGCATAGTCAGGCTGATGATGATGATGACAAGGAATCGCAGCAGGGATCACCATATATATTACGCTAAACGAATCAACGCTGCAACTGCAGCTGTCTACGTAGTCCAAACCTTCTCGTCTCATCTCCAAATGCAGCTAAATTTTCGAATAAAGGTGTTGTACCCAAAGCGGCCATCCATCTGTGGAAAATAAATTTGATTTCAATTGATTCGATTTGCATCGGTTCAATATGGAAGACTGCTGCCTTCTCGGTGTCAGCTAACCGAGCCAGGCAGAACGCCTATATTCCCAGCAGGAACGTTGCACAGCTCTGACCGTAAATGAACAGAACTCCGGCGACGCGAGTAGCCCACAGGTCACAACGATCGAACCAGCAACAGTTCACAAAACGCCGGACGGAAATAAACCAAAGCGCCGTTCGGACGAAACTGAACGCCATCCCATTGAAAGGGCCCGGCAGTGCGTGCACGACCGAAAGGCACTCGCAGGAGGCGGTTAACCTCTGAAAAGGTGCACACAACAGGACGGACACGAACGCGCAGGTGTGACCGATCCCGTTATGGTCGCCTTCCGCGGAACGGCACGCTCTGCGAACGCCGCGCTCGCTAGTTGTGTGCAGCACAGTGGAAGCTGCAGCTGCGGGCTCGTCCATTCAAAGTAAAGGGAAGAATTCGAGTAACGTCACGCCGCCGCAACAACTGCGACTTTGTTCTTGAAACCTCTGTACACCTTCCTGTCTTGTCGAGTAAATTTTCGAAGGCTCCAATTCAGTTCCAGGGGCGCCTCCGCTAAAAAAAAAGCAAATAAAAACCGACCACCATAATAATCCTGCCTGGTTTATAACTACGTAACCAAACGGCTCAAGAAAACGGGGCAAGGCGAGGCCCAAAAAGGAAAAGCGAAGATGAGGATGTGGGAGACGGAGAGAGAGGCACAGGACACCGCCTTTGTTCTCCGCGCTATGCCCTTCCTATACGAGCGTCCGTGGGGCTGTCCCCACGCAGGAGCACGCTTTACTGCTCTCCGCAGCAGGTGCGCCCTTGCACGCTCCCTCCTGCGGCACTGGTGGGCGGAATTAGCTGCGCAGTGCGTAGCGGTGCGGCTCGGTGACGTCATATATGTGCCTCAGACGAGAAAGCCTCACAGCCTCAACGAGCCACACGCGGAAGTCCACTCATCACTACAGGTTGTGGTATACGTGCACAGATGCACGCTTCTTGGAGTGAAATACCACCGCAACGAAGTCAACATTCGCTACGACGAAAGAATACCGGTTTCCTTACGAGCGTAACAGGTGCGTAGTTGCGGATGTGAAGCGTCTATAACGAACCTGTTGGAACAAAATAGGGTGCCAGGTCTGGAAATTTCTATCCATCATAACATGTGGCTCAGGAAACAAAGAGATCGGTACATATACTACACAGAGCACGCTCTCCCGGCAGCCTCTTTACAAATCTTAGTAAATACAGCGCGCCAGTTCAGTGGCCACTGCGGGCGCCCCGGTAGCATACGCTTGACGCAGGTGCGAAGGAAACAGATTCAGCGCAGAGCTCATAATTCGATCTATTACCACCTCCTGATCGCATATTTTTCGGTCACGGTGTCTCCATATGTGCAGCCCATATGGAGACACATACGGAGTTTCGGTGTGTACAGAGGGGGTCCATGTTCTGCGAATGGCAAGAGGTTACATTCGGCACCCTTTGCGACAAACCACTCAGAACCACCTGAAGACATTGCATGCGGAATGACCGCAGAAATGGTTCTTAAGATGGACGCCTCTGCGTTCAGCGGCATGCAGCTCCGCTATTCCTCCGGTGAGTGGGAGGTTTCGCTTGCTTGTTTCGCAAGCATGCACGCTTTAAAGGGGCTAAAAACGCTTTGCTCACACTACGACTACATGATTCAAAAAGAATACATATTAAATAACTTCGAAGCTCAACACCTCACCTTAGGCGTCTTTGTAGACTTTAGCACAGCATTCGATACACTGAATCACGAAACTCTGTTTAAAAAACTCGACCATTACGGTATACGTGGCCACGCCCTCTGTCTCATTCAATCGTATTTCAGTGCTCGTTGCCAGTATGTTGCTTTAAATGACTGCTCTTCGGACTTGTTAGCAATCACAAACGGCGTGCCCCAGGGCAGCCTTCTGGGGCCACTTCTATTCAACATATATATTAATTACGTATGCAACATCAGTCTGTTTTTGTCCTCACCTGACATCAAAAAACTAACAAACACTGCATAAATACAGTTTTGTCATCATTATCTGACTGCTGATCTTTGAACTCATTAAAAAATAAAGAAACTAAAAACTAAAGCTTTATTGTTCCATCCGAAGGGGCAGCATATAGGCAGTGTGCCACCACTCTATTTCGACAACGCTCCCATTGAGTACGTGGAAACCTTCACATTACTCGGAGTGGTATTTACTGCTACTCCGAAAAGCAAATGTTGAGCCGCGATTTAGAGACACGAGGACTCGGCAGAAATTCGTTGGACTACACCAATGTTGAACCGAGGGACGTCACTGCTATAGATAGCAGCCGCCAAGCCGGATCGCGCACCTCACACCCGCGTCGCAGTCCATGGATGTCCTCCTTTCCTGGGCGTCGACAAGTTGCAACTGACCTGATCGGCGCGAAGAACACGGATGTATGACAATAGATGCTACGAAAACCTCTGATGCCAATTGCGCGGCTTTTCGAGTCAGGACGGTTTGTTGGTGGTGCTATTGTCTAAACGAATGAATCGTGTCGGCAGTGCACCTGCTCAAAATGAAAACAAACTGTCGTAGTTGAGAAGACAGATCAGCAGATTGGCTGTTACGGCGTCGATGTGACAGCGGGCCGCGGAAAGATCGATAAGCCCACCCGCGCCGATTTCTTCGTTGTGCGTATACAGCGCAGGAAAGTGAAGGAAGACGAAGCAGCCAAGACAAATTGCAGCACACAAAATGTCTACTGAGGCGCGCACTCGATTATGCGAGGCACACAAGGCTTCTATAGCTCAAAGCGGAAACCATATAGTGCCATTTCTATCGCCATAATTGCGACGTGCGCAGTGCACCTCTGGCGTTAAAGGGCAAATGCAGAAGTTTTAGAAATCGACGAGGTGAAATTGTTCGAAGGTATGAAACTTGCAGGTAAAGCATGCGAAGTGCTTTTGGGATAGCATTTTTTTTTTGCATTTTGCATTTTGACCAATGAGCGCGATGTGAACCAACAAACGCCTGATTAGTCTCTAGCACGCATGAGAGAACTCAAGTCCAACTTTCGCGTCCACAGGTATGTATACGGTCTGAAACTATACAGGCCAATAAGAAATCTATGTGCTTTGGTTGGTGTTCGCGTGTCCTAGGGACCTTTGACCCCGACAGTGCGTTGAAATCGCAGCTTAAAAGTCTGTTTCGTATGATACGATTGTGGACGCAGCGCGGCGCGATTTCCGACATTTTGCTACAGAATGGAGCAGCAACGGACTTCCAACGAATTAGTCGCACTGGCGCACCGTCGACCGGCACGATCGCTGAGAACGGCACAGCCGTCAACCAAAAGAATTTCAGGGACGGCTGGCTGCTCGTAGTTGGGTATCTGCTAACAAGCGCAAAAAACTCTTAAATGTTTGACTGAATAGAATAATGCGCGACAGGCAAATACAATTAGTCACGATTATAAAATAAACGCACAATATGATGTCTGTCATTTACATTCGCCAAAACATTTCTTGCCAATGAAAGGTCCCCCACGCTACACCGGCTATGTCCTTATAGCATGAATACAATAGCGGCTGCGACTGGAGTCGCAACGAGAATGCGACTGGCGCACGCACTTCTCTATATATGTCGCTCACGCACACACATGCATCCACACGCATGGACACACACACGCCACGTTTTGCTGGTACCATCAAGAGAGAATTCGAAGACATTTGGAAAAATCTCTCAACGTCCAAATAAAAGCAACTTAATCCCGTTTCGTACTTAGGACGCTCAGGAACCGCTGCTGCGGACAGATTTACGCGGATTAATGGTTCAAGCAGCTCTCACGTTTATCGCGTCCCAAAAAGGAAAGAAGAGGATGAAAGAATTGAGCGACAGTTTTGCTGCGCAAAACGGCACAGATAGTTTTTTTTTTTTTTTTAACACCACATCTCCGCGGCTTTTATATCCCTGCGCGCTATAGACGGGTACGCCCTATAGGGGAAACGTACACGCTTCTCCAGCTGCGGTGGACCAAGTGATAACACGCTGGGACAGAGCTCCGTCCCGGACGAGCGCCTAATGATGCGCCCGGAGCGGGAACGAATTATTTTCGGCAGCGCCGCATATGGCTCGCTATAGCCGCGAATGATTCAGCGTCGGTCGTCGTTCCGCCCGCGTCATTACGGGCTGCGCTTTGGGAGGAGCGAATGTGCGCTTAACTCGTGACGCACTGTACAGTCAAAGTCGCTACGAAGGCGATCGCTGCCTTTTCGGCCGAATAAGAGCAATGAAATTTTCCGGCTGTAACGGTCATTTACGCTCCAATATAAATGGTAGCGGTGCAGGGTAGAGGAACTGCAGGCGATCACCGAATCTCTCAGCCTCGTTGCAAAAGAAAATAAATTGCAATAGAGCACTCTGATTTGGGTGTGTTAAACCTGAAGTAATCACCTTCAAATCGCGTCGCATTGCACACAGTGCGGTAAAAATCAGACTTGGCAGATTTTCGGAGAGGAAAAGGGGTTATACCACGGAGTCTCACCGTGATAGTTGAACCAAATCGCCGCGTTTTAGAAATCCTTTCTTCTCTTCTTCTATACATGAGCCTCATCAGACTCTTCGAATACTTTAGCAGAATAAGGGCTTCACCGCAACCAAGCCAGTCGTGCAAACTCTGCTGGAAGCAAGAACTCGATGTAGTTGCGAAAAAAATTCGCGCCATGCATTTCTGGGAAGACAAGGAGATCGGTTTGGTTGGGGTTTAACGTCCCAAAACAACTCAGGCTATGAGGGACGCCGTAGTGAATGGCTCCGGAAATTTCGACCACCTGGGGTTCTTTAACGTGCACCGACATCGCACAGTACACGGGCCTCTTGCATTTCGCCTTGATCGAAATTCGGCCGCTGCGGCCGGAATCGGTTTGGTTTGGTTTGTGGGGTTTAACGTCCCAAAGCGACTAAGGCTATGAGAGACGCCGTAGTGGAGGGCTCCAGAAATTTCGACCACCTGGGGTTCTTTAACGTGCACTGACATCGCACAGTACACGGGCCTCTAGAATTTCTCCTCCAAAGAAATTCTAGCCGCCGCGGCCGGGATCGAACCCGCGTCTTTCGGGACAGCAGCCGAGCACCATAACCGCTGAGCCACCGCGGCGGCGCGGCCGGAATCGAACCCGCGTCTTGCGGGTCAGCAGCCGAGCACCATAACCACTGCAGCCACCGCGGCGAAGACAAGGAGAGATTTTCGCTTTCTTCTTTCTTTCTCCTCCTCTTCCTCTCTCTCTCTCCCCCCCTCCCTCCATCCCTCATATTTTGCACTCCTTTACAATAGACGCGAACGATAGAACACTACACAGCCAGAAGGTTGACCGTAACCATTGCAGCAAAGAGGCTATGTAATTTTTTGAAGAACCAAGTTGCGCTATAAAAAAGACAGCCACAGGAAAAAGCCAAGGAGACAGAAAGAGCGCAAACTATCAACTATCGCTCTTTCTGTCTCCTTGGCTTTTTCCTGTGGCTGTCTTTTTTATAGCGCAACTTGGTTCTTCAAAGCAATGCACCAACTCGCCCCACAAGAAGTTCTTCTAGGCTATGTAAGCAGAGCTGTCAGAAAAAAAAAAAAAAATCGCACAAGTCACGTCGAAAAAAAAAAAAGAAAAGTTTAACTAAACAGGCGGGCGTCCAGTAAGTCCTAACGCAGCGTGACAAGGGTGGTCACGCGCTCGGGTTAGTTATGGAACGCGAATGCATGCAGCGAGGGACAGAATGCAGTGGGGGTTCGGTCACGAAGCCACAGCTTGCACTCGTTGCCAGCTTTTTCCTTCCTCCATGACAAGTAACCGTGCAACGTATAGTACTCCAAACAAAGAACTGAATGCATCGGGAAAAGAGACTGTGTGAGTGCATGCGTGTGTATGTGCGTGAGAGGGGGGGGGGGGGGGGGGGGAGAGACAAATGAAAGACTGAGACAGAGCAGCGAACGATGTTATGAATCGGAGAAACGAACGAGAGAGCAAAAAGCAATGGGAGGTCCGTGTGTTCTCTCTGCGTAAACGAAAAAAAAAAGAAAAAAAAAACAGCTTTCGGGTCATGGAGGTACAACGATAGAAACGACATGACGAGAAACAGGCAAACTGAAAGAAGAAAAAAAATCGATGACGACAACGATGATAAAGCAATCGGACAGGATACCAGGCCGCGGAAACGACAGCTGTGCGGGAGGAAAAGGGGGGGGGGGGGGGGGGGGGGGGGCATAGACGGCAAATAAAAATAAAAGAGAAAGACGCAAAAAAAGACGTGCGAAATACACGCCACTGATATCTGAGGCAAGAGCCAGCTGCGCGAATGGAGATGTACTATACCTACGGAAAACTAACGAAGCACGCGTAACCGACTGCGCTCCCTGCAAGACGGAACGAATGCGTAAATATAGGAGAGGAAGGAGCGCACAATAGACAACGCGGCTGCAGGCGATGAGTGAATATCTCCGGCTGCTCATTCATATTTCGAGAAGTGGCGCCCGGTCCAGGCGTCTGCGTCAAAACGTTCCGTTCACATATATGATAATGCAGGAGATAAGAGACGTATGCACGTGTAGGCCCGTTTCTCGTTCGACGGTTCGAGGGAACGGGGCTCAGGGTAAAGCTTCTTTTAGCTTTCGTGGGAAAGGTACGAAATGCTCGAATCCGAGGGTGTTAACGAAGAGAACGGTTGGAAAAGAATCGAGCTGCTCATCGATGACGCAGCAGGAAGGAATAACAGTGGTGTGATTGGCTGAAGCCATTTTGGAGCAGCTTTTTGGAGCAGCCAAAAGGGAATTTTGGAGCAGGGAAACAAGCTTTTGGAGCAGCTCAAGGCTCATTGCCAAGTGAAAAAATTGACTTTGCGAGAAGTAAAATAGTAAAATAAGGAGGAAACCTTTGGGAACAAAAAGGTGCTGTTCAACAGGATGTTAGGAGCATTTCGATGCGAGCAAAATGCAAAAACACCCGTGTACTCAGATTTAGGTGCATATTAAAGAACCCCAGGTGGTCCAATTCTGGAGTCCCCCACTACGGCGTGCCTCATAATCAGATCGTTGTTTTGGCAATAATTTAATTAAATTAGAGGCAATTGTGAAACATATGTTAGCCCAAATAACTAATTTTAGAACTTCAGTGTCATGTAATCTTTTATGCGACCAAGTTTAGATCAGCCCTGTGTTATAGCCGCCAAGCCCCTATAGGACAGCAGTTATAAATGGACAACAAGGTATTCACTGGAACTTTTATTTAAAAATGACTAGAATGCAGATCACAAGCTTACAGAAAAACAATGAAAAAACACTATCAACGTTTCGAACTGAATAATAATTATGTACACGACAGCACAACTTTTCGGCTTCTTGGCCTATCAAAAAGCAGTGGACCTATTCTGTGCCTTTTTTCTGTGAGCAACATCATTCAGTCTTTAACTGAAAAATACTGCCTAGTTGGCTGCTTTAGCTGACATTTTGTCAACAGCAGCTGAAAGCCTTGTTTTCCCTTCAGCAAGCAAGGCCTGCCCACTTGTTGTGCTGCAGCCTTCCAAGCACGTCATTGTCCGGTAGTTCGACTTGCCCTACACGCGAAATGTGCAATGGCGATGAAGATCGATGTCGACGTGAGGTATGACGTCGCTCGCAATTGTGGGGCGCATGGACGTTTCAACCTGGAGATATTAGTTTCGCTTTCGGAATGTGAAAATACGCGTTTGGCGCAGCTTTGGCGCAGAATAACAAAAATGTAGCAGGATGTAGCAGGTTTTGCCTTTTGGCGCACATCGGCGCAATTGGCGCAGCTATCACATCACTGGAATAAGTATTCCTCCCAAAGGTCTTCATACCTTTGCATACCTTTCTCGCCTGAAAATAATCCCAAATTCACTGCATTAATTCATTACCTTAATGCAGCCGGTGCAACGGGAAAATAGGAAAATGGTAAGTGCACGGTTAAAGGGCGAGAATTCAAGGTAGAACGACAATGAGTTGATGACATTCTCGCTGAAATTATCACGCAAAAAAAAAAGAGTGAGCCGGCTCGTTCTATACTGTAGAAGATGAACTCCGAGGTTTAACGTCACAAAGCGACTTCGGCTATGAGAGACTCCGCAGCGGAGGGCTCCGGATAATTTCTACCATCTGGGGATCTTTAACGTCCACTGACACCGCGTAGTACACGGGCCTTTAGCATTTCGCCTCCACCGAAATGCAGCCGCCGCGGCGGGGATCGAACTCTCGTCTTTCGGGACAGCAGCCAAGCACCATAACCACTAAGCCACCGTGGCGGTTTTTTTCTTTATTGCATGGAAGAACATCCGTAGAAAGGAGGAAAACTTGTAAAACTTCAATCAGACTGGATCGCGTCTCAAGTTGCCGGGCTGCTTAATAGGAGCCCGCCATTGCCCTAACTCAACACTGCATCCCCATCAAAACATCAAAATTCAGGGAGGCACACACATGCATCTAGGCACGGCAGCCAGCTTGGAGGTTCTTCGCGTGCAGCATATACACTCCTCACCAAAGCACACTGTTCTCGAAACACAGATTTGGACGATCTTGGTGGCTCGGCATGTCTGTCCATCATACGGCTTTTCCAGACTGAAAGCCACCGTGGCGGCCTCTCTACATAGTATTCCGAACGGCATAAATGAAGACATTCATTTCTTCCATTCGGAATTCTCTATACCACCTCGTTTACCGTGAACGGGAACACGAGAGTGCTTGACCTCGTGCATCATCAGTACATTCTAACGGGGGCTGCGAGCAACCAGCGCATACGCGCAGTGCCTGTCTGCACACCGGCAGGTGCAAGACGGCTGACCGCGGCGTCACGACGATAGGTCGATGCCATTAGTTGGAGGGCCTCCTTTCAAAGGCATTTTCCGCTTCGTTCTTGAGTTGTATCCGACTTTCGTAAAAGGGCACTTTCACATTTCACCACCATCGAAGTGCAGGACGCCGCTGCCGGGGACATTCAAACGGTCATTTAACAACGGGCAAACGTCAGACAAGAAGCACACTGATCCGTTTCTTCCCAAGTTACCACAGTCGGAACCAACTCGAGAAGAAGGTGATGACACCCGACAAAGTAGGCCCTCCAATGAGTAGCGTCGAGTATACTGTTATGACGTCACGGTCAACCACCTGGCAACACTGTTTTCGCGTCTGCTCGCTTTCCTTAGACGGACTAACGAGGCCTACCCACGGCATCTTGGCAATGCTTTGACCGGTTTGTCACATGGCTGACGTCGCTACTGTCGATGGCGTCGGCAACCACGTGACCTTGGTTTCTTGGGAGACACCACCGCGGATTCCATGTCGCTGATGACATCTGTCACGGCAAACCTTTTCGAGCCTTGAGGAAGAGAACGGCCACCCTCATCGCCGTCATAAGCCTCTAGCGCTCCGGAGAACTAACAGGAGCCCATGAGCACGGCAGGGTGTCGCTTCCGAGCCACAACGTGTGGATAGTAATGCATCCCCAGGGTTGCAAATCCCCTGAACGTAAGATTTCTGGTCCTGCCTCTTCTGATATACAGGACTTCCATGAACGCTAGCGAAGCCCCCCAATATGACTTTGAATCAAGCCCTCTGGGCTGTTTAATTCTGACAAAGGCTGTAGATTGAGAACATTTCTGAAGTGCTGTGCCTGCGAAAGGACGCGCTACATGCATTCGCTCTTTCTGGACAAGGAACAGTCGCCTGTGAGCTGTGCGGGCTCCTTGACACGTGAGCTCTGTTTGACTCGAGCGCCTGACAGACTTCGCGAGCAAAGAAAAAGAATCATCTTTGTTCGCGCGTAGCTGACACCTCAATTTGTCCGAGTCGCTCGGCGCATGCCGTGCGCAGCTGCGTTCCGCGCAGGCACGCAGTTATCGCCGCTCGGGTGAGTCACGTGACCCGCTGGCTTTTTTGCTCTCGCAAGTTTGCGACCTCGTTCGTCTTCCCATTGTCATAAGGTTTCTTGGCCAATATTCTTTTCATTTATTTGTATCTGCCCGCACTACTTTCTGTCATAGAGTTTCTGAGTACTGCCTATAGAGGGAAAGCTGGCGTCACCGTCTATGCCAGTTTCTCAAAGAGCCCTTCAGCCACTGCGGGAATACCGGGAAGGCGAGGTTTCTTATTAGGCTTAATTAGTGTTGGGCCGAAAACGTGGATTCTGCTTCGAAATCGGCAACTGTGCAAAGCGAGGCTCTCGTCTGCTCGCCGATGAGATTATTTTAATAGTGTGTTTTTCACTTCTTTCACAAATTCAGCACAAGTGCTACGCTGGTATGAAAACTTTCACATCATTTCTTTGAGGTTTGACGCGAGAAAAGTCGCATTGTTATCGCTGAATCCATATTTTATGCCCAATAATCGCCAAGCCAAATACGAAACCTGGTCTTCCCGGCATTCCTGCGCCTCTCCATGGAGGCAGAGGTGAAGCGCCACCTAGCTTTCCCTCATAAGCAACGGCAATAGTGACCCTCGCGCAGAGTACTGACAAAATTCGAGCGTGCGAGACTGGCTTTCTTTTTTTTTTTTTTTTAATGCGATGTTTATTGCCTCAGGGCATAAAACGGCATGTAATGATAAATGAGGATGCCTAAATAAATGAGTAAAGGTTCGCTGATCTAATGAAATCGAGCAGTGAACGATGATGAGGTCCTTGTGTCCAAGCGGTGTATGACGCACTGTTCTCGGGCGAAAGACCCGCTGCCGCCAGGTGCCGAATTCTTGTAGGCTTCAGCGCCGGGCAAACCCACAGCAGGTGGTGAATGTCGGCCTCAAGATTTCTGTTCTTGCAGACTGGACACCCGGGGCGGGGAAATACACCTTCAAATTGCGGCCACTTTCGTGTAACGGCTGGAGTTAGGGCAACCCCGACCCGGATCCTCCGAAGCGCAACCTCCTCTGCACGGGTAAGACCACGGGGGAGGGTTACCGCACACGGAGGGATTAGAGCACGTGTGCGGCGCCGGAGGTGTTCCTTTTTTGTTAAAAGGAGGGTGGTGTCATCCAGTGTTAGGACTCGAGGCGAAGACGAAGTTGGGGTCACAAGGTGGGTCGCAGAATCTGCACGGCTTTGCGAACTCAGGAGGTCTCGTGGGACCCACTGTATTCGGACTGGCTGCGGGATGCGTGCCGCGAGACGATGGATGTCCTGGCAAATGCCTGGGGTGCGACTGACGCGTCGTAGTAGGCGTATGACTTGAAGAGCGTCGGTGCGGATGACAATGCGAGCCGTAGGTAGTAGGGGAACGGCGGCCACTGAGCATAGTGCCTCTTGAACGGCAAGCATCTCCACACAGAAGGAGGAAGGAGGTTCTGGGAAGCGAAACCTAGACGTTTTGTTGAGGGCAGGCTTGCAAGGGCAGTAAATTGCAGTAGTGGTTTCGCAAGCCTGGATGCCTGCGTCAACGTATAAAACGATGGAGCCATGCGGCAGATGGGCGTCTTCTTGTGTAATTCGTTCGCGAAACGACGCCGCCGCGAGGGTAGATGATGGCCGGCGTAGATCTGTTGATTTATTATCGCTTAGCTGCACAAAATGCCAGGGAGGGAGAACTGGCGGAGGCGGCTGTCGAATGGAGTGCGAGGAAGCATACGCCCTGAGTGCACACGTTGCGTGTGTAAGGTTAGACTTAAGCCGGCGAGCATCACGTCTTTGCTGCACCAGCTCATCTAGAGTATTCAGCTGCGCATGTTCTTGGAGCGCCACGATCGGGGTTATGCGGGGAAGGCAAGTGATGACCCTCATTGCCTCTCGATTTACGGCTTCAAGGCGATCCCACTGAGCCCTCGTCAAATGCTGGAATTGGGCTTGGTACACGAGGCGCGGTTGCACAACCGCCCGCACCAACTGCCTTGCAACATGAGAGCGGGCGCCGCCTGTTTTAGGAGCAATTCGTCTAATCAGACCTAACGCCTGAATCGCTTGCTTTTTAGCTCGAGAAAGCCAAGCAGTCCCTGTTCCTGACTCGTGAATCGTCAAGCCCAATATTTTGACTATCGAACTTTCTTGAAGTGGAGTTCCGGATAGAGGGAGACGAATTGGTGTCGCAGCGAGTTTACGGCGTCCCCAGCGGTTGGCAACAGACACATACGTAGTTTTGCTCACTGAAAGCTGAAGACCAATTGAAGAGGCATAAGTCGACGTTATATCTAGGGCTGACTGTAGGGCGGAGGCTTGAGTCAACAGGTCGTGGTGGGTGCTCCACACAGTGATGTCATCAGCGTACAATAAAAACTTAATATCAGTCACTTCATGTAAGCGCCAAGCAAGGGGGATAAAAGTAATATTAAATAATGTTGGCGATAGTACCGATCCCTGGGGCACGCCGCAAAGAGGCACAAAGGATCCGACGGCCTCACCACTGAGGCGTATGGCAAAGTGTCGGCCTTCCAGAAAGGATTTTACAAAATTGCGCACTCTAACGGGGAAATGCAGCATGTCAAGTGATTCCAGGATAGCAGCATGACTGATATTGTCGTACGCCTTTTCAACGTCCATGGCCAGTACGGTACGCAGATTGTGGCTGCGTGTTGATGCTAGAACTGATGACGCCAAAACAGCCAATCCATCTTCTGTACCTATGGACGTTCGAAAGCCGATTTGGGCGGGATGATAGAAACCGTGGTGCTCAAGCCACCACGACAGGCGTGTGGCAAGCATCTTTTCAGTAAGCTTGCACAAAGTGGGCGTAAGTGATATAGGCCGGAAATTACCAAGGTCTGTCGGCGGCTTCCCTGGCTTTGGGATGGGGATCACAATAGCCGATTTCCAAGTTTCTGGTACGACGCCTTCTATCCATACCTTGTTGATGGTGGCGAGGAGTTGAGGCAGTAGAGCGGAACTCATGTTCTTGTACACCTCGTACGGAATGGAGTCCGGGCCGGTGCAGTCTTCCGACGGGCCTCATCTATTGCTGCAAGCAACTCGGGCATGGAAAATGGGCTTGCGATACCCTCGGCGTCGGCTGTAGATGGAAGCCTGTCGACATATGCTGGAATGCCAGCCAAGGAGGCTCCTGCGGTCCTTGGAGGCAACACGTCATACTTCGGAAAAAACTTCCGCGCTGCTTCTCTTGCGAAATCATCCGGAGCTAAGTTAGCAGCGAAGCATGCTGTGGCCGCTGCGTCAGGACGACGAGAACCACGTTCCATAGCGCGAAATGTTCGCCATAAAGAAGCATTCGAGGACTGTGTTGAAAACTGGTCACACCACGCATGCCACTGCCTTCGCGATAGATCACGTTCATATCTGCGAGCCTTGGCAGTAAGGTAATTCAGCCTTGTGCGTGCTTGTGCAGAAGTCGAGTCTCGGGAAGCTGCCATCTCCGCTTGTCGGCGAGCAGCCCACAAGTTAAGCAGACCCACATCCGGCGCCGGACGATTGACGTCTGTCCAGGTGACAGTTGTAGCCTTGTTGAGCGCAGTTTGTATGCAGTCCATACGTAGTGTAGCTGACTGCACAGAGAGATCTTCGAGCGTGGTGCGAAAGGTGTCCCAATTGACCACAGAACACCTACGGCGTAATCGGCGGGCTCGTAACGGATGAAGACCGATGATGATAGGGTGGTGGTCACTACCCCAGCAGTCAGGCTCCAGGTGCCACGAGGGAGTGCCGGGACCGGACCACCACGTAAGGTCCGGAGCATACGTTGGACTGCGAGCATGGTGCACAGCCCGCGTTGCTGAATCGGGATGGTTGAGTAATACAAGCAACGCATCCGCGAAGGCGTCCCGCACACGCCTACCACGGGGGCTAGAAGTGGGGTATCCCCAGTCTGGGTGAGGGGCGTTAAAGTCACCACCGACTAAAATAGGGCACCCTGGGTGTTGTCGTCGCAGAGTTAATAACCACCCCAGATTAATGCGGGAGGAAGCTCCACCGGCGGGCCTTACATAGCATGACACGACCACAACAGTTGTCTTGGGAAACTTCACGGCCACTGCAACTACCTCCTGATATGAGGTGCACCATTTTTCTAGGGAGAGGCGAACTTGAGGAAAGCGCGTATCGACATATACCGCCGCCTTTCCTGGAGGGGCTGCAGTGTGCACACGACGGTCGGTCATTGATGGAGACATGTACCCATTAAAGCCCGGAATGGATGGCAAGGCATTGGTCTCCTGCAGTAGCAGGGCCCACACCTGGAGCTTGTTCATGCGAAGTCGATATTTGAGCTCTCCCACCTTTGTGGAGAGGCCTCTGCAGTTCCACTGGAGCACGCCACAACAACGTGTACTCGCCATTTTCGATTAAGCGTCCAAGCGTTGTAAAAGAACGGATGTCAGGTTAGATAACTGGGTTACCATAAATCGGAGGAGGGATGTTGTAGAATTATCCCGCAGTGCAGCAGAAGACCTGGTAGAGTCAGCAAACAATGCGTGAGTGCTGGACGTAGTCGACGGTGCGGCAGCACTCAGTGGCGCGGGGTTGGATTCCGCTGTTGGTCTTCGACGAGCAAGCAGCTCACGGCGCTGTCGTAGCTTAGAAACCTCGGCTAAAAGGCGTGCGATTTGGTCGTCAACTGCTGCCATGTCCTCAGGCAGTGGCTCCAGCATGCTGGTATTGTTTGTAGCCTGAAGGCGACGGCGATCCTTGCGCACTTTATCTCTGTAAGACAGTTGAACAGAGGCTGCAGGCGGATTGGACTCAGAAAGCTCTGGCCAGTCGTCGTCATCCCACTGGAGGGCCGCAAACCTGTTGGATGTCTGTATCGGGGCTGTATTTTCAGGTGGAGGCACGAGTTTATGTATCCTACGCCGAGCCTTTTCAGTTGCCTTTTGTTTTGTTGGGCAGGTTGGAGAGGTGATCTCATGGTCGTCGGTCTTGCAAAGTCCGCAACGGTAAGACGGTGTGCCTTGTGGCGTAGCCTGATCTTGAGTTGTAAAAGGGCATGATCGGCGCATGTGGCCAGATCTGAAGCAACTGTAGCAGTAGACAGCGCTCGGTTTGTATGGCCGAGGTCGCAGAATACAGCCATAATAGTAAAGGCGTTCTGGAGGAGTTGGTGGGCCTTGCAGTGTGACGATACAGGAGCGCCCTTTGCCCATATACCGCGCTTGGATAACACGGTGCGAAGGGCAGTATAGCTCACGCTGTAGGGTTGCCTGGTCTTCGGCGACGTCGACGTTGTACACAACACACCGTTGTAGGTCCGAACCTTCTACAAGGTACACCTGGACAGGCACCGAAATCTCGCTTGTAATCGATATACACTTGAGCGTTTGCAGACGCTCGACAGCAGCCAGAGTCGGGAGCCACACAGCGATGGTATTGGATTTCGTTCTAGCCGTGAAGCCACAAAAACCTTTGGTTCCAAGACAAGCGTCCAGGTTTGCCTGAAGGATCCTGTTCGGGATGTCTGTGAGGCTTGTGTTTGCCAGAGCTTTAATGGCCACTTTATACGATGCCGATCCAGGAGTCGATACAACGTGGCTGGCATTTGCTAGGCAGGAACGCTTGCCTTGTGAGCTGTTGTTGGCCGAAGATGAATCCTGTGCAGTGTCCCCTGATGGACGCTTTTGAGAACCGCGAGAAGCCGGAGTCACGGGTGCAGGTGCTGAAGTCATGTCCATTGGAGAGCTCTCCTCACGCAGCGCGGTTGAGGCCCCGTCCAAAAGTGGAGGCTGGGTAGCCATTGCCGTGTTCCGCCCAGAGGGCAGATCGCTCACGGGCTGAGAAACATTTGGAGAAGGCGGGATGTGCGCTGCCGCTGATGGACCGGGAGTAGGAACCAGGAGCTGGGACCCAGGCTCAGTTGTCAGAAGAGGTGCCGCTGAAGCCGTCGCGACGAGCGACACCGGCGGAGTTACCCCCGCCAGCGCGTCACCGGAGGCCCTAGGCCTAGTCTCGGAGCACAGTCCAGTTGCAGGGATGACTGTGGGACATTCTGTCAATGCCACACAGCCAGACGGCGCATGAGCTTCGGGAGCTTCTTCAGATGGTATGAAGTCAGTTCTCTTGGTATAAGGAACGTATTTACGCGGATGGCGAGATTTTTCACTGGAGCGATGTGCAGCCACCGTAGCAGGGACACTTCGTCTTCCTTGGACTGGCTTTCGGTTCCGTTAGTTTTCTTCCTCTGGTAACGCATGCGCGATTACGCGCTACATGGCGGAGAGAAGTATTAAACAGCGTTAGTGCACAAAAAGTCAGCCAGTAAAAAAAAAAGAAAAAAAAGCGTTCAAAATAAGAGATGGTGATATGGCTGGCAGTGCATGCACCGAAGGACGCCAACTTTAAAACTGATTTCCAAATACAAGAATATTTAGCGTTGCCTAAGGATAATTAGAATAATTTAAACTATGAAAAATTTTGCTAGATGTGTGCTGTGATAAGCCGGCACAATGCAAAACACGGACAGCGATGGAACCACTAGTAGATTTTTTTTTTCTGTAGGCCAGTTCACTGCAATCACGCTACCTATACTTTTATGACATGCCGTAATGTGCTTGTTTCACCTCCGCAGGACAGCCCGGCTTTTACTCAGATGTTGTGCTTCACATATTGGTGCACAATAAATATAATTTCAATATCATGCATCAGGCAATTTTGGGGAGCCCTGCGGAGCGAACAATTTTGATCATTCACTTTCTGCAGTCGCGACTGCAAAGTTGCTTCAGAGTTCCATTAGCTTTGTTTCAAGGTAAATATTAAAAATGGGCGAAAAAATCACCGTTGTCATGCCAGTGTACTGACTATACTAAGCGCAATAAAAGCAAACATAGTGACACAAAAAAAAAATTGGCTGACGATTACGCTCCTCTCGATAATGAGATTTTTGAGCGCAGGTGACGCGGTATTTCAACCATATATACATACATTTATGCTACCACAGACAGAGCATGCCGTGCCTAAAGGAGGCGGACATGTTTGGGCTTCGATCATGCATTAGCATGGTTACATTAGCAAGGTTAGCTGAGCCTATAGCTATCTCCTCAAGGAATCCTCACTGGAAACATTTGCAAATGACACTGCAGCGTTAGTCACGTCACAACGGCGCAAAAAATGTATATAATCTCAGGCTAACGTCACTCGCCGACAATGACATTAGACACCTTTAGCATACCGTGAACCGCACTACCATTACCGTTACCGGAGTACCGGGAGCCCGCCTACCGGCGGTGAGCGCGCGCTGATTGGTCCCGATGCTGCTGGCGCACGCGCAGCTGCCGGGTACCTGGCGCCATCTGGGTTCTGTATTCGCTCTCGCCCTTCTTACCCTCCAGATTCCTTAAATTTCGAGAAACTGATCACCAATCACGCGCGTAGCTGCTGCTCACGTAACGCACCATATTACACACTATTTGCTCTTGCGCTACACCATTTAACACAAAACGTCGAACACCACTGTGTGAGTAAAGGACGACTCCGCACATGCTAGTTAAAACTGCGCCATGGTAAAATAGATCGCCTCAAAACAAGCACTGCTCCCGGGCATGACGGTGTACCTAACTCGTTGTTTCGCAACTTGGAAGGACCTGCTCTGCATTCCCTCCTTGATACTGTTGGGACTGAGGCATCCCACTGTTGTCACCACTGTTGGGACTGGGAGTCCGAGCCAGGAAACGGTCGAGGCGACGGTGAGTCAAATGAACTTTATGTACAGTATGTACAAGGGCTTTTACATGATACAAGGGCCAAGAGCACCACGGGCAGCACAAAGACGAAGGGCGGCCCCGGCGGCGAACGTAGCTCCGGCGTGATGGCTCTTCTGCCGCCCGTCTGCTGCTCGGGTACAGCGCGGCTCCGCTTTTAAAGCCACTGGAAACGGTTACGGCAGCCAGCCGTTCAAATCCTCCAATCACTGGCCACCGTTCAAATTAGACCAATGGTCGAGAGCCAGCGAGCGGCGGAGGAGTTCGCACCGACGGAGAGGAGGAGAGGAGGAAGGGTCCGTGTCGGCGCCGCGGCGTCGGGGTGAGTCACGCTGCATGTCGCGACTTGTCCGAGAAAGTCTGGGCCTGTTTTGGGCGTCGGCGAGCGCGCAGCGCTTGTTTAGACAGGCCCGCTAGCGAAATGTGGGCGCCGGCACGACAGCACCACCGCCGCCAGACAATGCGCCACGAAGACGAGCTACTTCCGCGTGGCTCGGATGCGGGGCGCGCTCGTACGCCAGGCTCCTCCAAGTTCTCGTCCGGTGTTCAGCCGCAGGTAGCTCCAGGCTCCTTCCCGAGAACGGGTCCCTCTCGTCAGGACAGGATCACTGCTCCGCAGCTTTGTCGCCCAGGTGACTGGATCAGCTTCGCTCGGTCCTTCGGAAGAGCTTGCTTCTCAGCATCGGTCGTTGATCGTTCTGCATGTTGCCAAGAACCGACCGACAACAGGCAACACCCAACACGAGCAAGTGCCTTCTGTCACCCGTCAATACACCAGACTTAAAGGTCACAAAAACTCCGCTAGCAATAGTTCTGTCCCCTTTTTGTTCCCTCTTCTACAAGAGACACATGTGGGATACCAGAACTCCAAAGTAATTAACTCATACAAAGTGTCAAACACATGAAACTCTCGGAATGAAATGAATGCAAAATAAATTCGCTCTCTTGAGATCACTCGGCCAGAAGACACTCAGCTGAGGCCACAAATGAGGACATAAATTTTTCCCCGATCTACGAGCGAACTTAAAACAGCTGTTCGCGAAGAGACAAAATGTAGGTCACGAGGAGGCGAAGCCAGCCTTGCTTAGAACACACGGCTTAGTGCGTCTACGTTTTCCTCGCTTCTAACGGACGGTAAACGACACCCGCTACAGCGGAAACTAGTGACTCTGCCTCTTTCGCTGTGTTGCGCTTTTCTCTCTCTCTCTACTACCGTGGTAGCTAACGTCTCTGCCTCTTTCGCGGTAGACGCGCTGTTCTTTCTCTCTCTACTACAGCGGTAGTTAATGTCTCTGCCTCTTTCGCGGTATACGCGCTTTTCTTTCTCTCTGTACTTGTCTTTCCAGTTTCTACGGGAGCTACAGTACGAGAGCGATTCGCTTTCATAGACTGGCAACTTGTCCCTTTCTTTGCGCTTCGCGCGCCAGTCGCGACGTCCCATAGCGAGTGCGCAACGCTTCCGATGGGACCGTTCTTTCTTTCTCTCTGTTCGTGGTGGCAAGTGAGACCCAAGAGTCTTCAATTTCTCGCGCACCTTTTTGCCTCTCCGCTGAATGTGAGGTTCGTATCTACACGGCCTTTTGATTTCACGCCTACCGAATAGCGTTATCCTGACACGCGGCTTTTCATCGCGATAACTGTGCTTGGCCGGGCGCTTAGACTGTTTCTTGCAAATTTTATTGCCCCTGTCACTGCGGCCTCGTACAATCTTTCGCTTTTCGAGCCGTCCTCGCGTTTTCCCTGTGCGCGCGTGCCGCTTTCTGTGGGAGCGCGGTTTCTCCCGTGACTGCAGCGGAAAGAGAGAGCCGTCCTGAGAACACGCGCCTTTGCGCGTCTCGCTCTCTCTGTGCTGGCGGCAAGATTCGCCCTTGCCCCGCTCCTTAATTTTTAGCCTCACGGGCAGCGCTCTCTTGTATCTCGGTTTCCCCCCAAGATACTCTTTCTCGCGTGAATGCTTGTATGCTTTCTTTTTGCAGTTTATTCTACTGCCCAGATCCATGAGCCTCGGCACACTTATGCGCTTCGCTCTGCGCGATAGTGATGCCTCGCACATTTCTTTAGCTCTGGTTCTGACGCTAGTTTCAGGGCTGACAACGTGACTGACTTTACTGAAGTCATTTTGCCGGCGACGCTGGCGCTTCCGATGGTGGAAACCCGTTTTCGCGCGTTTGCCCTTTCTCTCTTTTCGGCGGCGCCTGTCTTTCTTATGCCTGCCTTTCATCTTTCGGCGGCACCACTCTTTCTTTTGCCTGCCTTCCATCGTCTTTCGGTGACAGCTCTCTCTCTTGAGCTTGCCTTTCCTCTCCTTTCGACGGCAGCACTGTTCCTCTTGTTTCGCTATCACCTTGTGGCGATAGCTCACATTCCTGAACTGGCGGTGCCTTTCCTTCCGGCTGCAGCTTTTTATCGTGAGCTTTCCTTTCACTTTCGCCTGTGAAAGCACATTCTGCTTCCGTCGCCTAAGTTTCTGCTCTCTGACAACGTCGCTTTGATTGTCAGCTGATTCATATGTGCTACCTAGATCAGGCCTGTCTTTGGCGCCTTTACTAGCCTCCTCCAAACTGCGTTCTTCCTTGTCAGCGTCACTGAGTGCGCATTCGTCCTCATCTTTCTCGGACGGGCTGACGTCTACCGCCCCTATGTCGTCTGGAACGTTCTGTTCTCCACTGTCGTCCAGCACCTTAGTTTCTTCAGGCGCAGACGAACCAGTGTTTTCTACTGACATTACTGCTGACACGCAGCTCTCGTCATGCTCCTGACGCGTTTCAGCCAATTTCGGATGAGGGTCGGCTCTGCACTCAGTCGCGGTGTTCCCGCTACTGCAGCTGCTTTCTGGAAAGTCGCAAAGCTCAGAGCAGTGCGAAAGCACGGGACTCGTTTCGAATCGCTCGCTGCAAACACTAGCGCACAACTCAGCGTCCGCAAACTCTATATGCGTCCGCATCCGTTGATCGGAAGTCTCAGGTTTCTGCATTTCTGTTGACTGCGATGCACAATCCGGTGTGTCATCCACGTTTACTTCGCTAGCGTTGGAACTGGCGCTTTCATTAAGGTCCAGACGGACATCCTCTCTGCCCTGCTCTGCAACTTCTCCTGCTTTTGACTCGCTAGGAGATCCGCTTTCCGGTAACTCCACCACAATCTCAATGGGCGAGACCTCTGTAAGTGCATCGTCCGATGCTGTGACTACGTTATCCGGAGGTAGTGAGGTTTCCTCAGGTGACGAATGCGGGGAAACTTCCACTGTTATAGCAGCAGTTACATCTGCCACGTACGAACTACCTTCCTCTGTGCCGCACTGGCAGGGCTGCGCTACAGCGACGCACTCTACCTCTGTGTCACGATCTTCCGAACCTTCCGTATTTTCGAGCCATTCTAAAATGTCGGCTTTAAACTGGTAGGGAAAGTCGTTAAACGATGGGGTGCTATTCTCTCGCATGTACCTTTGGCGAAGGTCCAGCGGTGACACGTTATATCTCGTCATTAAGAAGCTTTTCAGCTCATCGTAGTCCGCCAAGCCGCCGTCCAATAGGCGCTTGACAACGTCATACGCTTCGCTGGAAAGCAAGGCTAACAACTTCTGCGCCCAAAAATTCCGCTCAACGCGCTTTCTCTCGCAGACGCTCTCAAACTCTGCCAAATATTTCGCCATATCCTCGGCGATCACGAAGGGCTGCGGCCTGTCTATCAGCTGCTGACCGTTAGTCTCATGCAGAGCGGACAATGTTTTATATCTCTCGAAATCGATCTCATGCGCTTCAAGCTCGAGGCCTCTCAGTTTCCTGACGCGAGCACGCCGTTTTATCTCCTCTTCGCGCTCACGGCGTTCAGTGATCGCTTCCCAGGCCTCATTGGCTTCCTCAGCCGTTACATTCTCCTTCCGCATGATCTCAAGAATCGCATGCTTTTGTTTTGCGGGGCCTAACTCAATGCCCAACTCTTCACAAATTTCGATGAGTTCCTTCACTTTGAAGTTCTCCATCGCGCACAATAGCCTCTTGTAGTTCGCCCTTTTCTTAGAATTTCCTTGCCGCTCACTACTATAGCACTACTAGCATGACACGCGCAAGTAATTCTTTCCAAAACGCCTCGTTTACTCCCTCCGCACCAGCTTTCGTTTCAAAGCGCTCCGACTTGGCTCGAAACAACAAAGCTCTCTCCAGTGCAACACACAGCCCTACTCTAAACTACAATCACGTGTGCTAGAGCAGTCTGGCGAATTGAGGGGAAAACATCAGGCACTCACCGCGCCGAGGTAGCTGACGCCGGTCGATCCCGCAGCTGCCATCCACTGTTGGGACTGAGGCATCCCACTGTTGTCACCACTGTTGGGACTGGGAGTCCGAGCCAGGAAACGGTCGAGGCGACGGTGAGTCAAATGAACTTTATGTACAGTATGTACAAGGGCTTTTACATGATACAAGGGCCAAGAGCACCACGGGCAGCACAAAGACGAAGGGCGGCCCCGGCGGCGAACGTAGCTCCGGCGTGATGGCTCTTCTGCCGCCCGTCTGCTGCTCGGGTACAGCGCGGCTCCGCTTTTAAAGCCACTGGAAACGGTTACGGCAGCCAGCCGTTCAAATCCTCCAATCACTGGCCACCGTTCAAATTAGACCAATGGTCGAGAGCCAGCGAGCGGCGGAGGAGTTCGCACCGACGGAGAGGAGGAGAGGAGGAAGGGTCCGTGTCGGCGCCGCGGCGTCGGGGTGAGTCACGCTGCATGTCGCGACTTGTCCGAGAAAGTCTGGGCCTGTTTTGGGCGTCGGCGAGCGCGCAGCGCTTGTTTAGACAGGCCCGCTAGCGAAATGTGGGCGCCGGCACGACAATACATTCAATGAGGTGTGGCATTCTGGAGTTATTCCTGCAGAGTGGAAACATTCAATCGTTGTCCCAATCCCCAAATCAGGTCAGCCGCCGGTTTCTCTTTCGGCCCTCCGCCCTATTTCACTTACGCCTACTATCTGCAAGCTTTATGAACACATTCTAGCAGCTCGCTTGTCGTGGTGGCTGGAATCGAATGATTGTTATCCAGAATCTCAAATTGGGTTCCGCCCTCACATTGGAACAGAAGACGGTCTGGCTGTTTTGGCTGCGGACGTACTAAACCATTCTCCCCATAGTCATCTTGTTCGCACGGTGATCGCGACTGACATCACAAAGGCATATGACAACGTCCTACACTCTTCTATTCTTGGCACCCTTCAAGATCTCGGTCTCCCGCATCGCTTTCTCCTTTCAATTCACTCATTTTTAACAAACAGAACCTTCAGTGTACGTATCCATGGGAAGCCTTTTGGTCACTTTACCTCCAACCGCGGTGTACCCCAGGGCTCCGTCCTCGCCCCCACATTATTTAATGTAACTTTTATACCTCTTGTCCGAGCCCTAGAGAAAATTCCTTCTGTGCGCGTCCTTGCGTACGCCGACGACATAACCTTGTGGTCCTGTAATCCAGATGCGTCTGTGCAACAGTCGGCGCTTCAGCAAGCGCTGGATGCCTTAACATCACGACTACCCCCTTTGGGTCTGACCCTCTCGTGTAATAAATCTTGTTTCATTCGCATTGGCAACAGAAGTGGCTTACGGAAAGCAGCACCTTTTACCTTTACGGTAGACAATTCTCCAATTCCTCAAGTTGAAAGTGTGCGTGTTCTAGGTCTCCTACTTCATACATCTGGGACTGGGACTCCGTGGCTAAACGCGACCCGTAAATCGGCTCACGCTACTCTCGGTCTGATTCGACGCATAGCTGCGCTCTGGCGGAGCGCGTTTTGATACTGCCCGTCAGCTCGTGCGCTCCATCCTTCAGCCGCGGATTGTGTACCAAGCGCAATTTCATCGCCTCACCCGACGACAGTGGGACTCCCTTGAATCAATCAATCGGGAGGCTATGCGCGCCATAACTTATCTTCCGCGTATCACACCCATACCCATTCTCCAAGAGTACGCTCAACTTAATACATTGAGTGAACTTATCGACCAGCGTGAGGCAAACAGAGCACGCAAGATGTCGCTTCAGCTTCATCGTTTACAGACTCTTCCCCCATGGTCATACTGTCAGCTCACAGACAATCGCCCCTCTGCTTCGACGGCGATATCAGCCGCCCATCTTCCTTCAGGGTGCATAATATACACCGATGCATCACACACAGCAGTGCAGGGAGTTACTGCAGTTTACAGTCCCTCACATCCTCATCTCAACTCCCGCGCTACATATAGCTCGGATACTTGCTCCCCCCTGGCCTTGGAGCTTCAGGCGATACACAATGCCATTGCATCCCTTCCACTCGTACCTACTTTCAATATTGTACACATTTACACCGACTCCCTTGCCGCCCTTAAACAGCTTAAGGCTGTCCGGCGCACATTCCAAGTTACACAATCCATTCACCAACTATGCACAAAATACCCCTGTCCTGTGCGTATACACTGGATTCGCGGGCATGCCCAGGATCCGCATAATATTCATGTGGATGCAATGACACACCTTGACACATCCGATATCCCGCCACCTTCCCCTCTTCCCTCAGATCCGTTCCTGTCCCATGTTTCCGAGAAACAGTCTTTGCGTCAGCGAACACGCGCTCTAATTCCTCCGTGTTCGTACCCTCTCCCCCGGAGTCTCACTCGGGAGGAGGAGGTATCTGTGCGCCGGATTCGGGCAGGAGCGGCTCTGACTCCTTGTGTGCGTCATCGGTGGCGTGACAAACGTTACGAAGTGACAGACAAGTGTCCCCATTGTGGTGCTGCGCCCGACCTGTGTGATGAAAAACACTTGCTGTGGACTTGCCCGGCTACAGCTTCCGTGAGACGACGTTTATTAAGAAAGGTTGGCCTGCGATGGGACGTTGCAGACGACTATACCAAGTGGACTCTAGATAATCGCTATATCACGAACTTGTGCCGCTTTTTAAGCGAGGTTTGTTTGCACTCCTTTTTATAACTTTCTTTCCTTTTTCATTATGCCTGATGGCAAACAGCTCGAATAAAAAAAAAAAAAATTAAAACTGCGCGGCAAAATGTCACGGGCAAAGACCGGCACAGCTACCCTTCAACATTATAATTTCGATACAGAGTCCATTCAGACAGACTGGGAGAAGAGGGGAGAGACGATCGCCGCACGTCGAAGGCAGTAGCACATTAGTCAAGCTGTCGCCGCGTGTGTGCGATTCGAACAGCAATGCTGGAAAACCAAGCGCGAAATTTCCGGAAGCAAATAGTTCAGTGCATCACGGATATGCCGGATTTGATAGTGGCGAACACTTTTTTGTTGTTGGCATCGTTCTTGGAACCGAAAGCTTTTATGAATTTATCGTGCCACCATGCGGATACGCCCAGACACGTAGAAACGTGGTTCTAAGCAGCTACGTGGAACTAATCTGAACGCTATATCGGCTTGGGTTCGGGTCGCGAACGATTTACAGTTCGTTTTCAAAAAGTGAACATGAGATATGGTCGTGCGCAGAAAATTTTATTTGAGCTCGCACATCTTGGCGCACCGGCTTGCACAGATGAAAAGGCTGATAAGGCTGATATGAAAGGCTGACGATGACGATGAGGCACAGAGGCTGACGAGCGAACGTTTGCTCGTAACCGAGCTGGTGAGTAGGACGTCCTCGATTCCTCAGCGTATTTTGCTGCTAGCTGGCGTTATTGCAATAAATGCCTGTTTGTGTCAGCCAGTGTGTCGTTCCTTTGTTCCTTCAGAGCAAGGCCCGCCGTGGTCGGCGTGCGCTCGGTAGCGTACGCGACCACGGAGTGGGGTCCGCGCGGTTCTCAACTGTGTCAGCCGCAGTTAAACCGGGGAACGTACTTACCTCCCCAATTAAAACCCCACACAGTCGCCGTTAATCGAGCACTACCATTCTCTCCTGTCAACATCACATCTCACCTTGAAATTATGTGGCTCATTTGCCGCACTGCGCCAATAACACTAATTGGCGCCTGCTATCGACCACCACATAATAGCCCTGACTTCCCCCGAGAGTTTAACAGTGTTTTACTACAATTAACAACTAGGTATCCCAGCGTACGAATTATTCTTTTTTAGGTGACTTTAACTACCCATCTATAAACCGGCATCAACTTCACGTCACCGTTTCTCAAGAGCCTCGAGAATTTGTCGACGTATATGTCTCAATTTTAATCTTTCACAGCTAATAACTGAGCCAACACGCATCACAGAGAATTCACAAAACATTCTTGTTCTCATTCTAACTAATCATCCTGAGACCTTAGCTTCTATTACTTACCTGAGGGAGGTCAGCGGCAATAAAGTTATTCAAGCCTCAATTTAACATTACACCCGTTCAAAGGAAAGTGTAAAAAAAAAACAATAAAGCTTCACGATAAGGCCGACTGCGTAGCAATAAATAATGAATTAAACTTCTTTTTATCCACTTTTGAACTTCGCTTCCATCAGCAGAGAGCCGACAAAAACTGGTCAATCTTCAAACGCAAAATTAGTGATCTAAAGAGCAGGTATATTCCAAAGTGCACTGTCAACACTGATTTCCAAAATCCTTAGTTCAACAAAACCCTCAAAAGACTAAAAAATAAAAAGCAGCGGCAGTACAGTGCAGTAAAACTTGGACTCAGCTGTTCTGCATGGGAAAACTACTACAGCGCTGAAGATATGCGTACTTGGCAGCAGTAAAAAGCGCGAACCGTTTCTTTCTTCAGAACGGCTTACCCAAAATGATAACAAGTAGCCCCAGAAAATTTTGAAACGTGATAAATCCCTAGCAATCACGCGACATCACCCTTACTAATGATAACGGCGACTCTGTCAGTGATGCTTAGTGTGCCGATATATTTAGTAGTGCCTTTTCATCAATATTCACGATAGAACCTGAAGAGCCATTCCTTTCACTACCCTCCATTACTGAACTGGCAATGCCAGCCATCATTTTTCATCCAAATGACATTTCGTGCGCAATCGACAAATTAAAAATTTCATCGTCAGCCGGAATCGACGAAATCAACACAAAGTTTCTCAAAAACACTAAGGACAATTCTTCCCAGTTTTTGTGCTTGTTTTTTTCCCAATCACTCGCCACAGGCATCATCCCAGAAGACTGGAAGGCGGGGAAGGTCGCTCCTGTTTTCAAATCAGGTAAACTCTCCACTCAACTATCGCCCCATTTCCCTGACTAGCATCACTTGTAAACTCATGGAACCCATCATCTACTCTCAGATAATGCAGCATCTAGACTCTATAAATTTTTTCACTCCATCCCAACATGGATTTAGAGAAGGCTTATCGCGTGAGGCACAGCCTGCCATCTTTCTTCACAATCTTCATTACAACCTTGATACTAACTTACAAACTGACGCCACCTTTTTAGACTTTGCCAAAACATTCGATAAGGTACCTCATCAACGTCTACTCTTAAAACTTTCCAGGCTAAACTTGCATCGAGAAATTATTGTATGGATAAAGAATTCCTCACACATTGTTCACAGTCCGTTACTATTAACTACCGGTAACATCGGGCGTTCCTCAGGGAACTCTTGGCCCCCTCCTATTCCTAACTTATATTAATGATCTACCACGAAATGTACCATGTCATATCCGTCTGTTCGTCGACGATTGTGTTATTTATGCCCCAGTTACTAATACCGCTGATCGAGAATCCCTCCAAGACAATCTTAACCGCATTCAATCATGGTGCAATCACTGGTTGAAGACACTTAATCCCAATAAGTGCAAGCTCATGTCTTTTCATCGCATTCGCAACCCGCATTTATTTACTTATAAGATTTATGGTTCTCCTGTCGAACTTGTCCAGTCTTATACTTACCTCGGCATTACTATCAGCAATGATTTATCACAGCGCGAGCACGTAACAAAGCTAATATCATCTGCGAATAAAAAAACTAGGCTTCCTTAAACGTCATCTCAAAGTGTAAAGCTACTTGCTTATAAATCATTGATCATGCGAAAACTTGAGTATGCATCCGCCATTTGGAATCCACAGCAAGCATACCTCATTGATTCATTACAAGCCGTGCAAAACAGATCCGCCCGTTTCATTCACCGCTCATACTCATCCCATATTAGTTTTTCATATCTCTCAAACTACAGTCCCAATTATACAGTCTTTCCCACCATCGCCGTATTTCTAGCCTGTGCCTATCTCCCAAATTTTATTATTCCCAGCTCAAAGAGGGGGTCTTTAAGGAAATAAAAATGAGATGAAATTTTTTCGACACTGGACGCTATTTCTGGTTCGTGTGTATTCTAACTACGGTTTTCTGCGGCTCCTGAGCTACATACGGGGCTGCATTCAAAACGTATATATGGCAAGTAAGTGGCACAATAAAATAACGAGAAGAGCGGGACTGCGAGGAAAGGTAAACAACAGGGAAAGAACGAGCCCGATCGGCGCGGAGAGAGGAAAAAAAGTAAAGACAAAGACACTCCGAAGAGCAATAACATGAACGACTCGAGTCGCAGCTTCCGTCCAGATTCGAGGTCACGGTCGCGTCGTTTCCCCGCGACACGGTTTCAGCCGGATTTCAGTTCATCTCCTTCGAAATGACATAGCAGCATACTACAGTTGCACTATTGCAGTACGCAGCAGCTGCACTGCGAACCATACGCAACGGCAAACATACCGGTGTCGCTGCTGGTCCTAAACGGCGCGATGACGTGCGCCTCGGAGGGTGCATATCGCCCACCTGTGAACGTTGCGAATCGCACTGCGCGAAGCAGCCTCTAAAGACGAAAAGGCCAATGAAAAATAAAAAACTCTAGATGCGTCGCCGGCGGCCTATCGTTAATGTTCATTGGCGAACAAGCAACATGAGGAAGCTTCGGCCACGACGGCTTCGGAAACCACACCCCTCCAGTGTCCTCGACAAAGTTGCAGGTATCGTCCCATTCACTCTTCGCCGCGCAGATTCACCGTGCATAAAAAGATACTAAAAAAAAAAGCGACGTTTCACGCTCGCGCGGTCATTGCAGCGTCAACCGGAGGAAATGAACCCGCGAAAGCGCGCCGGCACACATGCGTCACGCGCGTTGTGCTGTGGTCGAAGTGTGCAACATGTGAGCCGCGCTACAGTGCGCGCCCGGCTGACAGTGCCAAGTGAGGGCAGCATGCAAACATGACGTATCAATGTTGAACACACGCAAAAATGCGATCGGCAGCGGTCAGTTATAAACGAATATGTCACGTTCAGCTGGCAGGAGATCGCTCCCTGGACGTGAGGCGCGCGCGCGCGCGCGATTGCCAGATTCCAGACGCGCAGGTAAGTTGTGCACCGGCTGTACCGAAACAAAGGGCTCCAGCATCGTCGCGCCAGGCACGTATGCCGTACACACATCACGGAAGGCACACAGTCGCGCGCCAACGTTCAATACTGAAAATAAAAACAGCCACGACTCACCGCCGCTGCACCGTGGACGCGGTTCGTAAACGCACGCACGAGACGCTCGCCGCCCGCACATGAAGAGCGGAAAGTCACGTGGTCCGAGTTGGCAATACAGTTTTACCATAACGCACCAGATGGCGGCACGCGTCTAATCAGAGGTATTGTCTGTCTACGTGTTGATGAGGTACGATAATTCATTAAATGTGCATCATAAAAATATTAGAGAGTTTGGAGTGATGTAAACGACATTTGAATATTAACTCTATGATTTTAAACATAAAGCTCTTTTAAAACAACTAATTCCTACAGAGAGTCAGTATGCCGACCTGCGCCATAGAAATGGACTGGAATGTAGCAGCCTCCGCGACGGGATAAAAATTAAGTGGTAGTCTCGGAGGCTAAAACCAAAGTAGCAAGAAAACGTTGACTTCGCAGGGTCGAATGTGGAAAGTGTCGAAGACGTGCAGTTTAAAATTCCTGTTCTGAACTCGATTGGTGCGAAATACTATTTCGTACAAACGCGCGCTAAAAGAGAATAAGTCTTGCACTGCCGCCTTGTGTCGGCCAGCGTTAATACGACGAACGCACAGCTACGGGCAGTAGGAACAGACTCACTATACATTTATTCTCTAACTGATCAAGATGGCAGCTTTCAGCACAAATGTTGGAAATAGAATGACGCTGAAAAGAGTACGTTCGGTGCCTTGATGTTCTTGACTGAATCGCTGAATGTCATGGCAAGCTGCCTCAAACGGTTGACTTATTCGTCCCTGCTGGTTAATTTTGCAGTTTATGCTGAGACAAGAAGTGCTCAAACTGTATCGAGACACATTGCGCACGATTCGTGCTGTTGACGACGAGCGGCAAAGGAAAGAACTGCGGACGTGGGCCAGGCATGACTTCGACAGTAATAAGCATGTTACAGAGGAGGTGAGGATTCTGTGCTTCTCAGCGAGCAACATATGCCAGTGCTGACGAAGAAGTGCTTCATAGCGACAACTGCACAGCTAGGAGAGCGTGTTTCGAATAAATTTTGAGAGCGTATGCATCCACTCTACTGTCAATCAGTGGTCATTGGGAATCCATTGGGGATCATACCTGATCATACCAGTGTCAGTGCACTGCAGAAAGGCCAGAAAATCCGCCGATATGAGGTAGATTCAGTTTCGAATCTTCTCTGTTTCACTTTGTGCGTTCCAGAGAAGCTTGTGCACTGTCAGATACCGTCCAGGTTATTCAGCGATTAGTATACCATACTTTCAAGGTATGTTTCTGGTACCTTCACGTAAATAAACTGCGCAGCGCGCCTTTTAAGAATTTAGAGTTGACCCGGCTTGTTTATAACCGAAATGGCCAGAACGATCAGTCAGTAAAAGGTTCTGAAAAACACGCTGCTTTTTTTGCTCGCAGCCTTGCTGTTTGTTAACTTAATTCTTTCAAAACTTATTGTTTTCTTCAGTTTAATTTCTCGTTGTATCTCTTAATTGTGGCTCTTGTCGTTTCAGGATGCTATCAAGATGCATATTGCGCGGGGAAAACTGGCGCTCAAGGAGCTCCAGTCATCGGTACATCTTTCGAAGTAGTCGGCAGCTCATGAACATAACATAACTTAACATAGTGCTTGCTTATTTTTGCGTGCACGTTTTTCCTTTCCTGGCCCGAATAAACTGCATTAGTTATGAAATGCTCTCGATATCTGACACCTGAAACACGCTTTTCATACTCGATCGCCACTTTTCTGCTGTTTTCACTGGCACGCGCAGACGTAAAATATACTAAATGACTATCTCTGTAGTGCTTTCTGTTTAGAAGAACGAAGACGTTTGGAGATGAGTGTATGGTGACACGAAACGTGTGAATAAAATATGACCAACAGCAAGAGAGGCAAGATGGGCAAGACGGCTGTCGTCTGCAGCAGCTCGGTGCTCTCCATGTGCTCATGCCGCATCGCTTTCGATAGCAGCGTCATCTTTTTACTTTCTTAGTCAAAACACTACGTAAACAAATTGTCTGCGCAAAATTATAACATTAATTTTGTATTTTTTCTTGTTTGTTTAAATTAGGTGACGATAAGTGAATTAACTTGACTTGTCATCGGCAACCAAAGTCCCAAAGTTATCATTATCATCATCATGATCGACGGTCATAATGGCAGCGCCCATAATAGGACGTTACATGCACTGAGAGCAGAATCAACTATATGGGCGTTGTGAATCAGATTGGCGTCGAAGTTTTGTTTAAACATGGAAGAAGAAACATTTAGTTGACCTGTGTCCAACTCGAGATTCTTTGAAGTCAGGCTCGAAAATGTTATCGGGCAGTAAACTGCTTTTGTGGAAAGTTCTTTGCCGGTCACGACGGAGCGCTGCGAGGTGCCGATGGCTGTGTAGCTCTGCTCGGCCAGAAATTGATGCCGCTGTCAAAGAGAGAATCTCTCGCGGTCCTTCGCTTGAGTATTTCATCGCTAATTCGGTGAATAACCGCTCAGAAACTGGAGCGGGATGTTCTACAGAGCGTCTTCTACATCCGTACGTTCCAGCGGAGGACGTTCATTCAAAAGGGAAGAAAGGTGAATGCCGAACTGTGAACACTGTTTGTCATCAGTCGAGCTGCTTCCCGCCTGTTCGATGCGACATGTTATGCTGCTGTTAACAAGCAGTTGTCGACTGAAAGCGTGTACCTTCTGATTTCGGGCTCGTTAGGGGATGGCTGGGAACTTCGCGTAAATTTTGCGACGCGATCGCTGTCTAACGGGCTCGGAAAAGCACCAGTTCGTGACGCATACGAGAGTAGTTGAAATGATTTCGTTTACGGTTCTTTAAATAACGTGTTTGCCTTATATAAAGAACTGCAGTGTAATGTTGTTGGAAAATGTTTCGGAAACTCGCACCCGTAACGACAGTATCCGAAAGCTACTTTAACTGGCACGGCACTCCGCCCGTCACTGTCAGTGGGCCGTGCAAAACTCTAATAGCAATGTCTATTATAGTGGTGTTGCTCACTGCGTGGTTCTCTTTCAGTGCGATAGCATTAGAGTCCACATTCCGCAGAAATGGCAGTGTCACATGTTTCGCTAATTGGTCAACAGAGGTCACGTAACCTTGTGACATCACAGCTGCTCACCGGATTGAGAGGTCCCGTGACCTTATGACGTCTTCGCGACTTGCTCATCGGGGCAGTTAGCAACCGGCCCAGTGGATTGGTTGCATGACCTGGTGACGTCATCACAGCCTGCCCACAGAAGAAAGAGGAGCAAGTAAAAGAAGGCAGAAAGAGCTAGAAAGAAGGAAGAAAGAAAAAAAATGGCAGGAAAATTCTGTATGTGGTGTATGTGTATGGGGTACATCAACATTGAACCAATCCCATCTCATTTGCTGATTCAGCTGTGTGATTGAAGTGGACCAATTGAGTGCTGACTAGTGTTTCAGGAGCAACCCCGAAGCACATAAATTACACAGAAACACCAAAAGAGCTACAATGGGGATCTCTAATGCTATCGCATTCCACTGTTAAGGTACATGAAGTGTTCTCCAAGTTTTTTCATAGCTATTGGAAATGTTCATTACTTTTCCAGTGCATTTTGAAACCTATGGCTGCCAAATGAACGTGAGTGACACTGAAGTTGCCTGGTCCCTGTTGAAGGATGCTGGCTTTGAGAAAACCAACTCTGCCAGTGAGGTATATCTGATTGTAAATTTTTGTGCACAGAAATTAACACAGGTTTCTCAATGTTTCAGGCAGATGTTGTGCTCATCATGACCTGTGCCATCAGAGAGGGTGCCGAAGGAAAGATCTGGAAAAGGATTAGCCAACTAAAAGCGGTGAAGAAACTGCGGCAGAAAAGCGCGAATGGGCCACTGCAAATCGGAATACTGGGTGAATCCTCTTGCATGACACACTAGCTTTTGACTTGAAGTGTGCGTGTAGCTGATCATTAGTATATTTTGTTGACCTTATTTAGATGATTCTGTTCACATTATATAAGGGCATGCAAACAATTCTCTAACCTTTCTTGTTCCTTCTGTCGTGCATTTGAATGCATACTTACGATGGGCTCACTTGTATGGTTTGGACTGTGTGATGCGGATTTTCTGAGCACTTTTTACGATTCTTGCATGAAGGATTCGGCAAGATGAGAGTACTGATTTTCATGTTCAATAGAAGAAACCTTTTCTCTTAATCAGTGTTCTTACAGTGAGAATGAAATCCACTGCTCAGTGCTGAAATCTCAAAACACATTCTTGTCTTTCTTTTTACTGGTTTAACTTTTTAACTTTTGTTTTTGCAAAAGGTCCATCTCAGTTATTTTCTGCATACTTAATTAATGCTAAAGGTTAAAGTTCTAGAGGCATACTTCTGGCTGATTGTTTTTGAAAAGCATTCATCTTCTACATAAGGCTATCATATGCATAATGCAAACATTTGCCATTATCTAAATGATTAAGTCCATTGCCTCATGGAATTCTTTGCATCTCACAGGCTGTATGGCAGAGAGGCTCAAAGAGAAGCTTGTAGAGAAAGAGAAGGCAGTGGACATAGTTGCCGGCCCCGACAGCTACAGGGACCTGCCACGTCTCCTGGCAAATGCCCGTTCAGGACAAGTTGGAGGTGAGACGCTTCTTCCCTTACTCCGTACAGGATGGCATCATGGCATGCTGAGTTCTTTGTAGGCCAAGTGCATTAATTTCTCCAAAAGGCTCTGCATTTTAAGCGTTGTATGTTTTGAAGTCCCATAAACTGTGTTTGAGGAGTACAAATTTTCTGAAAATGTCAAAGTTATGTGTTTGTGATGTTGTTTGTACCAGTCTGGAGACCAATCCAATTGGTAAAGTTCAGCTTCTGGTCTGAGGAATAGAAATGCTGACACCTTGTAACAGCAAAGCCACAAAGAAGCGGAACTGCAGGTGCTTTAGGAGCAGTGTATCCATGATGTAGCGAAACCAGTAAAATAATCGTAAAATAGTCGACATGGCCGAAATTCGTATTACTAAATTTTGCCAATAACTTGCTTAGGAGGAGCTCAGGTTAGTCAGTGGGGAGGACCTTTTCAGAAACTTTGGTACTGTCTCTATGCCGCTCCGCTCGCGGCGATTCCAGAGGCTGCAGAGAATCGAGCGCCAAGCATCAGTTAGATTGGCTTCCTTGCACAACACTAGCAGCATGCGGCGGCGGCAGGTCAAACATCAGCTAGGGTGGTTTCCCTGCATTAGAGCAGTGTCGCATGAAAACAGGATGCCAGAGTGAAAAGCTATCGCCATTTTCACCACATCAGCGAATGTCGGGAAGGCTGCAACCTACCATGCTGCTGGTGCTGGTATGGGGCACTATCGACGAGAGCAAGAGGCACAAATGGGTGCCAACTGCCTGGCTACAAACTGTTCACCCCGCTATATCTTCCATTGCACTATTGGCACGAACGAGATAAAGGCGAACCTTAGCGCAAACGCTTGCCACATCACCACGAGTCACTCATGTAGTGAGGTAAAGCCTGCTGCCTGCCACCCAAGTGGGCACAGCTTGGCGCTCGGCAGTTCGATATATCTGTTTTATGATCAACCACGTTTGATATATAAGGTTAGAATTGCATATGCTTGACAAAAATATTTCAGAACAGTTCGATATAGCCAACAATTCGTAATACTCATGTTCATTATGTCGAGATGTGACCATATAACACATAGATATGTTCTTTGTAGGCATATGCAAACACCACTTTTTAAAACCAAAACACATTGCTGAAAACCGAAGTCAGTACGCGTTGAATAGTGATTGGTTCAAAATGAATAATTATGTGAAACAGCAAAGCGCAAGAATCTGCCCTGTGCTAGGATGCTATGCCTTATGGAGCTGTAGTTATAACTGTCGAGAGATGCAACACAGCTCTTCAGTAGGGGGTACATACCTCAAAGTCCATATATATTAAAGAGACACTGAGGACGTTATCAAACTTGTTTGTTAGTAAAATCCGATAGGCATTCTGGGGCTTTGTTGCCGCTTCTCTGGCAGCGAAAGATGCATTCATTGCTAAGAGATTTGGATACGAAGTTGAAAAACTTTTTCTCGCCGCTACAATTCAAACTAGGGACTCTCTGACGATGAAATAGAGGAAGAGTGACGTAAAGCTGCGGAAACGGAAACGAGGACTCCGTGATTGCTGGCAGCAGGCACTATGCTCTTGCCTAGCAGCAGCCGAAATGAAAACTACTGCCGACCAGGCGTTGAAGGCCTCTATCAGCCATCGTCGCTTCGTTTACGTTTGCACCAACTTTACGATGGATTTCGTTCCCAATTGTGACAGCGAAGTTCTCACAAAGAACTGCAGCCTGCATTCAGCAACCTCAACTCCTCATAGCGTGCAATGCTTTTGAGGGCTGAGGCGGCGAGTGTGGTTAGAAAGTGCTAGCGCCGAGGATTCGGCAGCATGTCACCACTGAGCCACCGTTATGACTCATGTGTAGCGACTGGTACGTGCGGGCATATTAGAATTTTGTTATAATAGTCCTCGTAGGGCTGGTTATACACCCCAGCGCCTTGGTATGTTGACGAAGCGAGCACGCCAAGTAGTGCGTTCGCTAGCATGGAGGCGTGTTGAAAATTGGCTGTACACAGCTCTTTTCCTTGTCGCAGTTGCCTGCTGTTGCACAAACTTCGTCCGGGGAGCATTTAGAGAGGCACTTGGAGGTTCTCTGCTGCTCTGCCCTTCTAAACCAATGCGCAAAACGAAATCATGCGGGCATGCAGAACGCACACCCACAAAGCACTCCACAATATACTAAAACTCAGCTGGCCACCTGTTGCGCCGCCATTTGCAGGTTTTCTTTGACTTCCAACATTCAGGTTGTCTTTTTCCCGTCTTCCTTGTGTGATATAAGTGCAGTAGTGCTTTCAAAACAAAACATATATACCTCTCAGTATCGATCAAACACGTAACCTTCATGCACATTTGTCAGCCTCAAGGATCTGTGGTATCTTTTCTCCTTTTTCGTCATCACGCTTATACTTGCGAGAATGGCCTGTGGCGGCGATACCTGTATTTTAGTTCTTTCTCTTTTCTACCTTACAAGAGCTTTTTTTTCAGAAAGAGTGGTGTTTTTGTGCTTAGGAGCTGGTATTCTAGCGATACAAGCCGGCTTCAATTTCTCCTCAGTGTCCTTTTAACTCTATGACCGTCATGTGATACGTTCAGAAAAGCTGCCTTTGCTACTGATTACAACAGTGTATAAACTAGTGCCGCATTTGACAACAGTGTCATTATCCCTTTGCATGCATAGCTGTAATCTTAAATGGGACCAGTATCTTTTTTCAATTTAGCAGAGCTGTTGTAGTAGGCTTTGAGAGAACAAGGCCTGTAATGTCCAGGTGGAGGGCTGATTTATGCTGACTTCCTTGCATTTGGCGTCCCAGTAGTGCATAAGCAGTTGCCAACATTACATTTTATTTTTTTTTTCAGAGTTGTGTCATCTTTGTGTGACCTTCCCTTTATTGAATTTCAGAAATTAAACTACTCTCTTATGCAACTAAAGCACAAATGTCATTGCTTGTACTTTATTTTATGATTATATCTCATGTGTAATACATCTACAAGGGTTCTTTGAGGAAATAGATTGAAGTGCATTGAATGAAAGTTAGCGAAGTACAGTGGTACGCTGAGAGAGGGTTTATCTGGTGTGCTTGATGAACATTCAGATACTGCTACATGCAAAAAGGGTAACATATGTGTTTGCATGATATCAGCTGCTTTACCTGTGAAGATGAAGAGTTGCTATCCTTGTAGCATGTGTCAACCTACAGTACGACTATCATTTGGTGAGCCCCGCCGCGGTGGCTCAGTGGTTACGGCACTCGGCTGCTGACCCAAAAGACGCGGGTTCGATCCCGGCCGCGGCAGCTGAATTTCGATGAAGGCAAAATTATAGAGGCCCGTGTACTGTGCGATGTCAGTGCACGTTAAAGAACCCCACGTGGTCGAAATTTCCGGAGCCCTTCACTACGGCGTCTCTCATAGCTTGAGTTGCTTTGGGACATTAAACCCCAACAAACGAAATGAACGAATAAACGAAACGTGTCATTTGGTGATTGTAGGTTAGAGGTGTGGGTTTGCTGATGTGTATTTCTGTTTCCACGTTTCAGACCATGAAGAATATTACCTTCACTTAATTTATAGTCATGAGTGTTCCTCTCCATTTCGGTTGTGTTCATGTTCGATGAGTAACGGGATGAGTGTTCATTTGGCTATATGGGAGTACGCTTTCTGTTTGAGAGAAGGGCTATTGCTAAGCCACGGTTGAGTGCAAAAGCAGGGTGACAAAAACCACCTTTTTCAAAGCACACTGTAGCAAACACACCCACCTGCACAAATTCAAGTTCCTGCTGCCAAACATTGTCATTACTTGGTCAAGCTAGGAAATGCAGCTTACTCTTAGCTTGTTGAGCTCTGTGCAAAAGCGCATACAGTGATTAGAAGTTGATTTCCTGTGATAACCATGAGAGTGATAATCATTCTGCATTTCTTTTGCAGTGAATGTTCAGCTATCTCTGGATGAAACCTATGCTAATGTTCTCCCTGTCCGTCTTAAGGAGGATTCCAAATCTGCATTTCTGTAAGTGTATATCTGTACAAGGTGTGCTTCTGTGTTATGGCATGTAAAGAAGAATTAACGTGGAAAGTTTGACTTGTTGATGGCTTAAGGGTGATGCGGGCTAGTGTATAATTCACGTGATGTTCCATAGCGCAGAACGACAACGAAGGGACAAGACACAAGCGCTGTGCTTGTTGATGGCATTGATGTGTGGTGACAAACGAGTGCAAAAAGACAAGCAGAAGAAAGAGGAAGAGACAAGTGGCTCTCACTCATCATCTGAAATTTTATTAAAACACACATGAAAATAGAGCACAATCTCCAGATACGATCACGGTTGATACGAATTTCAGTCAAATCAAAACCAACTGGCCTAACTTGCCTCCACTGAACGATGGGCTTCATGAGCAGTTTTTTTTTTTAATTTTGAGTGAGCGCAAAGAAATTTGTAGGCGCAAACTTAACAAGCACACAGAGCGAGAGGACACAGTACATGCACCGTCCTCACAGCTGGTTTATTGGAAAGGCCACGGTTGCTTCAATAAAATACAACAGTGACACAACAGCAAAAACTGTTGTACAGCCTCCAACTAGCCCCGCTTTCTCTCCTGTTGAGCACGGAGAAGACAAGAACAACAGAAAGGCTGATACACTAGTGCTGTGTGTATCATGGATTTGTATTGTCCCTGTCGTCTGTGTGTGCTTACTCAAAATGAGAAAATGTAGTACCAATCACTCCCATTGAAGGGCTTATTCAAGGAGGGGAATGTGGGTGACTGTTTTCTCTAAGGGAGAAATTCTCTGTGAACAAACTGCAGTGGCTTTCATTTCTTCAATGAACGAATGCACTATGCACAAAGTGCACCTTCCTTACTGCCCCTTTTGAGACTTGTTCACAAATCCAGCCTAGCTGCTTCAGAAATGCATTTGGGACAAGTAAGCTGCACATTAAATTTTTTTTCAGTCTATTGTGTGGTGTGTACGTGTTGTTTTTTCAACAGCCCATGGGTCATTTGTGCACAGGTCCATCATGCGTGGCTGCAACAACATGTGTTCCTACTGCATAGTGCCGTTCACACGTGGCCGAGAACGAAGTCGTCCCTTAGCGACCATCCTTGATGAAGTGAGGGCCCTCTCAGATCAGGTCTGTACTTGTGATTTTCATGTGATGTTTGTGTTGCATATTATTACAATTTGTACATTACGCTAGCACCTTGCTTGCAAAAATGTATATCCAATATGTGGACCTGTACCATACAGCATAATGTTACCTTGTAAGAAAAGTCTTCAATGCATGCTCTTGCTCTTGGCATTGTTCATGCCATACAGTGTTTGAATTAACGGAAGTCTTTTCAATACATTTGATGCTGACGGAAGGAAAATGTCGGTTTGATTAAGCTGACCTTTTGAATTAAGTAAGTTTGAATTAATGACAGTCTACTGTGTGCACATCTTCCTTTGGCTCAATAGCTTTTTCAAATCTTTGAACTTGGGAATTCCTGAATCTTTTGTCCTGCATTAGGGCGTGAAAGAAGTTACGCTGTTGGGACAGAATGTGAACAGCTACCGAGACACTTCGGCTGAAAGCCTGGCTCTGATTGATCGCAGCAGAGATGGCCCAGCGGTGTTGAGTCGTGGCTTTCGCACCATCTACAAGCTACCCTTGGGTGGCTTGCGATTTGCCGATCTCTTGGACAAGGTCTCACAAGTTGACAGGGAAATGCGCATCCGCTTCACCTCACCGCACCCCAAGGACTTCCCAGACGAGGTAGGTATCCCGCTTATTTCACATCTTGACCATTACTGCCACGGACATGAAGAAGAACAAGAAAAAAATTTATTTATTAGTTGGCATTATAAGGGACTCTATGTTCAGGGTCTTTGTCCTGTTGTTTCTAGCCTTGATGTTGTTATAATGCTCGGTCTGGCACCTTTGCACGACTCACCAGCTGGTAGGAGTTGGCTTCTCCTAGTAGCTTATGAGTCTGGTGGTGAAGATTGCTGTAGCCATCTTGAGCAACGCGTAAAAATATCACGATATATTCATTCCTTGGTTCCGAATATAACGCGAAATGAAGTTCTGAAACCAGTGAGCTACAGATAGGAATGCACATACGGAATTATTTATTTCAAGTTGCCATCTTCGGGTAACTAAACATAGTTGTAAGAAGCTACAGAGGATTTTAGCCAGCACTTGGCTAAAGCATGTCCAGAGACAAGGCACCTCTTGGTGAACTTGCATCACTGTTTACGTAGTTACTCAGTTGGTGGAGCACCGGACGCAACATTCGGAGGTCGTGGATGCGGACCCCACCAGTGGCGTGTGGTTGTTTTTTCTTCTGCTTTTATTGGTCTCCCATTGATGAAAAACTGTAAATTAGAAAAAAAAAAGACATCTCCTATGCTCCTTGGTTTTGGTGACTGTTGGCTTCTGTCATATTTACATAATGTGGTTTTACTGTGCTGTTTCTTTCCCCTCTCTGTTTTTTCTTCTTAGTTTGTTTTGCATCACTTTTCATCCCTGTTCACTCAGGCTGTGCAGATGGCTGTAGAATGGCAAAAGCAGAAGCAGCAGCAAAGCTGCTATTTTGTAGTATTGCTCATTTGTGGACTACTGACCTGCAGGTGTCGAAGCCATGTTTTGAGAGCATAACTCTAGTAAACAAACTTATAGTAAACTAACTGAAAGATACCATGGGTAGCCAGTACTAGTTTTTTTTTTCTCTAAGTTAAGCTGTGCGTAAAACTTGGGAGCACCATTTTAAGACATAAGACACTTTTCAACGTGCAGCTCCTTGTTCTTTGCTGTTCAGCGCAGTCAGAAGCAACACACTTCGGGCACAGGCTGACTTCTGTGCCCATATAACTTCTACTGCACGTGCATTTTGCAAGGGTGGACAGCTGCGAAGCTGCTCTATTTCAATGTCAGTCACACCACTTGCTGAGCTAAAGGTTGGACCCCGTGTTTCATTTACTTGTCGCAGCAGGACAACATTTATGTGGAGCAGTAGCTTACATCGTACTGGAATGGATTCTGAATGCTCCTCTATAAAGTGCTACCTCGTGAAGAAAAAGAGTAAAAAAATTGTTTTCCCAGTTCCCCTGTTATATCCTAGTTATTGGGTGCTCTCCCTCGCTTGCTGAAACAGTGGAGCAGACATGCTAGTGAATGGGAGGGCAGAAGCGGCACTTTTAGGAGAGAGAGCTTGCTTTGCCAAAACCAGCTAGGTGACCTGGCTCACACTGAAATCAAGTAAGCATCAAATGGGAGGAGAAGTTGCAGCTTTGTCGAGTTGATTGAGAGCGTGGTGTGTTGCATTTCTTGTGTTTGCATTTACAGGTGCTGGAAGTCATTAGAGACCGGGACAACATCTGCAAGCAAATCCACCTGCCTGCCCAGAGTGGAAACAGCGCCATCTTGGAGCGCATGAGGCGAGGCTACACTCGTGAGGCGTACCTGGAGCTCGTTCATCGGATACGTGAAGTTTTGCCAAGTATGGCTGACTCTTTGCTAATTGAGGCCAGTAAGCCACCTGCAAGGCTCAGCAGGGCCACAGAAAATGAAGCAGTGAAATTCTTCACAACAAATATTAAGTGTGGCATAGCTAATGGAGATGGCTATGAATGCTGGATAATTAAGCTTTGTATAGACATGCGATTTTGGTGAATTCTTACTTATACTAAGATTAGTGGTGGCGTTTGCATGACTTGCCAGAAAGCAAACTTAAATATGTTACTGTCAGTTAAGCTTAACAGGCTGTGTGCAGTTTTGCATGGGGAAGCCTTATTGTGGCATCCGTCACTTATGGAGGGCAATGCCATGCTAAAAGGTTTGTGCATTTCGCCATTCATGATCATTAGAGACTGGATTTTAGGCAAATGCCTATTTTTTTTCAACGCTTCGTAGGCACACCATTTTTATACATATGAGCAGGAATTAGGTGTTGGCAATATATTTAATACTTTTTTATAGTGCCTATAAATGCCAATTTTGGGTGTCAGTGCCTATAAATGCCTATTTCCGATGTCGGTGCCTAAAAATGCCCTATTTTACAGAAAAGGGGCCTGAAATACGCTGTGGTTTTGCTTTCAGATTCTGTTTGCTCTCGAATCCATTTCGGTTTTGAGTAGAACACACATGTGGCAACATTAGATGACCTCGTCAGTTGGCTGTGGTGAACACTGCACCTACGCCGGCTGTGTACACAATACCAACCACGTCAGCCAAAAATATCGAAGCAACCTTTTTCCTATTTTCTGCCATTTTATCGTGGCAGCTTGTTGATGACTTTGGCTTTAAAGTGGTAGTTGACCAGATGGCACCACATTTCGGAAAATATACGGAGTAAGTTATAGGTTCGTCCAAATAATTCCCAGTTGGTTCCAATTCAAACCAACTGTAAAATGTTCCATAAACCTGCTGGAAACAGTTTAACTGATTAAAATTTCCACCCGGGTAACCTGCCTTATTTTCGTTCCTTGTGCCCCAGATGGTGCTTGTCTGCTACTGCTTCCATAGCTTTAACAGTGATTTCTAGATGGATGATGTTTATTTTACCATGGATTCTCGTGGATCTAAGTGGGCCCGTGCACAACTATGATTCTTTTCGGCATATTCCGCATCAAGCAGCACTGTGTGTAACATTTTCTAGCATCTCGTATTTATGGTTTCCAGACCCTTCTAATGGCAAGCACCATTTGATAGTCGCATGGCTCCAGACACGTGAAGCCGCAAACTATAAGACACTGTTTACACAAATGACAACATATTTACTAATGTTGAAGCATCGTGTATGCCTGCAATAAATAAGTTCAATTCCTGTGTGAGCGAAGACTGAACTCATTTGTCAGATGCTTTGAATTGACAATGTTTCTATCAGTTTCTAAATACATGGCCTCCTGTTAAGGTGTTCATTGTTTCTACTTTTGTACACGACAAGCGAATTGTTTGTTTCAAGGTATACCAAAGTGTTTTAAAACGGTTGGTAACCATCCCGTTTGCTCTGCTGAAGCATATGTATTGTACGAAAAGTTACGTGACAGCCTTAAAAAAAACGGCTTCTAATGTTCACACCTTGCTTAAGGTCCCAAATCATTCCTGCTGTGTTTTTGTTTTATTTTACGGCAGATATTGCGCGCTGAAGTTCGGAACTGTGTGCACTTTTGATAAAGTTTATAGTGCCTATTTTTCTCCGTTAGGTGCCTAAAATGCAATTTTAGCCGCCTATTTATGGCGCCTAAAACGTGCTTTTTATTGCCTAAAAATCCGGCCTCTAATGATCACATACAGTGTAAAAGGTTTGTGCACTTTGCCATTCATGATCACATACAGTGCTGTGCTGGTTAAATATTTTCCATGTTTGACATTGCACTGTTGCAAGTGGTGGATTATTTTATTCAGTATGACAAAATAGGTTGGTTAAGAAAACCAAATGTGGCATAGGGCATAATATGTCACCAAACGTCATTTATGTGCAAAACTTGACAAATAAAGAAAGGGTTCAAGAGGTAGAAGTATTTATAGATGCTTTAGTTAGCAGTGTAGGAAGCCAATATGTTTTTAATGTAAGGGTATTTAAAAGGTCTGCAAGTTTATGCTAAGGTCTGCAAGTTTATGCTAAGGTCTGCAAGTTTATGCTAAGGCTCTGTGGACTGAGTAAGCCTTGACAGGTGTGAGTAGTGTGCTTTCCATATGGAGCGGTCTACTGCATCTGCAAATACACTTAAATCAGCTTTTGCAGCATTTATTCATTATTTCAGTTAGTGAATGGTTGGGTGTTTGGCTGGCCCATGAAAAAGCCAGTACTCTAGGCAGAGACAAAACTCGGGTTTTGTATGTACCTATACTAAAGTTACCAAAAGTAGTTCTTGAGTATTGGGCAAGTCGGCCATACATCGTTAAAAGCAAGGTGTGCAACACAAACTTGGACATGACGAGCACAAGGAAAAGCACTTGGACAACGACACTGAGCCTCTCCTTGTGCTCTTTACATCCATGCTTGTGTTGTGAAGTTCCTTGCTTAACAAGAGTTAGCAAAGTTCATTTTAGCCGATGACAGCCATGTAAGGTCATCCCTTTAACCTGCAGCATGGTCCTACTGCCGTAAATGTCAAGGAGCTCTCAGCTGCACTCTCCTAGTAAAGTGCTGTCTAGCTAAATATTCTCTTAGTAAAGAAGTTACTCAAAAATGTACAGCCCGAGTGCTTTGTTATGTTTTCTGTTTCAAACAGCATTTTTTGTTTATTCCTCCTCCTCTACAACCTTATAATTTGCTGTTTGCCATGCACAGCGAAATTCCTTTGATTCACTTGGTGCAGCTAGACTGCTGACTAGACCGCAGTTATGTGCGAGCAGTTCTTTGATATTCAGAATTCTTTACTAACAGTACACATGCATCATCTCAAAAATTCCAAGTCGCGTTTCAGTGCAGTGTGACCAAAAGCTGCGAGCAATCTGATCCGAATTACCGCCAGGTATATGTGTCACTGTCGCAACCATTGAGTTCCTTTCATTGCGGGCCCAAGCTTGCCAACAAAAATTTTATTTTGAGTTGTTTCTCTGCTTGTAGTCACCAGCACGTGACATCAGGCAGTCTAGTCGCATCTACTGAATCTATGCAAGATATCTCGGCTCACATGCCGAGTAGTAAGGGTTAGGTTGTGCATGAGGTGCATAGAAAAGAGAACGCGGTTCAGTTACACATTGGCAGCATTGAACAAAGAACAGTAAGGAACACAGCCAAATATTGTGACAAAGTCCCCTAAAAGGTTGGAGTTGGCTAGAAAAAAAAAATGGAAATGTTTTTAAACAAACCTTTCAATGAACCTGGCCTGGTTCCTTTTTGCAAAGTGGTTGTCTGATGCTATTTGCTGAGATTTGGTGATTCTGCACATGGCACAAGAGCCTTTACTGGTCACTCACCAGCTGTCCCTTTCTCTCTTGCTCTGCCGTAGACGTGGCCCTCACCAGTGACTTCATATGTGGCTTCTGTGGTGAGACAGAAGAAGCCCACCAAGACACCATTTCTTTGGTCGACCAAGTGCGGTACAGCACGGCCTATGTGTTCCCTTACAGTCTTAGAGAAGTACGCTTGCTGTTAGCTTTGCTCTTTCTTGTTTTATTTTTTTATTGTTATTTTATTTTACAATGCCAGTTAGGTAGATCCAATTCTACAAACCTAGCAGACATGCTCAGGGAGAATGTGTGCACAGCATAGGTTGCACAGCATGTGATTCGTTATCTGTGTCATTCATTAACAGTAGTGGTAGGCTCAGTGTGCACAGATGCTACAAAAACATCACTGCGAACACAGACATGTACCATCAGCATCAAATGAAATGAAATGAATGAAGTGCATGAAATGAATGAAGTGAAATGAATGTAAGAAATGAAGTGCAAGCACACAAAAAAATATTAGGTGCTGCTGTAGAAATACAGGGGGAACTCATTCACCCTTCCTAAGAACGTTCTTCAGAACTTGAAGCTGAAAATCATCTGCACCAGTACTGAGTCTGTCCAGCTGAAATCTTACTTTGCTGTTCACGCGTCACTTCGTTGTTTGTTTCATTTGATATTGATGTGCATAGCAGCACGGCTCCATTGGTTGGAGGGCCACAGTGTTGTGTGATGTGCCAGTTACAGAAAAGAGAGAAACCATATTGAAAAACAGATTTTAGCCGGCATAAAAGATTCACTGACATGCTACTCTTCGTGGGGAAAAGTATTGGGGATACAAAGATGAAAGGAGACAGGCACACAAAATTATAATGCAAGAAGTAAAAGAAGGGAAAAGAAAAAAACAAGAATGAAAAGAATAAAAAATATATGGGCACTGAATTTGGGCTGAGGTATGTCGACGAAATTTAATGCATAGCAACGTTTAAACTGCATTGTTGTGTGCATTGCAATCTATGCAGCACATGATATAAGATAGTCAGAGGAAGAGAAAAACACTCTTCAGTGGGAAAAACGGGAGAGGCTGGCCACAGGAACACAATCGCCAGCAGGGCAAAGCCTCTCCCATTAATTGCCAGTTAGCCCTGACCTGAGCTAGCTGTGGCCACCCTATCCCCGCAGACTTCCTATCTCTTCTCCCCACCTGGCTCTCTGCCATCTTCTGCTATATATTTGTCTTCCCTTGGAATCTGCTTCATTACCATTACAGACCATTGGATAGGCCACATGTTGGACAAGTTATGACAGGGCAAGGAAAAAAGATGGGAACAATAAAATATATAGAGGCAAGCAGTGGCCCTGACCTAATGCCTTTCAATTAGATCAGTGAAGATTTTTTTAACAAATTTCATGAATGCTTTCAAATCAGACTGCCTTCACACTTTCTAGCTGCCTAGATTTCTTCAAGGAAAATCATTGGCACCAATGTGGCAGAATTCCTGCATGTTGGTTCACACGGAATTTTATTTTATTTAGCAATATCTGCCTTCTTTTTGCACGTCTATGAAACAGTACGTTGGATGACTGCATTTTTTTTAAGTGAATCTAATGGTCTATGCAAATGTTACTGGTTTGGCGAGCCTTGTGCACTAGAGTTGTTTTTTGGATGTACACTTCAGCAGTTTTCGCACATTAAGCTCAAGGAGCTGTACAACAGGAAAAAAGTGTTATTTAAATGAATGTATGTCCAGAAGCATGCACTATATTAAGCCGTACTAAACTAAACTAATGCGCCCTTTGCAGAAAACGCATGCACACCGTCGCCTGGAAGATGATGTCCCACTTGACGTCAAAAACCGCCGAGTTGGGGAAGTGTTGGCTGTCTTCCGTCGTCGAGCAAAAGAGCTCTTTGATCAACAGGTCTCATCACATCAGCTCGTCTTGGTTGAAGGAGTAAGCATGCCCTCCTCTTGGATTGTGAGAAACACATGTTGTGCCAGTGATCTGCTTGCTTTTCCCCAGCCTTGCTGTAATGTCTCATTTGGCAGAGAAATTTAGAAGAGATGCTGTAGTCAACTGCAAGATACAGGCCAACAATCCATGCAGACATGTATCTATAGTCGGATACTACTCAAGAACGAAGGGGCTTTTCCCTGTCAAAGGGCTCCCTTTCGGCCAATAGCGTTGGCCAATTCTCACAAGCCTGCTAGCGTGACAATGCAGGGAGTAGCAGATGAGAGGGGATAGCCCCCCTTCCTGCATTGTCACGCTAGCAGATTCATAGGAATCGGCCGACATATTGACCTGGAGGAGGGTCCTTTGTCTGGAAAAAGCCACTTCATTCTTGTGTCATATCTGACTGTAGTGCACTCCTGAATCGTAATTTTTATCTTTATTGTGCACAGAAGTATGTGTCAATCAGCCTTTGTTTTAGAATTCCTTATGCTGATGGTAACAAAAGGTTACAGAGGTCAGAATTCACTGAGCAAAAAAATCTTCAGTCTTGATATTCCAACTTCTCTCTCTCTCTGTTTTTATGGCAGCTTTTATAAATGGCATCACTGCAGTGCACCTTGATACTGGAGTGTTTATGGGAAGGGAGATACTTACACAAGTGCAAAATATTGTTGATACTCCAATAATGTCACTTTTGATTGTCCGTACTCTGTAATCTTCCCAATCCTTGTCCTTCCAGACTAGCCGGCGTTCACCAGAGGACTTGTCTGGCAGGAATGACAACAATGTCAAGGTTATATTTCCTAAAATGCATGTTGTGGAGCACCCAACGTCTTCAGTCAAGAAGGAGATTGAGCCTGGCGATTATGTGGTTGTCAAGGTACTGTTGTGATTGTCACAGCCCTCAACCGTATTGGCATGCAGCAGACTAAGTTCCCTTTAGTGACAACTCACAAGGTACCCTTGACTTGGTATTTCATGTTTTTGCATCACTGTTTTTCATTGCTTCCAGATTGAAGAATGCTCCAGCCAGGTACTCAAAGGCACCCCTCTGTACATCACTTCACTGCAGCAACACATGGCCGATGAAAGGGAGCGTGCACATGTGGCACAAGCCTAGTCTTTGTGCCCACCGTAGCTCTCTTACTGCTCGTTATTTATGCACAGAAATGGTGGTTATTAAAGCTTACATCTGCCTTCTGGGCATGTCTTGTTTACGGAGTGGCCTCTGTGCTTTTTTTTTTTCGCCTGTCATCTGGTGTTAGAGTATGTAGTTATTGAAGGAAATAAGTGAACGCTGCTTTTATTCATGCTTCCAGAAACCCAAAGGTTACAGGATGAGTGCTTGAGTAAATGCCACTGACATTGTCTTATTAAAAATATCTATTTTTTGACAGCAGCTGATCTGGGTTGGAAATGGGTGTGGCATGACACCGGTGTCGTGTGAGCGAGCACATTTATATTTTGTGAAAAATTATATTATAGCATCTGCTTCTATGTTCCACAGATTACTAATTTGTGACAGCCACATTATCACTAGGGGTTCTATCGCAGCCATTTGGCTACTGCATTCTGTCCATTCGTCTAGAAGCAATAAAACATTGTCCCTTAGTGACACCATGAGGACTAAGGTGCTAACCTTGAAGAGTGTGGAACACAATGTCAGATTATGGCTATTGCCCATGTAAAAAACCAAAGAACTGTCATGGCAGAAACTATCGCTCATAGCATTTGGTTGGCAAAATCTGGTAATGTACGACTAGACCAGAGGAAACTAAACTCTTGGTTGCTAGGTAAGGATGGCATTGTGCTTTAAGGCCTTTCTGCTTGTTGTCTTCGTCTTTCTCTCTAGCCTTGCTGAGATATGTGCATGGCAGTAGAAATGACAACCGCGTGCATTACCTTCCATACGACTTTATTAGCATCTGACACAGTATTGTGAATTGTAACTTGTTTTAGTGGGACAACCTTGGAAACTATAATAAATAAGAGCAATAAACGTGTGCAAGAAAACCAAGAAACAAAAAACATGCCACAGTAGGAAAACTGTTGTGACTCATGCAACAGGTAACCAATTTCTACACGTGAGAGCCCTGTTAATGCTGTGCTCTTGTACTGCTTCCATATGTGACCCGCTTCTACAATTTTGCTGTCATTTGACTGAAATGCTCAGCGATGATAGCATTTCCCTAAAAATCAGCGTGGCACGTAACATCTGAGCAGTAATAATAATAAAAATCTTTATTTGTGCTCCAACTAGCAATGCATGCCTGGTTGCCCTTTCAGAGCTTTATAGACACTGTACTACTCATGCTTGCCGAGCCTTTCTCTTTTATTATTGAATATCTGCATCACTCAGCAGCATGGCAGCAGGGAGGGACACAAACATTGTGCTGTTTGCCTTTCACATTTTTTGCTACACTACACATGGATTGGGTATACATCCTTTTATCCTTTTTATCTGTACTTCATGCATTGCATAGCTGTGTGTCAGATATCTCTCGAGCATAGAGCCTGCACAGCTTAGATTTCTCAAGGTCAGAAAGACAACCTTATTGGCGCCAGTCCTATCTCACCGTGCCTTCGTGCCAGTTCGCATTTGTGCAATTATGTCTTGTTATAAGCTCAAACCAAAGTATTGCTAGACATTGTTGTGTACTCGCCTAATTTTGTGAAGAAAAAGCGAAAGAACTCGTTCGGGGCGCGAGATTAATATTTACAACAAACATAATCTGGTCAGAGAAAAATTTCCATGTCCAAAAAGCAAATTTCATATTTTCAGGAGCCTGATGGAAGAAGTACTGAAAGTGTGAGCCTTGCACCAACTAATTACTTGCGTCTTTTTTTATATATATATATATATATATATATATATATATATATATATATATATATATATATATATATATATATATATATATATATATATATATAATCTGTTCCAGGTTATTCATGCAAAAAAGTGCAAATGTCTCTCTTACGAATGCTGAAAAGTAAAAAAAAAAAAAAGTTGCAGGTTGGTTTTAATGCATCCGTTGAAGGGACACATCGGCTATGAGGGAGGGGTCCAGGTTAATTTAAAACATCGGAGAATATTTAAAATCTTTAACGTGCGCTCACGTCGCACAGCACACGTGCGTTTCTGTATTATGCCTCCATTGAAACGCGGCCGCAGGGGCCGGGAGAAAAAATAATAAACTAAAAAGGAGAGAAGAGCTGCGTCGAGCAGAAGAGAATGTAGCAATTCCTTATACATTTTGCATTTTCAATACACAAGTCTTTCCTATTTTTCTTTCTCAGGCCATCTCATGAGCACTAAAAGTGTTGTGACAAGTTGATCTTAACAAGCTGACAACCCTGGAGTTTTGCTTCCCTGTATATCTCTCAGCGCTGCAGTGAAGCGTGATTGGCAGAGTAAATGTGATTTTTAAATCGGTTCACCAGTTCCGCAAAACCGGTTCTTGCGTAGCCTGTTTCGTAGAGTTTAAGCCAGCTTACAACCAGAGGAATCGAATTAGGCGGCAAAATAAATCACGCTAGCTTTTGTTCTCGCTCACTTCGCATGCAGTCTGCCGTTTCAATATAATCTGCCGGCTCTACGCCCCAAAGGGCATATTGAATCCCTTGTACTACCCACAACATCTCGAAACTACCGTGAATGCTTCTGAAAGTGGAAAGCATGCAAGTGCCCCGCGTGCGCACGGTTAGCGGCATAACGAATTTGGTGTCCATATTACGTGGTAGGCATCACGCACAGTTATCGTTCCAGTCTCTACATGTGGAAAAATAACGTAGCCTGTCCTTGAGCTGCGGTCTAAGATGCTCACCCAGATGTCCTAGATCAGCACAGTCAAAGTCATTTTGCACTGCTTTTTTTTTTTTTTTTACCCCATTCACTGCGAGTTTACTTCCGCGACTGGCGCTTAACTGTCGTTGGCTGAAACGCGTAAGCCCTAAGCAGGTCATTGCCTTTTTCCGCGCTGACTTCCGCTTGGTTGGACTTGGCCTCGCTTGCCTGTGAAACGTGAAAGCTAAAACTTCAATGCTAATATCTAAAACTTGCCATTTTAAGCACTTTATTCCCAGAAGTCCGGCAAGAAACGGAGGATAGGCCTACTTTCCTCAATTGAATGGCAGCCACGGCAGCGACTGCAGCGCCACGCTTGACCTGTCTGGGCGCGCTCCGAGCTGGTTGAGCCGCGGGTACCGCGGGTCCGCGGTTGTCATTTTTGGCTTTCAACAAGTGCAGTTGTCCGTGATTTCTCTTGCCCGAGTGCACGCGTTTTTTGTTTGTTCACTGCCGAAAGCCTCAACCGCGGGAGTAGTGCAGTTTTTTTGGAAGCTACTCGTAAGACTTTTTTTATGTTAATTTGCCGCTGAATCGTTCGCCTTTGTTAAAACCACTGCCTGAGGTGACAACGTGCACGGTTTCGTGAATGAAGTGTGTTGGCCTGTTATTTGTAGGTGTCACTTGTTAGTTATTGTTGTGTGGAACACTTCTGGTTCGTGCAATATAGACTTATTTAGTCCAGTGCAATTCAAACGAGTTTAAGTTGACACGTAGCGGCCAGTCTAGGTCGAGTGCTGTGAATGTGAACCTCGCATCATGTCCGATTCGCTTGTCTCCAACGGAACTGGCTCGCCAAGCCTATTGAACACGCTCAGACAGTTTAGGTTTCAAAAGAGATGTTCGCAGACAAATTCCGACTCGGAGCCTCGTCCATCGTCGAGCGACGAGCGCCCAAAGAAGTGGCGCGACTGTCGTTCTCCGCCGCGTCGAAATGAAGGTTTGTTGATTTTCGCGGTTAAAATTTGTGCGATGCCCAGTTTTGTGTTCCCGCCTAAAAACCGCTTTGCATGCTTTTATGCACAGATGATTTGGTCGTCCCTGAGACACCTGAATCGGCCTTAAAGAAAACTGGCCGAAACATGGCTTCGAGGCAAGTAATGTTCAGTGCTCTCTGCCTGCGCATTGCTAACGTCCATCAATTAATTGGATCTGAAATGTGTAATTACACGATCTTGTTTTTTGCCTCGTGATAATTCATTCATTAATACTTTGAAGAACCACCTAAATGATCTGAAGGTCGTCAGCTGTAATTAGTTTGCTTTATGAGAGAGACACATGGGGAGCTCAACCTTGAATATAAAGTTCCTAATGACTGTAGGCATTCATGTGGTCAGCAGGTTTCGTCAGTAATGCATGTCGCTAATTTCTTTCGTGTTTCAAAGCTTGAGAGTTTGCTAGGATTGTATGGAGCTGGCATTCATTCAAACTTCACGCATTTACTCGCAGTAGTTTGTTCTTTGAGTTTTCTTTACATCTTATGCAGCTTAACATATTGAGTTGTATAAAGAAGCTGTTTGGTGCTGAATGTAAAACTTTGGTGTCCCAAATTTTTAAGGAACATTGCTTTGATTCTTTTTTTTTTTTCCTTCTGCCTGTGCAAACTACAGTGAAGAGCCCTGTGATATTCAAGCAAGCTGCTCGACTGCTGACATGGAAGAAAGCCCACTTGTACCGAACGGAGTGAAACGGAAACGTGTCTTGTCAAGTAGCTCAGAAGAGAATGAAGAATCCAGGAGATCAGGGCAGCTTGTCCAAAATGCCAAGAAACCTAATCGAGTTGATGATGAAAGCAGCGCTGAAGATTCGGAAGATGAATGCACAAGGTACATGACAGACAGGGAGAGGAGTCTCAAGCAGCTGATATCAGAGTTCAAGGGTTGTGATGTTATGGTAGGTAACTGCTGTGTCATTGTGAAATGCTTGGAAAATGGGTCTTTGACCCCATCTTCTATAAAGTACCTTGTGTCATGTCGCTGTTTTGTCAAAGCTGCCCTTGCACCATAAACATTCGTCATCGTTACCTGTTTGATGCCTCTTTTGACCATTTTGTGGCATAACTTGCATTAGTTGTATTTGGAGGTCGGGTAATGTCTCAGCCTTTGCCTGTATGCAGCATGAGGTAGCAGAAGGTGACAGCGCAAGTTATTGTGACCATTTGCCATTAGCAGGAACCTTCTCGCATTGTCCTTGTGTTGAGAGCCCAGTATTTGTGTCGTAACTGCATCTTGTTGACCTGTGTCACAACATAAAACATTGCGTTGTGCTCTACCTGTCTTCATTTTTGCTGCTATTAAAGTCACATGCCACAAACACATTGCTCGAAGACAGAAGTAAACAGAGTTTTTTGGCTGGTACAGTTGCTACGTATAGTAGTTTGGTCTTTTAGCATCTCATGGAAATGTGCTTTGGCACTTGCTGCATTCTACCAAAACTGCATTCTACCAAAACTGTCTTTGCTTCTCTGCTTTCTCATACAAGAAATCCTTTGTTATACAGGACATACAAGATGCATTGGTGGCATGCAAATGGGATGTCATTCGAGCACGAGCGTACCTGTTAGACAACCCACCAGGAAGCAAGGGCAGCAGTCCACATCGCAATGCAAGGTTTAAAACGGTTTCCTCATCCCCTGGTAGCAAAGGGGTGGATTTTGACAGTGTAGAAGACAGAGAGATCACACCAAAGGTAAGCCTCTCCTACCAGCCATGTTGGTGAGGGAGTGAGTGCCTAAGAATTCTGAGTACCTCTGAAGTCATCATTAGGCTGATGACATCAAGGTGTCATCACTTTCTTCACTTCATCATAACTTTCTGTGAGGACATGTGGAACATGTGCAGGTGCGGAGAGGTGTCTTGTGCACTTAATTCAACTACTGTTTCATTTACATTTTGCACTTTGCTGCATTTGTGCAGTTCCTCCTCATTGAAAAATTTCCCCACGTAACTAATTGGCTGTTGTGTTGTATGCCAGATCATCTCTCTACTTAACATTTTGGTCCATCCATCAGTTGTGCTGGTCAAATTTGTACACCCTTATTGGAATGGCTAGTCAACCTTTTTTTTTTTTTGTTACTCATACTGGATCTTTTGTTAGCCTCTGTGATTTGCTCAAGATCTGAAAAATGCTTGTCCTTCCTTCTATTAGGTGAAGTTGCAGGCGAACATTGCCACAAAGAGCGAGGCACCGGTGAAGAATTCGAGTGGTGGCCTCTCCAAGTTCAAAGCCTTCAATGAACTGAAGTCGCGGAACACAAAAAAGAAGCCACATCGAGAAGCAAAGGCGATAAAGGAAGAACATGACAGCGGCGACGAAGAATACTGCAATGAAGACGTCTATAGCTCAGGTGGTGACAGTGAAGAGAGCGATGAGGAACGTGACTCACCGGCGAGAAGTGAGGCGAGACGTGCTATTACTCAGTTCTTCAATGAAGCTTCCATTAATGAGCTGCTCGCAGTCCCTGGCTGCAGCCGGAAGAGGGCAGAGGCTATTGTGGAGAACCGGCCGTATGATTCATGGAAAACCTTGGTGCGTCTTGGTCTTTTTTTTTTTACATTTAAGAATTTTTTACTAAACCCTAGTGTTCCACTGTCCTGTCATAGTACGGTGCGGGCAGGGCACCTTTTCTCTTATTTATTTTTTAAGCCCACACTAATATCTGTCCTGTCATAGTGTGGCCAATGCATAATTTCTTCATTAGTGCGGGAAGGCATGCCAGGTCTACAGGTGACTGCGAAGCTGAAGCATTGTGAGAAAAGTTTAGGCATTTAATTTATACTGCCATGTAAGGTTTACGATAGGGGTCTGAGCTCTGCCTAAACTTGGTGGATAAACAGTCAGGTTTTAGTGAGGTTACAGGCAGTGCATAATGTAGTATTGAATGTTAAGACACAGAGAGATGATAACTGATAACATTTTTACTAAAAATAAGTGGAGAAAATTGAAGTGGACAAGGTGTTATTGCACGAAACGATAACAAAAAGGAATGCCAAGGGAAGGGAAATGTAGTCGAGGTCTAGTAATTGAGTGCAGCAATGAGAATGGGAAATTCGCTGGGATATCATGAGTGTAGCTAGTGCAAGATGAGGGCAGTTCAAGATTATTGAGAGGAATTTGTCTTATAGTAACCCTAATTCGGCTCACTGGCTACGAGCATTAAATTTTGACAGTGCGAAACTGGATAATGCTAAGAATAGTTCAAATGGGGCAGGTCTCGGCTGTGCATTTACTGTCCTGTGCAAGTATTTTTGTATTTTTTCCACTCGAAATATGTTATCCAGAGAAATTCATACTGGTGGTGGATGTCTTTCATTTATGATAGACAGAAGCTTGGATCTTGTAGTCATGCAGATAGCATGACATAAAAGGGCCCAACACAGCACAGGAAAATGCATTCAACACAGCTGCATGAGTTCAATTAGAATGTCAGCGCAAACTTGGAATCTCCTGTATGCCTTGTACAAATTAAGGTTGCATTGAGGGCATTTTCTGTACCAGCTTTTGTGGTGTGTGGGGGGGAAATGAAAGTTCTGAAGCTTGTGTGCCTCTTGAAGCGAGAAGAGTTGACATGTCATAGATTTATCCATGTCTGGTTTATATGGCTTGCTGCTGTTCTCGGATAAAGCGAACAATGTGAGAACATTTGGTCGCTTTCCCATAGGCTCGGGTTAACTAAAAGTCTGCTTAAAACCTTAAAACGAAATGTTTCGCGTGCCCTTCGAATAAGGTGAATTTTTGTAATGTGACCCGCAGCAATACCGCGTACTGATACTCGCGGAGTGAGGCGTGCTATAGAAAAAAACAAAACAAAAAATGACAATGCTTTGTTGCCAGAAAACGTACCCCACAAGAGAGCTCCCCCGCATCTTTGGCTTGCCCTCGCAAGGTAGCTTCCCCGTGCCTTCGTACTAAGATGCGGTGAAGCTACCTTGTGGGTAGGGAAGGCAGGCTCAAAAGTGGGGCAAGGGGAGAAGTGGCCTCCCAATCGGCATGGGGAAGGGAGTCTCAAATTTTGTTCCCTGTTGTTTCCTGCTACCCAGAATACTTGACGAAGCACTGCCATGAATGTCAGAGAGAGAAAGTTGATCACACGCTTTCGAAGTGTGTACTGGACTGCTAGCCAGCTGGGCACCTTCTTCAGTGTTTTTTAATCTGTTGGGAAAGTAAAAAACAAAAAAAAAACTCATGATGGTTACTGCAGAAGGGAGAGAGATAGAGACAGGGGAAAAAAAAAAAGAAACTAGACCACTGCTGTTTTCAAGTTGGATACCATGAAACTTTTCATGACCTCACTCTTTAGCTCACTTCATATGTTATGTTCTGTCATTTTCTTTTCAGTGCGAGGTAACTTTATTCACTATTCTCATGTAACAGATATTTGGACACACCTAGTGGGCTCAGATATCCTTTTTAAGGGGACCTCTCCACCTTTTCCTCTCGTTAAAATTCCTTTCTCTCTCTCTTTTTAAGGGCGCTTGTGATAAGATGAACAAATTTGAATTGTCCCAAAGGGTACCTACTGTAGCTATTTAAATTCTGTCAAAAACATGAATGGCTCACGGAAGGCGTATAAGTACTTGACAGAACAACTGCGAAAGGGGTGCAGCCTGTGCCAGTGAAGTCAATTTCTTGGTGCATGATTACTTACTTGTATATATAAGGTTGCAGCGCAGCGGGCTATGGAAAAGAAAATGATAAGGTAAGGTCAAGGGACAGGCAGGGAGCAGGGAACAAATGTGAGTTGATGACGTTTTATCTGAAATCGAGAAGAAATGGTCATGGGCAGGGCTTGTAATACAGAGTGAACAGAGAACCCAGTTCTAAGTGTAACATAGCTGATTCTGTGGCTTCACAGAGTCAGTTCGGCAAGTGAGATTTGGAGATTTTCAGGGCTAGGATGACCACAACTGGTGCAGGACAGTAAGGACTGGAGACCAGTGTGAGAGGCCTCTTTCCTGTAGTGAACATAGCTGGTGTGGTGGTGATATTGGTGTTGGTGCGCTGTTTAAAACTTTAAACCACCGGATACAGTGCCAATGGAAGATGTGGGATCTAGGCTCCTTTGCTCATGATTGCTTGAACATAAGCGCAGATAGAGTTCAGATAGGCAAAAAAAGAAGGGACTTCAGTCAAGCACCTTTACTGTTTGCTGTAGCAAAGTTCAGCCTGACGTGTAGCAAAATTTTAGAGTGTGAACATATAAGAGCAGACTTTTCTAGGTTAATTATGCTCTCTTTTATGTTCAGGTGTACAAGTTTGAAACGTGCAAGCACCTGACGACTAACCTGCTGAACAGCTCGAAGAACTTGCTATACACACGTGACGTAGTCAGCCGTCTGATGGCACGCTGTCAGAGCATCTCTGACCGGATGCAGGCCATTGTGTCAAGCCTTGTGAGTGGGGAAAACAGTGACTCCGATGAGTACATCAAGACGCAGCCATCACTGCTCACTAAAAGGTAACCCTCTCTTTTCCAACAGCAGAATCTTGATTATACGAATTCCTTGGGAGCGTGCAAAATATTCGTATCATCCCCCCGTATCATTTCCTCCTAAAAAGAAATGTCAACCTGTTATTATTACCTGTATTGCTGTCAACCACGTTGCACTTGCTACAGCAGAACACCATCAATTTGGACTTCTAGGAGCCGGGAAAGATGTCCCAATTAACCAATTAAATGATGCCCCCCCTAAATGGCCAAGAACCATTTGCGTCATAGCAAATTTATTTGGGGAAAACCAGGAGGACAGCCATCTGCTTTTCAGATGAAAACTGCGCAGCAAAGCTATTGTTCTGAATAACATCTGGCATAGACTGCATGCACACTGTCGAGGTTGTTAAAGGGGCTGCGAAACACTGCCTGGGGGAATACCGGCTATACTCTAGGTGGGTACTTTATGTCACACAGACGCTGACTTAAAAAGAATTACAGGAATCGATGCTCAGGAACGAGAGTTATTCAGTGAAGAAATTTCAAAATACAAGCAAACAAAACGCTGCCCTCAACTCGATTTTGGCGGGGCTTCCCACTCCTATTTCGCTCTCCCAATGACGGCACCTGGCGCAACCAATCAAAACAGCCAGCCAGAGCACGTCGCGGAAGTTTGTACTCCATGGTTGCCTGCTCTCTGTGAGACTGGCAGCGTTGTTTCCATGCCAGAGCGCCCCTGGTGGTGTATTTTTATTTTACTTGCTTTGCAGGGCTTTTATCTAAAGCAAACAAATTGTTTTTGTTGATCTAATATAAAACGCAGACAGGTGACGAAATTTGTCTCTATTTATTCACACAATTTGCAGTATATTTACTGTTTGTCCGGTCATCAAGCTCGCGCCAGGTGATGTCATATCCGCTGCTAAAAACCCGCCACTGTGTGGCGACACCATCACAGCCATGAAGTTGTTTTTGGGAGGACATTAAAATATTAAAAAACGGAATGTACGCGGTATTACCGACGCTAATAGCACCATTATAACTCACTGTATGCAATCAACAGGCAAAACAGTTAACTAAGATTGTGTTTCTGGGCCCCTTTAAAGGGACACTGAGGAAAAATTGAAGTTGGCTTGTATCGACAGAATACCAGCTCCTGATTACAAAAACGCCACTCATACTGACAACAAAGCTCTTGTAACGTAGAAAAGAGCAAGAACCAAAATACAGGTATCGCCGCCACAGGCCAAACTCGCAAGTACAAGCGTGATGAGATCATAGAACAAAACAGTGTTGCTAGAACGAATGGTTCTAGCAACACCAGGAACCGAGAAACCATGCATCACTGAGGCGCAGCCAATGCATGCGCAAATCTCCTTGACGTCGCCAGATGGCGCCACGTGCCCGGCTGCTACGCGCGCTCCTGAAGCATCGGGACAAATCAGCGCCTGTTTTCCGGCGGTAGGCGGGCTCCCGGTATTCCGCTAGCGGTAACAAGGTACACGGTATGCTAAAGGTGTCTATTTGCGAGAACTTCGTTGACGACTTCGAGAACGAGATCCATCGTAACGCTGGCAAAACGCCAGTGCAAACGTAATCGAAGCGACTGTAGCGACGGCCGCAATAGCCGATAGATGCCTTCAACGTGCGGCCGGCGGTAGCTTTCTTTTCGGCTGCTGCTAGGCCGCACTGCTGGCAGCCAGAAATCACGGAGTCTGCGTTAAGTCATGTGCACGTCATGTTTCACGTCTCTTAGTCCTCTGTCGTCATAGACGAATCCCAAGTTTGAATCAGAGCGGCGGGAAAAACTTTTTCAACTTCGAATCCAAATTTCTTAGAAATAAATGCATCTTTCGCTGCCGGCCAAGTGGCAACAAAGCCATGACATGCCGAACTATCGGATTTTACTATAAAAAAAATATTAATAGTGCTCTCCTCAGTGTCCCTTTAACATAGCACTGCTTAAAAATGGCAACGATCTCCGCGGCCTCCTTCATGGTGTGGCGCGTTGACAGTGGAGCCTTCTTACAAGTGGTGTCGTCTCATGCTGGAAACAAGTCATTGCCAGAACAGCGAGACACGTTCTGGTTAGAAAATGAAAAAACCAGTTATGCACCAATCATCCAGCGTCCAAAACCTCGCAAAACTGTATTCAGCTGGCTAGCCGACGGGCTGCTAGGCTACCATCTCCGTGGTCTGGAGCGAAACTGAAAAGGGAAACCGAAACCACTCGGCCGCACAATTTTGCGGCACCGGGGCTCTCCGAACATATCCTGCTAATATCCCATGTTATGTAAGATGCCATATCATAGTGGCATCTCTTGTGTCCGACAAGCGGCAAGTGTGACGATTTTCGGAGGGCAGCAACAAATTAAGGGGACGCATAGTTTCGCTTCCTTCACCATGTCATTCATATAGCAACATAGCCTCAGGTCAGTAGCTTATCCGAAATAACGGGCCTAGCAGCGTCCGAATGAACAGGCATCTGACTCCATAGACTTACATAGGCTTCGGGCGGGACCACGTCAGCAGTCTGAATTAACAGGATTTTCGAGTTGACAGGGGTCGAATTAACGAGATTTAACTCTAACATCGTGGTAAACCCTTTGCAGCCTTCACCTGTCTCCATACCAGCTCATTGGCCTCAACTGGCTGGCTGTGATGCATAAACAGCAAGTGAACGGCATCCTTGCCGATGAAATGGGCCTTGGCAAGACTATCCAGGCCATCGCCTTCCTGGCTTATCTGCAGGAGCAGGGAGAGGCCAGGCCACACCTGGTTGTGGTGCCGTCTTCAACCTTAGGTGCGTACTGGGTCCCTCATTGCTTCGCCTGCAGTGGACTTCTGTGCACGCAATACTTAATCCTGAGTAACTAAAAGCTGATTAGGGTTAAAAGGAATGGTGAACTATCTCCGCGTTGTGGCTGTTGTCATGCTTTATATATATAATTTTTTTATCTATTTTGTGGTGTTGATCAATTTAGAATATTACTGAATATGTTATCGCTTAAAGCTAATTGATTAGAAAAGCAGAAGAAAAAACAACCACATGCCGCCGCTGGGATCCGAACCCACGACCTCCGAATTACACGTCCGGTGCTCTACCGCTGAGCTACGGCGATGGCTGTCAAATCTTCTGCTTTCGGGGGTATTTATATTTTTACAAATAACCTAACCTTGAGAGTGTTCATCAGCGCCACCCACGTTCGTAAGCGGCGGACGTAGCACGTCCTGAGTTACCGCTGGTGTGACGTAGAACGTTATCGAACGGCGAGGGTGGAAGCTGTGTGAGAACCCTCTTATGCTTCCTATGGCGTCAAGGCTGCCAGAACCGATGCCCTCGCGAAACAATTAAGCAAGAGAGGGGAATGAGGGGCTCGTTATAAATATGAGAGAAGCCAACAGCCACAGAAACCAAGGGACAGAGGGGATTTTTAATTTTTTTTTTATTTTATCTATTTTGTGGTGTTGATCAATTTAGAATATTACTGAATATGTTATCGCTTAAAGCTAATTGATTAGAAAAGCAGAAGAAAAAACAACCACATGCCGCCAGTGGGATCCGAACCCACAACCTCCCACCGGCGGCATGTGGTTGTTTTTTCTTCTGCTTTTCTAATCAATTAGCTTTAAGTGATAACATATTCAGTAATATTCTAAATTGATCTACACCTCAAGATAGATAAAAAAAAAAATTTCCTCTGTCCCTTGGTTTCTGTGGCTGTTGGCTTCTCTCATATTTATAACGAGCACCTCATTCCCCTCTCTTGTTTGCTTTTATATATATATATATATATACACTGTAAAATATCGTTGATACATGTTTAAAACAAATGCGAAAAAACACATTACACACACTGGAAAACTTATGATCCAAACTGCCTAATTTCGAAAAATGTAACTGTTAAATGAAGTACAAAGACGTTTATTAACAATTTAACAAAAAAGAGATGTTGAGGATTTATTGACAATTTCTGAAAAAATAGGTCTGCCATTGCTTTGTCGCTGTTTTTCGTACCTTTCCAAGCTTTTTTCTTTTTTTGCATCCTTTAGACGGGGTGTCATCTGGGATTCTTTGCAACGGTAAAATAAATTGAGAAAGGCATTTCTTATGGCTAGTGCCTGAACAATTCATGTTGTTTGTAAGGTAAATACTTTGCTTATTTGATAGTAAGCAAAATTGATGGACCTCTTACGGTGCATGATTGGCACATGTCAGTTACATGGGTGTGCAGGCTTTTAGGTTTGGTTTATTGGGGTTTAACGTCCCAAAGCGACTGAGGCTATGAGAGACGCCGTAGTGAAGGGCTCCGGAAATTTCGACTACCTGGGGTTCTTTATCGTGCACTGACATCGCACAGCACACGGGCCTCTAGAATTTCACCGTCAAGAAATTCAGCCGCCGCGGCCAGGATCGAACCCGCGTCTTTCGGGTCAGCAGCCGAGCGCCGTAACCACTGAGCCACCGCGGCGGGGCGAATTATGTGCAGGCTTTTAAGCAGAACCATAGCTCATATATGGTGTTGCCTCTTCTTAGGTTGATAAATCTCCAAAGTGGACTTTTTTCTTTGAGGTGTGGTGTTCCTGTTGGCTTGCAGCTGCCTCTAGTCAAAACCTAAGAGAGCCTGCTTCTGATATTGTTGCTATCTATTTTTATGGTAATGCATTCGTAGCACCTAGGAGCATTCTGCTGTTCAAAATAGCCTTAAGGGCTTCTGCAATTTTCTGTGCCTTTTTCACAATTGCAGAAAACTGGATGAGAGAGTTCACGGTATGGTGCCCTTCTCTCGACGTACTCGTCTATCATGGTAGCCAGAAAGACCGGCGAGAGCTCAAGTACAAGATCCTTGCTGGCGAAGTGGAAAACTTTGATGTCATCATCACTACGTAAGTAGGTTTGAGGCTTCTGGGAATGCTAGCTTATACCGTATTTACTCGCATAATAGGCGCACCCTGAACTTGGCACTGTGACCAATACGATTGCAAGCCGACGCCTCACCGCTCCTCGCCGACGCCTCACCGCTCCTCTTTATTTTGACAAAGCTGACGATGCTGATGGCGATATAGATAGCGAAAGCTCGCGGCGGAGAAAACGATGATGATGATAAGCTTGGCCTCGGGCGCTCTCCGTGGGCGGCGTCTAGAAGCTCCTGTTCAGGTGTGTGGCCTCCGCGATCAAGCGCCCGTTGCGCGCAGCCGGAGCTGATCGCGGAGGCCTCGGCGCGTGCATTTCGAAGGCTATTCCCGCGTGGGTCGTGGAAAGTTTCGGTGCGGCCCCTACACGGATTTTTTTACAATATTTTCTTCGGGAAAACGGGGTGCGGCCCATACACGAGTGCGTTTATGCGGTATGTTCAATTTTGCGAGTCGAAAAATTCCCGGAAAGTTTACCCCGCGTAATAGGCGCACCCCCAACTTTGAGCCGCATTTTCTGGAAAAAAAGTGCGCCTGTTATGCGAGTAAATACGGTAGTCATATGTTTAAAGGTGCACTGAAGAGGATTCTGTACTTGTCTTTTTGCTGCGGGAACTCCATCTACACATTCCTAGCATTCTTAGAAACTGCAACTTATTGCCCTGTATGGCCGATTTCCCTAATTAAATCGAATTAACGTCCGGCTCCCGCCCTTTATTTTTTAATTCTGCCTCGTACGATGGGCGGAGTCGACCAACGCATGAAGTTCCTTTCAGCCAGCTCCGTGGAGGCTTTGCTTTCGCTTTATTTTGTTGTTTAGGTTTCCATGAATAAATAGTTTCATTCGCAGATAATATAGCCGCAAAATAAGCCCGCAGAAATAAAAATACGCGCGGACTATTTGCTACTACGGACTACTGCGTACTACTCCGCCGATGGCAGAGCGGCAAGCCGCCACAGGACTGGGTGAAAGGCACTCCACGTGTTGGTCGACTCCGCCCACCGTACGAGGCAGAATTAAAAAAAAAATGGCGGGAGCCGGACGTTAATTCGATTTAATTAGGTAAATTGGCCACACAGGGCAATAAGTCGCAGTTTCTAAGAATGCTAGGAACGTGTAGATCGAGTTCCCGCGGCAAAAAGACAAGTTCAGATTCCTCTTCAGTGCACCTTTAAGGTGACAAAAGTATCAAAGGTACCTGACGAACATAATGTAGTGGCTCATTTGAAGTTTTTTTTTTTTTTTTTTTTACAGTAAAAGCTTGTTAATTTGAACTTCAAGAAACTGGGAAAAATTGTTTGAATTATCTTAAGTTTGAATTATCGAATGACCCTTAAAAAATACTGACAAGAACCGCTTACATCACAATATATTTATTTAGTGAAAGACTGGGTAATGATCACCTGCTCTAGAGGTGAGAACAGTGCGAAATATTTTTCACATTCCCGTTAAGGGAAGACAGGGGTCTTGGCACTTTTTCTTTATTTTTGGACTGAATGTAATGAAAAAGCACAGTCTTAATCAGTTTTTTATGTTGATTTCAAATATGTGTCAAAGATGTGTCAATTAGTTTTCAAGATATTGGTCATTTTCGCTCCTTTGTTTGCAAGAACAGTAGAAAAAAGAACTGATCAGAAAGCTATTATTAACATGTGGCTAGATAGTATGCAGTTCAAGGAATACGATCTAGGAAGTACTTTCTGATTAAACCAATGTTAGTTATTTTACAACTTGAAGTTCAGTGGAGGGCGGACTGGTTGAGGAGCAGTTTAAATTGGAGTGCACGAAAAAATTAGCAACATAAATAAAAAAATCAGTTCCCAGCAGTCTACACTTTGATCACTTAGCAGCAAGTTTTATAAGAGCAGCATGGAAGGTATTTCTGAAGTTTCTTTTATAAGCCTACACTTTGTATTTAGTAGGTAGCCAGAGAGCATTCTCAGAGCCATGCCATCACCAACATCTGATCTAGTAAAGACCCTTATATAGTAAAGATTTTTGCTGGTCTGAGTGACTTTACTATAGAGGGGTTCTACTGTAACAAGCTCTACTACTACAGTGGTGGGATCAGAAGGCTGTCATGGACAGGTCAGAGCACCTTTCTGGGACTGAGAAAATAAATGCTAGAGTGACCCTATGAGGTCACTTTGAATAGTCATAGGTCTTTGGTATCAGCATTTCTTAGTTGGTGGTGAATATCTTCTGACTGAATTAATAGGGAGATTTGAGATGCAACTCTATGTTCATGTTCATGTCAGGCGTGTGTTTTTTGGAGAGTTATACATTTAAAGAGCAGCCATTCCTAGTAGTTTGTGGTAAAAGCATAATCACACAACATATGGCTGTTGCACTAGTCTTTGAACCAATGCAATGTACCTTGGATTGGATTTTTGTCTTTTGTCCATAAAACAAGCCCTACATAAAGTAACAGCTGTTGCATAATCTATCCTCGACGC